>NC_137897.1:63297270-63897270 GCF_963455335.1 Martes martes
TGCTGAACAGAGACCCCGATGTGGAGCTTGATCCCAGGACCCTGAGATCATGACCTGAGCCAAAGGCAGAGGCTTAACCCACTGAGCCACCCAGGTGTCCCAATCTTCTAATGTTTTAAAGGGTATGGACTCTTAGGGACATGGTACAATATTTGCTCTTGGACTTGGTGGGGTGTTTGTCCCAGGGCATACTGGGATGTTTGCCCCTGGGCATTGTAATACTGGGATGTTTGCCCCTGGGCATTGTAAGATATTTTCCAGGTCATATGGGCCCTTTACCCCAGAGCACAGTGGATGTCTGCCTTATAGAAGGCTGACTCTTTTCTACACTAGCTAGATATCTTTTAGCTGCCAGGACACTTTGTGCTTTCTGATTTCTTTGGCCTTTTCCTCTGACTACTTTGGAGACAGAGGGCCCAGGATCTCACCCACTTTTTTGGTCCCTGCCACTTACAGCTCCTATCTTCAACTCTCACCTCTCTCCGACAACCCTCCCTCCACTGGTTGTCCTCCCTTCCCCCCAGCCAGACCCATTCCTCCTTTGAATTTCTTGCTCACCCATGAAGTCAGCCCATCCAGAACTCTGGAGCCCCATAACCAGAAAGCCATCATCTATAAGGCTCCATTAGCTCTGCCTTCCAAATCTCCAGAGTCCTCCCAAGCTCTTTTCTTATTTTATCACAGCCTCTTCCTCTATCAGACTTCTAATGGGCTCTCTGGCTTTTCATCCAGTTCCTATCCTCCCAATCTACTCCCAACAGGTCACTGAAGAGTTGCTTAAAATGCACATTGTGTCATATTCCAAAAAGCTCTGACAGTTCCCATCCTGGTCTGTGCTTTTCATGTTTTCTTACCTCTATGCCATAATAGGAGTTTTTTCTTCTGCCTATAATACCTTCCCTTGCTTCTCCAATCCACAAGTGCAGTGTCAGTGGAACTTCCATTACTTCTTCAGGCTCTTTCTCTGTTCTAAAATTCTCTAGTGGTCTTCTAAGGCCTCCAGAACCGAGTTCTGATGGGTCATGGTATCAGCAGGTTTCTGAGGTTGTCTTAATGGGGTAACTGAAGAGAGTTGGACATAGGATTATTTATGGAAATTTGAACATAGCTGAGGGAATCAATATAGGATGGAGCGACACCTTGGCCTGAAGGGACCAGGAAAGCAGCTGTTGCTTCAGGAGAAGGGTTACCCATCAAGATATGTGGCCATATATAGGAAACAATCCTCTAGCAAACTATGATATAACAGGTTTGGGGTGAGTGTTGTGGTGTGTGGGCTCTCTCTCCTCCCATCTTAAGATCACCTACTGGTACCTCCCATTGGTTTAATTCAACCAGCAAATATAAGGCAGGAAAACTGGGGTGGTTTAGCCCGCAGAAGTCAGCCTTCCCAAACAGAGAAGGGCAGAGAATGAACTTGGGGGTGAGTAATCATCATTGGCTCCAGCTCCAGGTGTGGTTACCTTGGAAATTTGGCCCTAGTCTACCCCCAAGTAATATGCTTCTCATACTTTCCAGGGATTTCATGGGCATTCAAAACTGCAGTGCCCCAACTTCTAAGTCTGTATCTCTGTCCTTTCCCACCCTCTGTCTTGGTTGAAACCTGCTCATCCTTGAACCCTCAACAATAGCATTGCCTCTTACCCCAAGCCCTGAGTCTGTGCTCCCAAGGTCTCTTGGGCCCACCTCCATCAGGCACCTAGCTCTCCTCATTGTCCCAGTCTCTTCACTTGCCTTGAGGATCAGGACTGTTTCTTTCTCTCTTTTTTTTATGATAAGTACCAGTTGTTTATTTATAGCATAAATTTACTAATCATTTTTAAGAATATTTTATATGTCTATTATACATTTACATTTCATTTTTTATTTTACATTATTTTATCTTTTGTAAATATTTTTTCTTTATTTTTTCTTTTTTTAATTAACATATAATGCATTATTTGTTTCAGGAGTACAGGTCTATGATTCATCAGTCTAACACAATACCCAGCCACGCCATTCCCCTACCCCCTTCCCCTCCAACAACCCTCAGTTTATTTCCTAAGATTAGGAATCTCCACAAACCATAAGAGACTCTTAATCTCAGGACTGTGTTTCAAAAGTACTTATTTCTTTCCCTGCTTTTAGTAGATGCTCATTTAAATGCTTGTTGGATTGAATTCTAGCACTTGTGCCTTGATAGAAGGCTTATTTGCTTATGTTGGTCTCTCCCCAAGATCACCATCTCCTTGAGAGAAGAAACCAAGTCTAACTCTGCTCAGTATTGACCTAGGACCTGACACAGTGGCTATTCAAATGTTTGTTGTTTTCCCACATGAATAAATGAATATATGGGAGGCAAAGCAGACAGAAAGAATGGGATATATAAACCATGTACTTCTTAGAGTTCAGAAAAAGATATTGCTTCTAGCTAGGGAAAATCAGGAAATACTTAACTGAGGGACTAACTCAGGAGCTATATTTGAAGAATGGAGTCACAAGGAGGAGCTGGGAAGAGCATTTCTGGTCTGGAATGGCATGAGAAAAGGCATGGAGACAGGAGAGCTTTGGGCCACTTTGAGAACCCTGAAGGAATTGGGGGGGGGAGTCAGAAAATAAGCAGAAGGGGATGGAAATGCTCATTTCACCCACACAGCTTCCTGTATTTTCTTCTCTACAGAGTTTTTCCATCTCTTTTTCCCCAACTTCTCTTCCTATTTCTGCACTGCCTCCTCCAGAAATACTATGGATTGAGCTGCCCCTCAGTATTGTTAATGAAGGATAGTTGGAAGAAAGACAGGCAGGGACAAGGGGTCCCCTTTTCTTAAGAGGAAACCTCCCTTAAAAGTGTTTTTTAAAATATTTTATTTATTTATTTAACAGAGAGAGAGACATCACAAGTAGGCAGAGAGGCAGGCAGAAAGGGGAGCAGGAAGCAGGCTCCCTGCTGAGCAGAGAGCCCCATGCGTGACTCAATCCCAAGACCCCGAGATCACGACCTGAGCTGAAGGCAGAGGCTTAACCCACTGAGCCACCCAGGTACCCCTAAAAGTGTTTTATCTGAGGCACCTGGGTGGCCATTGGGCATCTGACTTCAGCTCAGGTCATGATCCCAGGACCCTGGGATCAAGTCCTGCATTGGGGTCCCTGATTAAGAGGGAACCTGCTTCTCCTTCTGCCACCCCCCCTGCTTGTGCACTCTCTTACTCCATCAAATAAATAAATAAAATCATTTTTATTTAAGTGTTTTACCTACCCTGGAAGGAGTCCTCCATCCTTTGCCACATGATAGGGAGATGAAAACAAAAACAAATACAAAAACAAACAAACAAACAAAACCTGATTGGGAGACAGGTGCATGGAGGGTTAATCAGATTAAAACAGCCTGCTAACAGGCCCGTAAAAACCTCTAGACTTAGAAACTCCAGTGGCAACCCTCTAGGGTCTCCTCCCTCTTCAGGAGCTTTGTATTATCCCCCAATAAACTTTGGTTTCTTGCCCACCACTCTTCCTCTGGTCTACCTCTTCATTCTTCAAAGTAGCATGACCAAGAACCATGGGCTCCAAAGGAAAAGAAAGCCTGTAACATTCTCAGGCTCTCTGGATCAGTACCACTGAGTATATTGCCCTCCCCACTCTGCCCTGACTGTGAGCCATAATTGAGAACCATGTTTAGGCTCCAGAGCCCAGCCCTTCCACCCCCCCACCCCAGATCTCTCTTCTTTGGGCTCTGGATTGGAGCCTATGGAAACTTGAGCTGTGAGTTTGAGTATGGGCAGGAGTCTGCTAACCCCCAGCAATGTCTTGGGGTCATCGTGACCACAGGGGATGAGAAATGAAAATCACCAGTCAGTGGAATAGGATGGCTGACAACAGTGGGTAAGCCTGGATGCCTGCTCTCTTGTTCCTGTCCCTCCCTTCCCTGAAGGATGTTTCCAGGGGACTAGCCTATGGCCCATGGCTTCAAGGGACCATGATTTGTGCAGACTGTGGATGAAGAAAGGTGATCCAGCTCTCCTTCAAGCTCTGTGTGGAGAAGAAGGAAGTGTCCTTTGATAGCTGGCACCCCACAGTATGCTAGCCACAGGTAGAGTGACCAAGGCTCTGGCTTATTCCCCCAACCCTTTTGGACAGTTTACTGTTGGGGCCTTTGATGGTAGAGCCAGAGCTTCCAGTACTGAGTGTATGTGTGGGGTAACTTCCAGAAAGGTGTTTATGGGCAAGGGCTCAGGGTCTGGGAAGATTCCATGCTGATATCTGCAGAGCAGCTGGCAGACTGTGGTGGGTCACAAAGAGGGAGATCTTCTCATGACCCTAATGCTTGGGACCCCTTAGGACCCATTGAAGCTGAAAGCTGGGCTGAGCTCCCTGCCATTATTAACCAACTCCCAAGTACCTACCAATTTCCAGGATGCCACTGGGCCTAAGAAGGAATGGGGAAGAAGAGGCCACAAAGGCTCCAGATCCTCCCAGTCCCCCTCCATAGCCCTTCCTCAGCCCTCCCAGGCCTGAGAGCAGACACCCAAGGGAAAGGGGATCTCAGACCATTCCAATGATGAAGAGAAGGACCTCCTCTTGGAGGGACCAAGGGAGCAGAATGGGCCTCAGAGGGTGAAGCTTTATTAGTGGGCAAGGAGTGTGAACAAGGCTGTTCCCAGGTGGTGGAGGACAAACAAAAATAGAGTTCACTCTTACCCTCTATGTCTCCTCTACAGTGAGGGGTCTACTTCTCTGGCTGTTGGTTTTCTTTGAGAGTAATAAAGAGAATCAAGACAAGGATTCTGTTTTCTAAAAAACAAAAACAAAACAAAACAAAAACACATATGTATTCTTGGGTACCGGATTCTCATGGCATCTCTTCATTTTAAAATGACAGCAGTGGTTTGAGCCAAGATTTCCAGAACTATTTAGTTGAGGAACGGATGGATTCATGAGGCTACAAACACCAAATCCTGAGGAATAAGAATTAACTACATAGTACTAAATGAACAGATAAAAGGTGATTGTAAATTATTAGAAAAGCCTTGTGTGAAAAGAGTGTTGGATAGATAAAGGCAAAAATATTGTTCCATTTTAGGAGTCATGAGAAACACTTTTGTGGTAGCACTTATTTTCATGATTATTTGAGTTTCTCTAATTGTTGTGTTGGTAGGACCAAGGAAGGAGAGTAGCTGAATTAATTTTAAATTAGGTTTTGATCAGGGTACCTCAGAAGAAAAAAAACAAGAAATGAAACTTAAGGAGGTGGTAAGAGAGTGGCTGATTTCATGTACTATGGGGTACTTAGTTTTATCTATTCCCTACCTTTATATCCACCTCTGATTATTTTGAGGTAAGTCTCAGAATAATAGATCACCCACCAATATTTTGTTATTTCTCTCTAAAGGATAAATCTATATTTAACATACCAAAATAGCATTATCATACCTAAAAATCAACAATTCCTTAAAATCATGAAATGTCCAGTGTCAAATTTGTAATTATCTCACAAATATAATTTTTTTAGTAGTTGTTTGAATCTGGGTCCAAATAAGTTCTACACATTGGGATTACTGGATATATCTCTTGTCTTTTTTAATTTGTAGGTTTCTACGCTATTCTTTTTTTCCTTCTCACAATATATTGAAGAAACTAGCTCAATCATTTCATAGAATTTTTTAAGGTCTGGATTTTGATGACCACATTCTAGAGGTGTCATTTAATATGTTCCTCTGTCCTCTCTATTTCCAGTAAATAGACACTTGGACTTAAAGGCTTGATAAGATTAAGGTTTATTTTTGTTGTTGTTGTTGTTGTTGTTGCTTTTTCAGAGAAAAAAAAAGTACTTCATTACTTCGTTGTTTTTGTTTTCTTCCATCAGGGCATACATCATGTCTGTCTGTCCTTTTTTGAGATATTAGCAGTCAATGATATTAAATGTTTAGATCCATTAATTACTTAAAGTTTCAAAATTATTATATTCTCTTTTTGACTCTTTAAAAATTATTTATTTAAGAGAGAGAGCATGAGTGGTGTGAGGGACAGAAGGAAAAGAGAAGTAGACTCCCCACTGAGCAAGGAGCCTGACATGGGGCTGGATCACAGGACTCCAGAATCATGACCTAAGCCAGGTGCCCTAGGAGACTCTTAACTATAGGAAACAGAGGGTTTTTGGAGGGAAGATGGATGGGGGATGGTGTAGCTGGGTGATGGGTATTAAGGAGGTAATAATGAGCACTGGTGTTACAACTGATGAATCAGTAAATTCTACCTTTGAAACTGAAAAAAAAAAAAGACCTAGTGTAGTTTATGAAGAAAGGGGTTAGAATTTAGTACCCACAAACTTATGTTTTGAAGCATAATTTTCTTTCTAAATTTATCACTGGAAAATATAGTTTCAAGGTCTTAATATTCTAATTGTAACTTTTTTTTCTCCTTATCTGGAACATTATAAATGGAAACTCTACCCCATCTACTATGTGGTTACCCTGAGATGCATTTTATTTAGGATAGGCAGTAAAAATGTTGATTCTCTTTATTTACTGACTTACAAAATGAGTTTGTTTCCTAGCAGATTCCAATGGTGACCATTTTTTTAACTTTCAGTAAGATCCAATTGATTAATGTGGTTAAATTTGTGACAGTTATTATCCTTATGGATGATCAAATTGTCCCTTTTTTACCTGTGAGAGTCTGTTCAAGTTGGCTCCTGAGTCCTTTTGACACAGCCTCCAATAGCCTAACACCTTCCTTGTTTCTGGTATGACAAGATGTTCCAGGCTCATCTTGTACATTTTCTGCCTCAAACCCTAAATTTTTCCAAGTCACACTGCTTCATTTTAGAAAGAGTGTTTTTTTCAAGACTGCAATCTGGGTATTAGGAGTACTTCTTGTTCCTGAGTTGGTCATTATTTCTAGGTATTTTCAGTAGACAGAGCTAGGAATTTAAAAACTAAATACTTCATGAGTTTATACTGATACTTAAAATTCAAATTCCATTCCACAGGCTTTAAATTAACCTCTTTGATCTCATATCTGTATCTATTTTCTCTGATTGATAATCTCAATTCTCAAAGTCACCTGAAATGACAGCATTAAGAGCTTTCTGCATTTTTTAATGGTGGGTGGCAAAGCAAGGCTTATTGAGTGATAGCAAAGTGATAGTACAAAGCACCCAAGGAGGCAGGGAACCTGAGGGGATCACCACCAGAGTTTCTACGTCTATGGATTTTTATGGGCTTGTTGGGGGGCTGTTTTAATCTGCTTAACCCTCCATGCACTTTTCACCCAATCAGGTTTTTTGTGATCTTTCTATCACATGGGAAAGATGTGGAGGGCTCCCTCTAGGGTGGTGTAAAATCCTTTTAAGGGTGTTTCCTCTTAGTGTAAGACCCGTTTTCTCTGACTGCCTTTCTTCCAACTATCTTGCATTAATTCAATTTTGTTACTAATAAATGGCTTCATCAGAGTTTCTATTTCTTCCTGATTCAGTTTTGGAAGACTGTATGCTTCTAGGAATTAATCCATTTCTTCCAGGTTGTCCAATTTGTTGACATAATACTTTTTTTGTTGTATTTCTTTATGGTTCTCTTTGTTCCTGTGTTATCAGTTGTTACTTTTATTTTGTCTGTGATTGTACTTATTTGGATTTTTTTCTTTTTTCTTGATGACTCTGATTAATTATTTATCAATTATCTTTATCTTTTCAAAGAACCAGGTCTTGGTTCCACTAATTTCTTTCACTTTTTAAGACTCTATGTTATTTATTTCTCCTCTTTATTATTTCCTTCATTGTACCCACATCAGACTCTTGTTCTTTTTTAGTTACTTTTAGTCCAAGTTTAGTTTAAGATTTTGATTGTTTCTTGAGGTAGGAGTGTATCATTATATTTCTCCCTCTTAGACTTGTTTTTGTCATGTCCCTAAAATTTTGGAGCATAGGTTTTTCATTTTCATCTGTCTCCATGTATTTTTTTTTTAATTTTTGATGATCATTGGTTGTTTAATAACTTGTTCTTTAGCTTCTCTGTGCTTATACTTATAACAGTTTTTTTTCCCCTCTCATTTACTTCTAGTTTCACACCATTGTGGTCAGAAAAGATACATGGTATGATTTCGGTCTTCTTAAAATTTTTCAGACTTGCTTGTGGCATAACATGTGATCTATTTGGAGAATGTTCCAAAGGTGCTGGAAAAGAATGTGTATTTTGTTGGTTTAGGATAGAATTTTTTGTATATACTTGTTATGTCCATTGGTTCTTATGTGTCACACTGAGACACTTTTTTTTAAAGATTTTATTTATTTATTTGACAGGGATCACAACTAGGCAGAGAGGCAGGCGGGTGGGGGGGGGAAGCAGGCTTCCCGCTGAGTAGAGAGCCTGATGTGGGGCTTGATCCGAGGACCCTGAGAACATGACCTGAGCTGAAGGCAGAGGCTTAATCCACTGAGCCACCCAGGCACCACACTGAGACACTGTTGCCTTATTGATTTTCTGCTTGATATATCCATCGATGTAAGTACGGTATTAAAGTACCCTACTATTATTGTATTTCTATTAATTTATCTCTTTAGGTCCACTAATGTTTCCTTTATGTATTTAGGTGCTTCAAGGTTGGGTGCATAGATATTTACAATTGTTATATCCTCTTGTTGGATCCATTCCCATTATCATTATGTAATGTTCTTCTTCTTTTTTTTTTTTGTTACAGTCTGTGTTAAGTCAATTTTGGGGATTTGAGAATCAAGATGGTGGAGGAGTAGGAGACCTGAGCTTTGTGTGGTCACAAGAACTCAGCGAGGTAGCTCTTAATTGTTCTGAAAACTCGTGAACAGAACCAGAAACCTAAGAAAAGAATAGCTACAATTCTATGACTAGGAAAGTGACCAGTTTCTGTAAGAAAGAGAAGATGGAAAAATTCACCTCAAAAAAGAGAATAAGAGGCAGTACTGACTGCCTGGGACCTAATCACTATGGACATGAGTAGCATGTCAGAACTGGAGTTCAGAATAATGATTATAAAAAAATACTAGCTGGAATTGAAAGAGAACACGGATTTGAAAAAAAAATCTCTTTCTGGAGAAATTAAGGAACAAAAATCTAACAAAATTGAAAAAAAAAGGATATTAATGAGATGCAATAAAAAAGGAGGCTCTAACTGCTAGAATAAATGAAGCAGAAGAGAGAATGAGTGATATAGAAGACAAAGTAATGGAGAATAAAGAAGCTGAGAAAAATAGACATAACTACTGGATCACAAGGAGATAATTCAAAAGATAAGTGATACCATACAGCAAAACAATATTAGAATAATCAGGATCCCAGAAGAAGAGGAAAGAGGAATCCAGAAGAAGAGGAAATCCCAGAAGAAAAGGAAAGACAGAGCAGGGCAGAAAGTATATTGGAGCAAATAATAGTAGAGAACTTCCCTAATCTGGGGAAGGAAATAGGCATCCAAAGCCGGGAAGCAAAGAGAAGCACCTCAAATCAATAAAAATAGGTCAACACCTATTGAGAGTTTCTTCAACAAATTGTGTTGGGAAAACTCAACTGCAACATGCAGAAGAATGGGACTGGACCACTTTCCTACACCATATTAAAAATAAATTCAAAATGGTTGAAAGACCTAAATGTGAGGCAGGAATCCATCAAAATCCTAGAGGAGGACACAGACAGAAACCTCTTTGACCTCAGCTTCAGCAACTTCTTACTAGATATGTCTCTGGGGATAAGGGAAACAAAAGCAAAAATGAATAATTGGGACTTCATTAAGATAAAAAGATTTTGCATAGCAAATGAAATAATCAACAAAACTTAAAGGCAACCTACAGAATGTGAGAAGGTATTTTTAAATGGCATATCCCATAAAGGGCTAGTATTCAAAATCTATAAAGAATTTATCAAATTCAACAACCCAAGCCCAAAATATACAGTTAAATGTGTAAAAGACATAAACAGACATGCTCCAAAGGAGACATACAAGTGGCTAACAGGAAAATGAAAAAAAAAATGCTCAACATCACTCATCATCATGGAAATACAAATCAAAACCACAATGAGATACCACCTCACAACTTTCAGAATAGCTACCATTAAACCCCCCCCCCCAAAAAAGGAATGTTGCCAAGGATATAAAGAAAGGGGAATCCTCTTATACTGTTGGTGAAAGTGTGAACTGGTGCCACTACTCTGGAAAACAATATGGAGATTCCTCAACAGTAAAAAGTAGAAATACCCTATGACCCAGCAATTGCACTACTAAGCATTTATCCTAAGGATACAAAAATAATGATACAAAGGGGCACATGCACCCCAATGTTTACAGGAATAATGCCCACAATTGCTAAAATGTTGAAAGGTCCCAGATGTCCCAGGAGTGTTGAATGGATAAGTAAGAAGTGGTATGAGAGGAGGGGCAAGATAGCAGAGAAGTTAGGAGACCCTTTTTCAACCAGTCCCTTAAAGTGAGTTAATTATCTACCAGAACACCCATGAAATCAGCCTGAGATGTAGGATTATACACTTCTGGATCTCTACAGGGGCACAAGACACCAGTGGAAAGGTAAAGCGCAGTGGGAACAATCAGACTGATATTGGAGGATAAACAGAAGGGGGAGGGAGCCACCAGAAGTGACCCATTGGAAAGTAATACCCCAATACAAAAGTGCCCTGTGATTGGGAAACCAGCATTACCTTGGAGTCTGGTTAAAAGCACTCAAAAAGAGAAAAAGATCTTAAGGGACAACTGGCAGAATTGGGTGGTCATGGGCACAGGCCTAAGCCCATGGTCCCAGGACAGCCACCGCTGGTGACAACCTGTGCCAGAGACAGTGTGGCAGAGTCTCTGGGGTTGCGTAGCTTGCATCATGGTTCAGCTGGGCACACTCCAGCCCCCGCATGAGGGAGTCTGGTGATGGTGCCAGCCTGCGCTCCCTAGAACTTTTGTGCACTGCGCAACCAGGGTCTGATGCACTCCATGCCCATGCCTGAGAAAGCTCCGTCCTGGCACTAGCTGGGGATCTCTAGGACTGGCCAAGGGTCTGGACTCTCCCAGCCAGGGCCTGAAGGAACTCTGCAATCTCCCATGGTGGCAACCTGAGGTTTGGACCCCAGAGAGCTGTCCCAGCAAAGGCAGCCACCGGAATCAGGCTCCCTGGACCAATATTGATCCCGGTTTTAGTGGCACAGGGGTAAAGAGACAAGCAGGTGCTTTGGGCGACCCCTGAGATGGTGGCTGGGACACGCTCTGCCTGTGGGAGGTTGCATGGCTCAACAGAGTTTGCAGAGGGGGAGTCTTTGTGTTTTGGACCACCCAGAGGGGAGCAGACTGAGGCTTCTCTCTGAGATGGAGGTCTGGGTGCAGTTTGCTTTCCACTAAACCTGTGAAAAACTGCAAAAAGCCCCCAAAACCAAAAACATCCAGAGAAAAAAAGCCTGAAAACCTGTTTCCACAGAGCCCAGCCCCTTGATAGGGAGCAGGAGGACTCAATCCAAGCAAGGCTGACTGAAAAACAATGAGGCAGTCCCCTCTCCCAGAAAGCCAGCCAAAAGAATGAGAGGACAACCACCACAGTGTCCCCAAAATTGTAAAATCTCAATATCAGGGGAAAACAAGATATTAAGCTCCCAGTATTGCCCTAAAACTTGTATATTTCATAGATACAACTTTATTTTTTTTTAATTCGTTCTCACTATTCTTGGTCTTTTTAATTTTTCTAACATACTTATCATTACAACTAGAGGCTTAATACAACATATTCCATAATAACCTTTAACTTGAACTATTTTCTTACATATACCTGTGTTTACCTTTTCCTTTTCTATTTTTTCAATATACATATAGATATAAGTTTCAAGGTAATCCTCTTTCCCTAATCAATACTATACCTATATATAAACTAGTTTTAATCTCCCTTTATCTCTGGAAAGTTGAGTCCTTTAACAAAGATATCAAGATACACCCAGGAAGAATCAAAACACCTTCCTCGCCCTTCTTCCATCCTGCTATCATTATTTTCTGTCAGTGTTTCTGTGAATTTGTTTTTGTTCTGGCACTGTAAAAATCTTATCCTTGCGGTTTATTTTGGCTGGGTTCTTTTTTTTTTTTTCCTGTCATTTACTTTTCTCGGTCTTTTTATTCGTCTATTTTTGTTTGTATACCTTATAAATCTTTGGGGCCCATTCTGGCTGGGTTTTCTCTTTTTTTTTTTCCTGTCTCTCTCTTTCTCTCTCTCTCTCTTTTTCTTTTTTCTTTCTTTTTAGTGGTGCCTTCTGATTGCTCAGAAATATTCCAGGATACACCTTGCCTGGGTCATAGTTGATATATTCAGCTATACCTCCCTCAACCACCTCCCACCAAAATGACTAGGAGGAGAAATGACCAAAAGAAGAAAAAATCAGAGACTGTTCTCTCTCCATCAGAACTATTGGATATGGACATAAACAGCATGTTGGAAAGGGCATTTAGGGTAGCAATTATCTAGGCAATTGCTAGGTTGGAGAAAAGCATTAGTGACAACATGAATCGCTAAGGGCATAAGTAAAAGCCACCCAGGAAGAAGCTAAAAATGCTATCAATGAGATCCAATCTAATCTAAATTCTCTAACAGTTAGGATAACTGAGGCAGAAGATAGAATTAGTGACCTAGAGGACAAACTGATAGAGAGAAAGGATCAGGAGGAGGCCTAAAACAAACAGCTTAGAAGCCATGAAAACAGAATTAGGGAAATAAATGGTGCCATGAAACATTCCAAAGTCAGAATGATTGGGATCCCTGAGGGGGGGGAGAAAGAAAGAAGACTAGAAGAAACAGTTGAACAAATTTGCAATGAAAATTTTCCCAATCTGGAGAATGAAACCAGTGTTCTTGTCCTAGAGGTAGAAAGACCACCCCACAAGATCAACGAATCTAGAAAGACATTGAGGCACTTGATTGTAAGACTAATGAATCATAATTTTCGACAACAGCTTTTTTTTTTTACTTTAAATGTTATTTTATTTTCTTTTATTTCATTGTTCCAAAATTCATTGTTTATATACCACATCCAGTGCTCCATGCAATATGTGCCCTCTATAATACCCACCACCAGGCTCACTCCTCCACCCCCCTCCAAAACCCTCAGTTTGTATCTCAGAGTGCACAGTCCCTCATGGTTTACCTCCCCTTCTGATTTCCCCCAACTCACTTCTCTTCTTGAGAGCAGCTAGGGGGAAGAGATTCCTTACATACAGAGATATGTCCATCAGAATAATGTCGGACCTGTCCACAGAAACCTGGCAATCCAGAAAAGGCTGGCGAGACATATTAAGGGCACTAAATGAGAAGAAAATACAACCAAGAATACTTCATTCAGCAAGGTTGACTTTCAAAATGGATGGAGAGGTAAAGAGCTTCCAATACTGGCAAGGTTTAAAAGAGTATGTGACCAACAAGCCAGTACTACAAAAAATGTTAAGGGTGGGGTTCTATAAAATAAGAAAGAAACCAAGACTGTCATAGAACAGAAAATTACAGAAACAATATATAGAAACAAGGACTTAACAGGCAACATCAATAAAAATGTATCTTTCAATAATCACTCTGAATGTGAACAGCCTAAACACTCCCATAAAGTGGCACAGGGCTGCAGATTGGATAAAATGAGAGGACCCGTTTATATGCTGTCTACAAGTGACCCATTTGGAACCCAAGGTTACATCCAGACTGAAATTGAAGGGAAAGAGAAGCATCTTCCATGCCAATAGGCCTCAAAAGAAAGCTGGGGTAGCGACTCTCATATCACATAAATTAGATTTTTAACTAAAGACTGTAGTCAGAGTTAAAGAAGGACACTACATCATTTTTTTAAAGGGTCCACCCACCAAGATCTAACAATTATAAATGTTTATGCCCCCAATATGGGAGCAGCCAAAAACATAAGAAAACTGTTAAGCAAGGTAAAGAGTCATATTGATATGAATAGATTAATAATAAGGGATCTTAAAATGCCACTCTCAGTAACAGACAGATCATCCAAGCAGAAAATCAATAAAGAAACAAGAGCTTTGAATGACACATTGGACCAGATGGACCTCATAGATATATTCAGAACATTCCATCCTAAAACAACAGAATATTCATTCTTTTCTAATGCACATGGAACTTTCTCCAGAATAAACCACATACTGGGTCACGAATCAGGGATCAACTGAAACCAAAAGACTGAGATTATTCCCTGCATTTTCTCAGACCACAAAGCTTTGAAACTGGAACTCAACCAGAAGAAGTTTGGAAGGAATTCAGACACCTGGAAGCTAAAGACCATCTTGCTTCGAATGTTTGGATCAACCAGGAAGTCAAAGAAGAACTTAAACAATTCATGGAAACCAATGAGAATGAAGACACTTCAGTCCAAAACCTATGGGATACAACAAAGGCGGTCCTAAGGGGGAAATACATAGCCATCCAAGTCTCCCTCAAAAAAAACTGAAAAATCTAGAATACGCCAGCTCTTCTTACACCTTAAAGAACTGGAGAATCAACAACAAATTAAGGCAACCCCCCACACAAGAAGGGAATTAATCAAGATTAGAGCAGAGATCAATGAGATAGCAACTAGAGGCACAGTAGAACGCATCAACAAAACTAGAAGCTGATTTTTTGAAAGAATCAATAAATTGATAAACCATCAGCCAAACTAATCCAGAAGGAAAGAAAGAGGACCCAGATTAATAAAATTATGAATGAAAAGGGAGAGGTCACAACTAACACCAAGGAAATGGAAACAGTCATCAGAAATTATTATCAACAGTTATATGCCAATAAGTTAAGCAACCTAGATGAAATGGATGCAATCCTGGAAACCTATAGACTTCCAATACTGAATCAGGAAGAAATTGACAACTTGAATAGACCAATATCTAGTAACGAGATTGAAGCAGTGATCAAAAACCTCCCCCAAAACAAGAGCCCAGCACCTGATGGATTCCCTGGGGAATTCTACTAAACGTTCAAAGAAGAAATAATACCTATTCTCCTGAAGCTGTTTCAAAAAATTGAAGCAGAAGGAAAACTTCCAGACTCTTTTTATGAAGCCAGCATTACCCTGATCCCCAAACCAGGCAAAGACCCCACCACAAAGGAGAATTTCAGACCAATATCCCTGATGAATATGGACGCTAAGATTCTCAGCAAGATCCTAGCTAATAGGGTCCAACAGTAAATTAAAAATATTTTCCACCATGACCAATTGGGATTTATCCATGGGATTCAAGCATCGTTCAACATTTGCAGATCAATCAATATGATAGAACAAATGAATAAGAGAAGAGAGAAGAACAACATGAGTCCTCTCAATTGATGCAGAAAAAGCAGTTGACAAGATACAGCATCTGTTACTGATTAAAATGCTTCAAAGTATAGGAATAGAGGGAAAATTCCTCAACTTCATAAAATCCATCTATGAAAATCCCACAGTGAATATCATCCTCAATGAGGAAAAGCTGACAACCTCCACTTTGAGATTAGGAATATGACAAGGATGCCCACTCTTGCCACTGTTGTTCAACAGAGTACTAGAAGTCCTAACAACAGCAGTCAGACAACAAAAAGAAACATAAAGTATTCAAACTGGCAAATAAGTCAAACTCTCTCTCTTTGTAGATGACATGATACTTTATATGGAAAACCGAAGAAACTCCACTAGAACTCATACAGCAATTCAGTAGTGTGTCAGGATACAAAATCAGTGCACAGATTTCTTTCTTATATACTAACAATGAAAATATAGAAAGAGAAATTAGAGAATCAATCCATTTACTATAGCTCCAAGAACCATAAATTACCTGGGAATAAACCTAACCAAAGAGGAACTTTGGTTCCTGACAAAGAGGAAAGAGTACTCGAGGAACTACAAAAACACTCATGAAAGAAATTGAAGACACAAAAGGATGGAAGAGCATTCCATGTTCCTGTATTGGAAGAATAAACATTGTTAAAATGTCCATACTGCCCCGAGCAGTCTATACTGTCTATGCCATCCCAATCAAAATTCCACTGGCATTTTTCAAAGTGCTGGAACAAACAATCTTACAATTTATATGGAACCAGAAGAAACCCCGAATTGCTAAGGGAGTGTTGAAAAAAAAAAAGAAAACTGGGGCCATCACATTGCCTGATTTCAAGCTTTACTACAAAGCTGTGTTTACCAAGACAGCATGGTACTGGCACAAAAACAGACACATAGACCAGTGGAAGAGTAAAGAGCCCAGATATGGACCCTCAACTCTGTGGTCAAATAATCTTTGACAAAGCAGGAAAAAATATCCAGTGGAAAAAAGTCTCTTCAATAAATGGTGCTGGGAAAATTGGACAGCTATGTGTAGAACAATGAAACTCAACCATTCTCTTACAGCATACACAAATATAAACTCAAAATGGATAAAAGACCTCAACGTGAGACAGGAATCCATCAGAATCCTAGAGGAGAACATAGGCAGTAACCTCTTCGATATCAGCCACCATATCTTCTTTCAAGATATGTCTCCAAAGGCAAAGGAAACAAAAGCAAAAATGAACTTGTGGGACTTCATCAAGATCAAAAGCTTCTGCACAGCAAAGGAAACAGTCAACAAAACAAAGAGGCAACCCACGGAATGGGAGAAGGTATTCTCAAATGACACTACAGACAAAGGGCTGATATCCAAGATCTCTAAAGAACTCCTCAAATTCAACACACACACAACGGATAATCATGTCAAAAAATGGGCAGAAAACATTAACAGACACTTCTCCAATGAAGACATACAAATGGCTAACAGACACATGAAAAAATGTTCATCATCATTAGCCATCAGGGAGATTCAAATCCAAACCACGTTGAGATACCACCTTACACCAGTTAGAATGGCCAAAATCAACAAGACAGTAAACAACAAGTGTTGGAGAGGATGTGGAGAAAGGCGAACCCTGTTACTCTGTTGGTGGGAATGCAAGTTGGTGGAGACACTTTGGAAAACAGTGTGGAGATTCTTTAAGAAATTAAAAATAGAGCTACCCTGTGACCCTGAAATTGCACTACTGGGTATTTACCTCAAAGATACTGATGTAGTGAAAAGATGGGCCATCTGTACTCCAATGTTCATAGCAGCAATGGCCACAGTCACCAAACTGTGGAAAGAACCAAGATGCCCTTCAATGGATGAACGGATGAAGAAGATATGGTCCATATATACAATAGAGTATTATGCCTCCATCAGAAAGGATGAATGAATACCCAACTTTTGTATCAACATGGATGGAACTGGAAGAGATTATGCTAAGTGAAATAAGTCAAGCAGAGAGAGTCAATTATCATATTGTTTCACTTACTTGTGGAGCATAATGAATAACAGAGGATATTGGTAGATGGAGAGGAGAAATGAGTTGGGGGAAATCGGAGGAGAAGACAAATCATGAGAGACTATGGACTCTGAGATAGAAACTGAGGGTTTTGGGGGACGTGGGGGTTAGGTGTGCCTGGTGGTGGGTATTATGGAGGGCACATATTGCATGGAGCACTGGGTAGATGCATAAACAATGAATTCTGGAACATGAAAAAAATAAAGTAAAGAAGAAGTGGTATATGTGTATATATATACATTAAAAATGTATATACATTATATATGTTAGTATGTATATATATTAATATCAACTGTCAAAATGAATGAAATCTTGACATTGTGGTGAACTACAGTGCATTATGCTACTTGAAATATGACAGAGAAATTCAAATACCATACAACTTAACTCATATATGGAATTTAAGAAACAAACAATGAACATAGGGGAAAGGAAGGAAAAATAAAATAAGATTAAGACAGAGAGGTACACAAAACATTATATGTTGAATCTATTAACACCAGAGTCATTTTTTCTTGTAGAGAAAGTCAGATGATCAGTAAAGAATGACTTCTAAATAAAACAAAGATAAATAATGATTTAGGGGCACCTGGATGGCTCAGTGGGTTAAGCCTCTGCCTTTAGCTCAGGTCATGATCCCAGGGTCCTGGGATTGAGCCTTGCATCGGGCTCTCTGCTCAGCAGGGAGTCTGCTTCCCCCCCCTCTCTCTACCTGCCTCTCTGCCTACTTGTGATCTCTCTGTCAATTAAATAAATAAAATCTTTAAAAAATGATTTAATAAAAGAAACATACATAGGTGATAGGCAACTAAGATCCTACATACATATAAAAGGAATCCTCAAAAAACCAAAGGTAAAGGAAGAGTACAAATCAATAATTATCAATAATTAAAAAATGTTTTGATGGAGGGTAAAAAAATAAACCTTAAAAATATATATTTAGGAGGAAGATTATATACTTGGGAGAACATTTTCAGAATGATGAACATGAACACTTATTTTGATTAAGCTACTGAACTTTAAAGGAAAGGGGGAAAAATAACTTTGTGCAAAAAAGCAAAAATACTGGATTATATATAAGTGAAAAATAAAATGATATTGTCAGAATTATCAAATATAAACCAAATACACTGAACTTGTCCTGTTGATTGTAAGTAAAATCTCTGAACAACAATAACAACAAAAAGCAGCTACATGAAGACTGAAAAGTAAACAAAAACAGGCTTATTAGGGAATGTCAAAAGATTGAGTTGTGATCCACACAGGGTGAGTTACCTATATTTTTTCCGTTTTAATCTTCTTACTTTTTTACATTTTATTTCATTTTTTATTTGAGTAGAATATATTATACTAGTTTCAGGCATAGAACATAGTGATTTACTATCTCTATACGTAATGCTATGCTCACCACAAGTGTTGTTACCATCTGTCATTATACAGCACTATTACAATATCATTGACTACATTTCCTTTTGTGTTTTTAATTTACATGACTTAATTGTTCCATAACTGGAAGCCTGCATGTTCCACTCCTCATCATGCATTTTGTCCTACCCCCAAATGCCTTCTCTGAGACAGCTATCAGTTTGTTGTTTATAGGTCTGTTTATGGGTCTGTTTTTGCTTTTTGCTTGTTTATTAATTGTATTATTGGATTCTACATATGAATGAAGTCATATGATATTTGTCTTTCTCAGTCTCACTACATAATAAAAGATCCTCCAGAATCATCCATGTTGTTGCTAATGGCGAGATCTTATATTTTTATGACAGAATAATTTCGTATCGTATATATACCACAATTTATCCATTCATCTATCAATAGACACTGAGGTTGCTTCCATATCTTGCCTATTGTAAATAATGTTGCAAAAAAATACAGATGCATGTGTCTTTTCAAATCAGGATTTTTGTTTTATTTAAGTAAATACCTAGATATTTGATCATATGGTATTTCTATTTTTAAATTTTTAAAGAAATAATCCCTTTAATGTACTGTTGGCTATGATTAGCTCGTATATTGTTGAGGATATCTGCTACCATGTTCATTAGAAATATTGGCCTGTAAATCTCCTTTTTAGTGGGGTCTTTGTCTGGTTTTGGTATGAAGGTAATGGTGTCCTTATATTATGAGTTTGGACATTTTTCTTCCATTTCTATTTTTTGGAAGATTTTTGGGAGAGTGGGTATTAATTCTTTAAATGTTTGGTAGAATTCCCTTGGGAAGCCATCCAACCCTGGACTCCTGTTTGTTGAGAGCTTTGTGATTACTGATTCAATTTCTTCACTCCTTATGGGTCTATTCTGATTTTTTATTTCTTCCTGTTTCAGTTTTGGTAGTTTATATATTTCCAGGAATGCATCCATTTCTTCCAGATTGTCCAATTGGTTGGTATGTAATTGCTTATAACATTTTCTTTTAATTGTGTTTCTGCAGTGATGGTTGTAAGTTCTCCCCTTTCATTCATGTTTATTTATTTGGGTCCTTTCTTTTTTCTTTTTGACAATTCTGGCTAGGGGGTTATCAATCTTGTTGATTCTTTCAAAGAACAAGCTACTAGTTTCTTTGATCTCTTCTACTATTTTATTGATTTCTGTATCATTGATATCTGCTCTTATCTTATTTCCCTTCTCCTGCTGGATTAAGGCTTTACTTAGTGTTCTTTTTCCATCTTCTTTAAGTATAAAGTCAGGATATGTATTTGAGACTTTTCTTGATTCTTGAGAAAGGCTTGTATTGCTATATAATTCTTTCTTAGGAGTGCCTTTGCTGCCTCCTAGAGATTTTAGACTGTTGTGTTTTCATTTTCATTTGTTTCCATGTATTTTTAAAATTCTTACTCTAATTTCCTGGTTGACCCATTCATTCTTTAGTAGGATGTTTTTTAACCTTCATGTATTTCTAGTCCTTCCAAATATTTTCTTGTGTTTGACTTCAAGTTTAATAGCTTTGTGATATGAAAATACACATGACACAATCTCAGTCTTTTTGTACCATTTGAGGCTTGATTTATGACCTTATATGTGATCTATTTGGACAATGTCCATATGATATTGTGTCCATATATTATGTAAATTATATTATGTCCATACAGATATTACTTGGACAAAGTGCATATGACTTCAAAAATATTGTGCATTTCTCTGCTTTAGGATAAAATGCTCTAAATAAATGTGTTAAGTACATCCAGTCTAGCAAATTATTTAAAGCCCTTTTTTCTTTTTGATCTTCTGCTTAGATGATCTGTCCATTGCTGTGAGTGCATATAATGTCCCCTACTATTATTGTATTGTTTTCAATGAATTACTTTAAGTTTGTTATTACTTCACTTATATATTTGGCTACTCCCATGTTTGGGACATAAATAATTACAATTATTATATCTTCTGGTTGGGTAAACCCCTTTATTATAATAGAATGTCCTTCTTCATCACTTACTACAGTTTATGGTTTAACATCTATTTGTTTGATACAAGTATGGATACTCCAGCTTTCTTTTAGTGCACATTATCATGATAAATGTTTGTCTACTCCCTCACTTTTAATCTGGAGGTGTCTTGGGGTCTAAAATGTGTCTTTTGTAGGTAGAAATAAGTATGGATGTAGTTTTTTTTTTAATTCATTGTGATACACTATGTCTTTTGGTTGGAGCACTTAGTTCATTTACATTCAGACTAATTATTGAAAGATATGAATTTAGTGCCATTGTATTACCTACTAAGTCATCGTTCTTGTAAATTGTCTCTGTTCCTTTCTAGTCTTTGTTACTTTTGTTCTCTCTTTCCTGCAAAAGGTCCCCTTTAATATTTCTTGCAGGGCTGGTTTAGTTTTCATGATCTCCTTTTGTTTTTACCTTTCTTGGAAACTCTTTTTTTTTTTTTTTCTTCTTGGAAACTCTTTATCTCTTCTATTCTAAATGACCGCCTTGGTGGATGAAGTACTCTTGGTGTATAGCACATTGAATATATCATGCCAGCACTTTCTGGCCTACCAGGTCACTGTGGACAGGTCTGGTGCTAGCTTTATGTGACTACTCTTGTATAATAAGTAACCTTTTCTCCTAAATGTTTTCATAATTCTCTCTTTACTTTGTATTTTACAAGTTTCACCATGATATGTTACAGTGTTCACCTGTTTTTGTTGATTTTGAGGGGAGTTCTTTTCCTCTTGGATTTGAATGCTTATTTTCTTCCCCAGATTAGGGAAATTCTTAGCTATAATTTGTTCAAGTAAACCTTCTGTCACTTTTTTCTGCTGTTCTTCTGGGACTCCTATAATATAGATATTATTTTGCTTCATGGAATAGCTGAGTTGCCTAAGTCTACTTTCATGGTCTAAAGTTTTCTTTCCCTCTTCTTTTTCATGTCATTATTTGCCATAATTTTATCTTCTATATCACCTATTCTTTCCTTTGCTTCTTCAGCCCTCATTGTAATTGTATCCAATTTGTTTTGCATCTTAGGTTATTTTTTTTTTTTAATTTCAGCCTGACTAACTTTAATACCTTGCATCAGCAGCAAGGGTTTCTCTGGTGTCTTCTACGCTTTTTTCAAGTCCAATTGGTAGTTTTTTTTTTTTTTTAAGATTATATTTATTCATTTGAGAGAGAGAAAGAGTGAGATAGAGAGCAAGAATGAGAAGGGGAAGGTCAGAGGAAGAAGCAGACCCCCTGTTGAGCAGGGAGCCTGATGTGGGACTTGATCCCAGGTCTCCAGGATCATGACTTGACCTGCAGGCAGTTGCTCTACCAAATGAGCCACTCAGGTGCTCCTAGCTAGTAGTCTTTGACAGTTGATCTATATTCTTGTTCAGATATATTGCTTACATCTCTTTTTCACAAGACTCTGCCTGTGATATTTTCTTGATCTTTCCTTTGAGGAGAATCCCTCCATCTTGTAATTTTTCTATATTTTGATTGTTATAGAAGCTTGTTATGTTTCTTGCACCTCAGAATAATGTTATATTAAGAAGAGATAATTCTACGTCCAGGATCTGGTTCTTTAGGAATTGTTTCTGGAATATGCTTTGTGCAGTCTGCTGTTGTGTTTTGGCTGCTCTTTTCCACTAGTCAGTACTCTGTAGAGTTCCTCCTTGCCTGCAGTGGGGAGTGCTCAGAACTTTATCTAGGTGTGCTTGGACTTTTTTGCTGAAAAAAGCCTAGGAAAAAAAGAAAGAAAGAAAAATAAGGGAAAAAAAGGGAAAGAAAAAGCCTGCCTCTCCCCCCCCGCCTCAAAAAAAAGAAAGAAAGGAAGGAAGGAAAGGAAAGGGAAGGGGAAAAAAAGACAACAACAACAACAACAACAAAAACCCATAAGTCAGATTCCAAGGGGGGAAAAAAGGATAAAAAATAAAGAAAAAGAACAGAAAAAAAAAAGTGTTCCAAAAACAAAGAGAAAAGGAAGTGAAAAAAGAAGCTAAAAAATAAACCAGAAACCAGGGACTTGATTCCAAAAGAAAAAGAAAAAAAGAAAAAAGAATTCTGGTCATATTTTAACCAAAACTGAATGGGACTCAGAAGAATTGTGTGATCAGTAGAACTTGGTGTATGTGATGTATTGCCTGTTTTGCTCTTCTGGGGAAGAGGCTCACTGAGCTGGCTCAGAGTCAGTCCTGCCCCCATTAAAAAAAAACAACAACAATAAACAAAAAACAGTGCTTGCCAAGCACTGGGAGGCTAGGTTTGATGTAAGCAGCTCCCACCTCCACTGGAGGCCACTGTTTAACTTTCTGATGTCCCACCCTATTGGTAGATGGAGTAAAACGGTGACACTCCAGTCTTTTATGCCTACACAGGAGCTCTCACATTCCCCACTGTTCAGGAAGTCCTCACAGATATTAAGGGCTGTCAGCACACTGGGTGCCCAGCTCTCCTGTATTTTATCTTTGGACTGACTGATTGTGATTCAAAACTCCAAATCTTAAAAGAGCCAGCAAGTGCTGGGATCAACTCCCTCCTCTGGATTAGAGGCCACTGTGCTCTAACAAGTGCCCTTTGTCACACAAAATGTCCCCTGCCTGCACCGTTCACAAAATCTATAGTGTAGTAGTGTGTCACTATGAAAAGCAGTAACCTAGTTATTCACTGTGTGAGCCTTTATGCCCTGCCAATGAAAAGCTGTTTGCTCGTTGATGCAGGTCTTTTGTCCTTGGGAAGGCAATATATACCTTCTTCCAAGTGTACTCCAGGAAGAAGACCAGTCTCTTCCAGTGTAACCCAGGAGATCCCTACACCATTTTCTGTGCATTCCCAGGACAGAGCACTCTTTCTCTCATGGAGTACACACAACAGCTCTGATTTAGGGAAAGTTGTACACTACCAAAATCTCAGAGCTTGAGCTCCACTTACTGTTTGCAAAAAAAACAAAACAAAACAAAAAAAAACCTGATGCACTCTGTTGTCGCAGTTCCCCAGTCTGTCCTCTGAGAGTGGTTTTCTTCTTGTGTGAACCTGATGCTGCACTCTCTCAACCCCTCCCTCCCTCTTCGTTTTCTCTCTTGACAGAAAGGGATCCTTCCTCTCTGCAGCATGGCAGGTTTTCTCTCCCCCAGTTCCCTTCCATGCACCTTACACATGCCATGTTGTCTCCTTCTAACTGTGGAAATCATTCTTTCAATCTTCAGATTGATTTCCTATGTGTTTCAAGTGATTTGACCTCAATATAGACAGCTGTGTTCAAGGGATGAGGAAAGCCCGTGATCATCCTACTTCTCTGCCATTTTAACTCCTCTCTCTTCAGCAGATTTTTACTCAATGTGGGACTTTGCATGGAATGGAGTTTCAGCTGGTCAGTTTCAAGAATCCAAACAGCACAAACTATTAGAACCCCTTCAGCCTCTCTTTGGACTTCTTAACTCATCTGCAAATTGGAAACACTCCCAGTCTCAGCTGCTATTTTCAAATTGGTCTAATGCAATTTCCAGTGAGTAACAGTTGGCTATTTCAGGGCTTTCATGTTCTCATATCTGTTAGAAGTTCTGTCATTTCCCTCCTCAAAGATGCTGACACTATATGTATCTACTTACCTGTTGTTGGTTTGTTACCCCAACTTAAATTTTCAGGATGAGTTAAATAGATGACGGGGATTAAGGAGTAAACTTATGATGAGAAGTAGGTGTTGTATGGAAGTGTTAAATCTCTATATAGTACAGCTGAAACTAACATTACACCATATGTTAACTTACTGGATTTTGAATAAAACTTAACAATAAACAAAAAATAATTTGGGATTTGTGGGGGATACCTTGTTGTCTCGTTTTGTTTTAGGTGTCATCTATGTTTTTTGTTTACCATTCTAGTTTTTCTTTCTGCTTTTATAGACAATTCTAACAAGCGACTAGAAACCATGATTCTACTGCAGTTGTCTAGCCAGAATCACTGCAACATTTTTATTTTCATGTAAGATTTCATGACAAAGTATTTTAAATAAAAATATCTTTTAAAAACTGGGGGAAAGTGAAACAAACAAAAGGCAAGATAAAGTAATCTTGAAGAAAAAAATGTCCTAACAAATAAATAGTATCTCAGTGAGTGCCACAGATAATAAGAATTTAGAAAACTTTGGAGTTGGACCTAAGATGGTAGTGTAGGAGGAGGATCTTAGGTTCATTTTGTCCCTAGAACACAGCTAGATACCTATGAAATCATTCTAAATACCCCACAAATCAACCTAAAGACTGACAGAACAAACTCCACAACTAAAGGGAGAGAAGATGCCACATCAATGAAGGTAGGAAGGGTAGAGAAGAGGTCTGGGGGAGAATGGGTTGCATCTGCTTCAGGGAAGAGGGAACTGTGGTCACAGAGAAAGGCAAAAGAGAGGAACAGAGAAATGCACAAGGAGAGAATTTGCCCAAGGCCACTTCCTGGAGAAACAAGAAGGGCTGATTTTCCTGAGTTTATGCAACCAGGCGGGGCTTAAAGACTACAGTTTTAAAGGTCAGTGGGAGTGGTTGGGTTAGAGCCCTGAGAGTACTGCCTTACTCCTGGAGAAGACAGGTAAATAGCGTGAGGGTGGGGTGGAGAGGTGGGGGGATGGGAGGTGGAGGGAGTTGGCATAGAAATAGCAATCTGAAGAATGCCTGGTGCACACAGTAGGGAGATTATTCACCCTTATTGGAGCTTTTCCTTGAGAGGTAGATTCTATGGTTACACCTCTCTAGTGACAAAGGAGGAGATGTTTGTTCCCTCTCAACCCTCCTCCCAGCATAAACACAGAGCCACATGTAGAAAGCAGTTTAGCCCCAACTCTAGCTGCCTGACCTGTTTAAACCAAGTCCCACACCCCTGCATTCTGGCTGTACTGCCCTTCTTGGTCAAACTTCCCTTAACCCCATTGCAATAAACTCCTTTCCCAGCTGACCAGCAGAAACCACTGCCCACACAACATCTCTTGAGCAGAGTTCTGCAGAGACTCAATTCTAGTGAAAGTAGTATCAGGTCTCAATTAAAAACTAGACCAGAGCACACCCAGTTAAAACTTTCCACATTCTGGCCATGGACAAAAAATTGCCAAGTGAAGGCAAGGGGGGCCTCTGCAGACGGCTGGGCTGAAGGATATAATGGCCAAAACACAACAGCAAAGTGAGGCAGCACACACCAGAGACACTGAAGCACCAGGCCTGGACAGTATGTGACTTTTTCTTCATAGTGTTATTACTCTCAGTGGCAGGAAATATAATGGGCTTTTCTAACACAACTAAGAAGACAGATACTTAGAAAAAAGGCCAAGACAGGAATTATCTCAAAAGAAAGAACAAGATATGATCAAGGCCAGGGATCTAATTATGACAGATATAATGATGGAGAATTTGAAGTAACTGTCATAAGGATATTCGTGGGTTTGAGAAAAGAATGAATGTACTGGGGCACCTGGGTGGCTCAGTGGTTTGAGCCTCTGCCTTCAGCTCAGGTCATGATCTCAGGGTCCTGGGATCAAGCCCCACATCAGGCTCTCTGCTCAGCGGGAAGCCTGCTCCCCCCACCCCCCGCCGCCTCCCTCTCTGCCTGCTTGTGATCTCTGTGTGTCAAATACATAAATAAAATCTTAAAAAAAATGAATGAATGTACTCATGGAGGCCCTTACCAAAGAGATAAAAAGAGTTAAGAAATAAATAGTCAGAAACTAAAAATGCAAAAGCTGAGATTTAAAACAGGCTTCATGGGGCACCTGGGTGGCTCAGTGGGTTAAAGCCTCTGCCTTCAGCTCAGGTCATGATCCCAGGGTCCTGGGATCAAGCCCCACATCGGGCTCTCTGCTCAGCGGGGAGCCTGCTTCCTCCACTCTCTCTGCCTGCCTCTCTGCCTACTTGTGATCTCTATCTGTCAAATAAATAAATAAAATCTTTAAAAAAATAAAAAAAATAAAACAGGCTTCATGAAATGAACAGAAGAATGGAAGAAGCAGAGGAGCAAGTATGTGATACAGTAGATGAAATAATGGCAAATAATGAAACGGAACAAAAAAGAGAAACAAGAATTATGGAACACAAGAATATCTTGGGTAACTGGGTGACTCCATCAAAAATCATAACATATATATATATATATATATATATATATATATATGATAGCAATCCTAGAAATAGAAGAGAGAGAAAATAGTGCAGAAGGTTTATTTGAGGAAATAATATCTGAAAACTTTACTAAAGTGGGGAAGGAAACACATCCAAATCCAGGAGGCATGGAAAACTCCTATCAAGGGCAACAAAAGTGGGCCCACACCGAGACATATGGTAATTTAATTTTGTAAAACTTAACAACAGAAAAAATTCCTAAAAACAGCAAGACAAAATAAGTTCCTAACTTAAAAGAGAAGACCCATAAGGCTAGATGCAGATCTATCCACCAAAATTTGGCAAGCCAGAAGAAAGTGCCATGATGTATTCAATGTGCTGAATGGGAAAATTCTGTAGCCAAGAATACTCTGTCCAGCAAGGCTGTCATTCAGAACAGAGGAGAGATAAAGATTTTCAATGACAAAAACTAAAGGTGTTCATGACCACTAAACCAGCCCTGCAAGAAATATTAAACAGGACTCTGAGTAGGAAGGAAAGATCAAAAGTGACAAGAAAGAAAGAAAGGAAGGAAGGAAGAAAGAAAACCTCCAGAACCAATGACAAAATAAGTAATAAAATAACACCAAATACGTATCCATCAACAATCACTCTGAACATAAATGGACAAAATGCTCTCATCAAAATACATAGGGTGTCAGTATGCATAAAAAAAAAGACCCATCTATATGCTGCATAAAAGAGATGATCTTAGACCTAAGGAAACCTGCAGTTTGAAAGTAAGGGAGAGAAACATTTATTGTAGAAATGGACATCAAAAGAAACTGGGAGTAGAAATATTTATATCAGACAAACTAGACTTTACAATAAAGCCTAACAGAGATGAAGAAGGGCACTATATCATAATAAATGGTAGTATCCAACAAGAAGTTCTAACAAATATTTATTGTTCCAACATAGGAGCACCCAAATATATAAAACAATTATTAATAAACATAAAGGAACTAATGATAATCATACAATAATAGTAGGGAACTTTAAGGCCCCACTTACATCAATGGACAGATCACCTAAACAGAAAATCAACAAGGAAACAATGGCTTTGAAAGATGTAATGAATTAGATGGACTTAACAGATATATTCAGAACGTTTTCCTCTAAAACAGCAGAATACACATTCTTTTTAAGTGCACACAGGACATTCTAAAGATAGATCACGTATTTGATCACAAATCAGGCCTCAAAAAGTGCAAAAAGATTGAGATCGTATCATGCATATTTTCTGACTGCAATGCTGTGAAGCTTGAAGACAACCATAAGAAAAAAAAATGGAAAGATCACAAATACAGGGAGGTTAAACAACATGCTATTAAAGAATGAGTAGGTCAACCAGGAAATCAAAGGAGAAATTAAAAAAAAAAGAAAACAAATGTAAATGAAAACACAGTAGTTTAAAACTGTTGGGATGCAGCAAAAGTAGTCCTTAGAAGGAAGTGTGTAGCAATATAAGCCTACCTCAAGAAAAAAAAAAATCTCAAATACACAAACTAACCTTACACCTAAAAGAGCTAGAAAAAGAAAAAAACAAAACACAAAAACAAAAACAAAGACTAAAGCGATCAGCCAAATGGAAAAAGTAAAGATTAGAGCAGAAATAAATGATATAGACACTAAAAACACTAACTACAACAAGAGAACAGATCACTGAAAGCCTGAACTGATTCCTTGAAAAAATTAATAAAATTGATAACCCCTAGCCAGACTTATCAAAAAGAAAAGAAGTATGGACAAAATAAATTAAATCACAAATAGGGCAGGAGAAATAAACAAACACTGCAGAAAAAAACATAAGAGAATACTAAGAAAAAACATGTCAACAAATTGTACAACCTATAAAAAATGGACAAATTCCTAGAAACATATGAATGAACACAAAACAGAAAGAAATAGAAAACTTGAACAAATAATCATCAAAGAAATCAAATTAAGAATAAAAAATATCACAACAAACAAAAGTTCAGGGTCTAATTGGCTCAAAGATGAATTCTACCAAACATTAAAAGAATTAATACCTATACTTCTCAAACTATTCCAAAATATAGAAATGGAAGGAAAACTTACAAATTCATTCTAGGAGGCCAGCCTTCCCCCAATATCAAATCGGATAAAGACAAAACAAAACAGAACAAAACAAAAACTACGGGCCAATACCCCTGATGAACATGGATGCAAAAATTCCCAATAAAATACTTGCTAACCAAATCCAACAGTACATTAAAAGAATCACCGCGATCAAGTGGGATTTAATCCTGGACTTCAAGGGTGGTTCAATACTTGCAAATCAATCAGTGTGATATACTACATTAATCAAAGAAAACATAAAACCAAATGATCATTTCAATATATGTAGCTAAAGCATTTGACAAAGT
This sequence comes from Martes martes, assembly GCF_963455335.1. Classification (NCBI taxonomy): domain Eukaryota; kingdom Metazoa; phylum Chordata; class Mammalia; order Carnivora; family Mustelidae; genus Martes; species Martes martes. The sequence goes on from NC_137897.1 coordinate 63,326,551, forward strand.
ACAATATCCATTCATGATAAAAACCCTCAACAAAGTGGGGTTAGAAGGAACATTTCAACGTAATAAAGGCCATCTATGAAAATCCACAGGTAATATCATCCTCAATGTGGAAAAAACTGAAAGCTTTTCCTCTATAGTGAGGAAGACAGGGATTCCACTCTCACCACTCTTATTTAACATGTTCCCTAAAGTCCTAGCTACAGTGATCACAAGACAAAAAGAAATAAATGTGTCCTAATCTGCATGGAAGATGTCAAACTTTCACTATTTGCAGATGACCTGATACTCTATACAGGAAACCCTGAAGACTTCCCTCACTTTCAAACTGCTAGAACTGATACAAGAATTCAAAAACGTCTCAGGATATGAAACCAACATATAGAAATTTGTTGCATTTCTATACACTAATAATGAAACAGCAGGAAGAAAAATTAAAGAATTAATCACATTTACAATTGCATCAGTTTGTTGCATCTCTATACACTAATAATGAAACAGCAGGAAGAAAAATCAAAGAATTAATCACATTTACAATTGCATCAAAAACCATAAGATAAATAGGAATAAACATAACTAAAGAGGTGAAAGATCTGTACTCTGAAAACTATAAAACACTTGTGAAAGAAACTGAAGATGACAAAAAGAAATGGAAAAGCATTCCATGCTCATGGATTAGAAGTAGAAATACTGTTAAAATGTTTATACTGTGTTTTACAAACACAGAATTCAGCCCATCTGGTTTTTAAAGCCAAATGTTATGGAGATTAGTCTTCCCTGTGTGAGTTTCCTGGTGCCAGAGCCCATTTCTCTTCCCCTTTGATGACTGCAGCTCTCCCACTCTATGGGTAGCCTCTCTCTGCCTTTCTCACCTTCCTAAACTTGCAGGTGCAGCTTATTCTCTATATTTAGTTGTAGAGTTTGTTTTGCTAGTCCTCAGATTGCTCTCCAGTTTATTGACTTGGAAGAGGATGATATCTAGTTGAAAACATGGGATGAGGTGAGCTTAGGGTCCTCCTACTCTACCACCTTCCAAGCTATTTCTCTGTTTTTAATATTATTTAATTGTAAATTTGTGTAATTTACTTTTTAATAATGTTGTCAACCTTAAGACTTCTCATATTTTTTATTTTTATTTATTTAAATTCAATTAGCCAACTTACAGTACACCATTTATTTCAGAAACAGAGTTCAGTTAATCATCAGTTGCATATAACACCCGGTGCTCATCACATCACATGTTCTCCTTAATGCCCATCACCCAGTTACCTCGTGCCCCCACCCATCTCCCCTCCAGCAACTCTCTGTTTGTTTGTTTGTTTACCTATAGTTAAGAGTCTCTCGTGGTTTGTCTCTCTCTCTGATTTCTTCCCATTCACTGGATAGAGCCCAGATGTCCATTGACAGATGAATGGATAAAGACCTCATATTTTTTAAAAAACACTTTTTTTTCTTTTGAAATGGCTTTAGGTTTACAGAAAAGTTGCAAAGATAGTAAAGAGAGGTTCCCTCACCCAGCTTCCCTTTGTTAACATTTTGTAGTCGTGTAAAATGGAGTATTTGTCAAAAGTAAGAAACCAACATTGGTACATCACTACTAACTGAATTCTGGACTTTATTTGAACTTCTGTTTTTCCACTAATGTCTTTTTATTTTTTCCCCAGGAATCAGTCCAGAATATCAAATTACATTTAATAATTACACTTCCTTAGTTTTCTTGGTCTATGACAGTTTCTCAGTCTTTCCTTGTTTCTTTTGATCTTTGGATCTTGAGATTTTGAGTAGTTCTGGTCAGATGTTTTGTAGAATGTAGCTCAACTTAGATTTTTCTGATATTTCCCTCAGGCCCACACAGTAGTTATGGGACTTTAGCAGAATACCATAGAGGTAAAGAGCTCTTCTCATCATATAATCAAGGGCTATATGATACCAACATAGCATCATTGGTGATGTTGATCTTAATGACATGTTTAAGGTGGTATCTGATAGGTCCATCCACTGTAAAATTATTGTAGCTCAAGCTGCTACAACAAAATACTATAGATTGGGTAGCTTAAATAACAGATATTTATTTCTCAGAGTTCTCAATATTGGGAATTCTAAGATCAAAGTGCCAGGAGATTTAGTTATTTTTTAAAATATTTAATTTATTTATTTGAGAGAGAGAGAGAGAGAGAGAGAGAGAGAGAGAACAAGCAGGAGGGAAGGGAAGAAGGAGAGAGAGAAGCAGACTCCTGTCTGAGTAGGAAGCCCAGTGCAGGACTCAGTCCCAGGACCCTGGGATCATGCCCTAAGCTGAAGGTAGACACTTAACTGACTGAGCCACCCAGGCACCCCAATATTTAGTTCTTGATAAGAGCCCTTTTGATGACTTCTAGCTGGCCACTTTTGTTGTGGTGTGGGCACATAACCCTTTCTTTGTGACTATACTGAGACTATAATCTCTGTTTTCTTCTCCTTATAGGGACACTAATCCCATCACAAGAGTTCAACCCTCATTACTCAAATTAAACTTATTATTTCACAATGGCCTCATCTTTAATTAATATCACACTGGGGGTAGGCCTTAATATATGAGTTAAGGGAGAACACATTTAGCTTATGCAAGTATTTTATTTCCCTTTATTTACCCTGCTTCTGTAAGGGAATCACTAAATTTGGTCCATATCCGAGGAAAAGAAATACTTATGTATATCATTTGGAATTCTTTAAGGAAGAAGTGTCTATTTATTTAACCATTTATTTATATCATTATTAACTCTTAGAATTTTATTTTATACTTTGGGTTATAATCCAATACTGTAATATTTATTTTGTCTAAATTATTCCAAATTTGACCATTTGGAGCTCTTCCAGACTGGTATTATATCCTTTTGATATTCCTCATCATTTTGTTTTTTGAGCATTTTCTTACTTTCTGGAACTACAAGATGCTCTAGGCTTCTTATAATGGTTAATTTATGTATTGACTTGATCGGGCCTTTGGGTGCCCAGATATTTGGATAATATTATTCTGAGTGTGTCTGTGAGGGTGTTTTGGGATAAGATTAACATTTGACTCAGTAGATTTAAGAAAATAGATTGCCCTTCTTAATATGAGTGCCTGCCATCCAATCAGTTGAAGCCCTGAATATAACAAGAAGGCTATCCCTTCCTTGCATAAGAAGGACCTTTTTGTGCTTAACTGCCTTGATTTGGAGCAACTGTCTCTTCCTACCTTCGAAGTCAAATTGAAACATTGGCCTTGAGCTTGCTGGCTTCAGATGAGAACTTATGCCATCAACTTTCCTGGTACACAGGCCTTCATACAGAAACTGGAACTATGCTATTAACTCTCCTGGACCCCCAGCTTGATGACTGCAAGTCATGGGACTTTTTAGCTTCCATGATTGCATGAACAAGCTTCTTTTAATTTCTCTCTTTGTCTCTCTCTCTTTCTCTGTCTCTCTTTCTGTGTGTCATACAAAAGCACACACACACACACACACACACACACACACACACACCCCAATTATGTTTCTCTGGAGAACCCTTACTAATATACTTGTTTGTTTGTTTGTTTTTCTGCTGTACCCCTAGCATCCACCATCTCTCTGAGTCCTGGTTCTTGTACTTGGGTAAAGTATTTAGAAATCAAGGTCTGGGCATTGATTATTGCTTCACTATGTTATTTGTACAAAATTCATGGTTTAGCTGAGCATTCTGAAATTTTCAGTTGTATAAACTGCCCTACATTTTTGTACCTCTTGAAGGCTGAAAAATATTTTGCTGTAAATAAGTTAGTAAACATCTAAACCTATAAATAGCTTGTAGTTTCCAAATTTTTATAAATACATAGTAATGACTATTTCACAGGTTTTTTTTTGTTTGTTTGTTTAATAAGAGAAAATTCTCTCAGATTTTATTTTCATATGGCTCAAAGTATTTGAGTATGATCAGTCCAGTAGAGTGACTAGAAATGTCACATCCTGAAAATTTAAGCCCATGGAGAATTTGATCATTGTGTGGTCTGATATTTTGTAAAGTAACTAAAACCTTTTCGAGAAGGTAATGAAAATAAAATATATCCTGACTTAATTTCAATTAATCATAATTAATCTTATGGTGATTTCAATGTACACATTCCTTTGTGAAATTAGTTCATCAAAGTGTGAAGCATGAGGTAGTAATAAAGTTGATTGCAATAGTTTGAATCCCAAAGTATTTCTCTTATATGATGAAACATATTACCCTAACTTAGTTTTCCATGACAGAATAAAAAATAGTGTTATAGATTATCATTGGTATAACTTTGAAGAACGTGCAGTCCAAACTTTACATTCCTTTGATAGGGAAACTGGGATCAAGACAAAAGAAATTAAAATTTAAATGTGTGAAATCAGAGTAATAATTTTCCCAAATATGCTTCTTCCTTTTTTACTGTTCATCCCAGTGGATAGCATCACAGTTTACCTTGTCTTTTACTTTAGATACTGTAGATATACTCACAATATATCAAATAATGGTCATTCCACCATGATCTGGGCCCTCTCCATCTAAGATTTAGATTGAAACTTCACCATATTTCTCTAAGACTATTCAACAAATTCCAAGTTAGTCACTATGCCATAAACCTCTCCTTGCTCTAGCCCATTCTCTGTGCAGTTTAACACAATTTTATTTCCAAAAATAAATTTTATCACACCAATCTCATAAAAAACAACCAACTTCACTGACTTCTCATTGTATACAGGATGGTATCCAAATTCTTCAGAAAGACACACACTCAAGGTTAAACTTGACTTCTCTACCTTTGTTTTTTACCACACTTAATAAAGAGAGTTGACTTGTAACAGGTTATAAAAATTCTTGTGCCACTTTAAGTCTTTTGTATGGTGCTGACCAGTTTTCCCAACACCATTTGTTGAAGGAACTGACTTTTTCCATTGGATATTCTTTCCTGTTTTATCAAAGATTAGTTGACCATATAGTTGTGGGTCCATTTCTTGGTTTTATATTCTGTTCCATTGATCTATGTGTCTATTTTTGTGTCAGTATCATACTATCTTAATGACTACATCTTTGTAGTATAGCTTGAAGTCTGGATTTGTGGTGCCTCCAGGTTTACTTTTTTTTTCAAGGTTGCTTTAGCTATTTAAGTCGTGTGTATGTGTGTGTGTGGTGCCATACAAATTTTAGAATTGTTTATTCTAGCTCTGTGAAAAATGATAGTGGTATTTTGATAGGGATTGCATTAAATGTGTAGATTGCTTTGAGTAGTATACACATTTTAACAAATTTTAACAAATTTTTTTCTTCTATTCCATGAGCATGGAATATTTTTCCGTTTCTTTGTGTCATCTTCAATCATGTACATGAGTGTTCTATAGTTTTCAGAGTACAGATATTTTACCTCTTTGGTTAGGCTTATTTTCCTAGGTGTCTTACATGTTTTGGAGGACCACTTTCATACACCATACAGAAAAATAAATTGAAAATGCACAAAAGACCTAAATGTGAGACAGAAAGCCATCAAAATCTTAGGTGATAATACAGGAAGAAACGTTTTAGATATCAGCTGTAACAAATTCTTATTAGATACATCTCTGGAGGCAAGGGAAACAAAAGCAAAAATGAACTATTGGGACTTCATCAAGATAAGAAGTCTCTGCACATAATGATGTACTGTATGCCAGCTAATTGAATTTGAATAAAAAAGGAAGCCTCTGCACCACAAAGGAAATAATCAACACAACCAGAAGGAAACCTTCAGAATGGGAAAAGATATTTGCAAATGACATAGCCCATGAAGAGTTTGTATTCATAATCTATAAAGAACCTATCAAATTCAACACCCCAAAAGAACAAATAATCCATTAAGAAATGGGCAGAAGACATAAATAAACATTTTTCCAAAGACATACAGATGGGTAATAGACACATATGAAAACATGCTCAACAACACTCATCATCATTTTACCCAAATAAAAGCTGCAGTAAGATATCACCCCACACCTGTCTGAATGACTAAAATTAACAACACAGGAAACCACATATTTTGGGAAAGATGCAAAGAAAGGGGAACACTTTTTTACTATTGGTGAGAGTGTAAACTCATGCAGCCACTCTAGAAACAGTGGAAGTTCTTCAAAAAGTTAAAAATAGAACTATTCCATGATCCAGCAATTGCACTACTAGGATACAGAGGATACAAAAATTCAGGTTTGGTGGGATTCTGGGATGACTCAGTCAGTTAAGCATCTGCCTTTGGCTCAGGTCATGATCTCAGGGTCCTAGGATCGAGGCTTCTTGCTCAGTGGGGAGCCTGCTTCTCCCTCTGCCTGCTGCTTCCCTGCTTGTGCTCTCTCTCTCTCTTTCTCTCTCTCACAAATAAATAAATAAAATCTTAAAATAAATACAGGTTTGGGGAGCCTGAGTGGTTCAGTCAGTTAAGCATCCAACTTGGTTTTGGCTCACGTCATGATCACATGAGTCATGGTATCAGGCACCATATTGGGTTCCATCCTCAGTGAGGAGTCTGCTTGAGATTCTCTCCCCCTGCCCTTCCTCCACATGCTCTGTCTTTCTTTCTCTCTCTCAAATAAATAAATAATTCATTAAGAAAAATACAGATTTAAAGGGTTACATGCACCCTGATGTTTATAGCAGCATTATCAACAATAGCCAAATTATGAAAAGAGATCAAATGTCCATCAACTGATGAATGGATAATGAAGATGTGATACACACACACACACACACACACACACACACACACACACAGTGGAGTAGTCCTCAGCCATGAAATCTTGCCTTTTGTTGTGGCCATTTTTGTTCTTATCCACTGAAGAGACACAGGAAGCCCCCAGGGGAAAAAAAAGCCACACACAAGACCAATTTCACTAAGACCATCTCCCTGACAGGGGGTGGGGCAACTCCTCACAGGCACATTACCTGAGAAACAGCACAGCAGTACCGTCCCCCAGAAGACCAGCTGGAAGAACAGGTGGTTGATAAGCCTATGGATCCTATAAGACTGTAAAATCCCAATGTTGGGGGAAAATTGTATATTGAGTTATAGGTGTGGGCCTCATGACTTGTTTATTTTTCAGATATAATTCTCTTTTTCTCTTCTTTTTTTTTCCTTTTCTCATGCTTTTTCTCTGTTGTATTTTTCTTTTTACCTTCTCCTCATTTCAACTAGATGTCTATTATATCAACTTATTTTTCAGTCACTTTTTAACTTTAAGTTTTTCACACCTATATATTTTACAGATATATGGTTTATTTTATCTCCTTTTTCACTCTATTCAGTTTTACCTTTTTGTATATACAAGTTTTACTTTGTAATTTTGGGACATAATCTAACACACAGACCAAAATTCAAATAGGCAAAGTTGAAACATCCTGCTTTGACCACACTGAGAGATTATACTTTAAAAAACTTTCAATGTTTTAATTTTATTCTTGTGTTTCATTTTGGCTTTGTTTTCTCAATGGTAGCATCTTACCTCTCCTGATGTTGCTAGGGTGCATTTAGCTTGGGTCATGGTTGCTATTTTGTACTCTGTTCATTTCCACAATCATTTGTCAACAGAATGACTAGGAGGAAGAACACTTAACATAGAAAAGAACCAGAGACAATGTCATCTGCCACATAACTAATGGGCCTGTATGAAAGCAAGATGTCAGAGATAGAATTCAGGACAGCAATTATGAAATTAATAGCTAGCCTTTGGGGGGGCATTAGTGACAATATAGACTCTCTAAGGGTAGAAATGAGATCTAAGCAAGCCAAACTTAAAAATGCCATGCATTTGATGCAGTCTAAACTGGATATTCTAACAGCCAGGGTAAATGAGGCAGAAGAACAAATCCGTGACCTAGATCAATGGCAGTAGGAAACATTCCAATATCAGTATTATTGGGATCCCTGGCGAGGTGGAGAGAGAGAGAGAGGGCTAGAAAATATATTTCAACAAATCATAGCTGAGAACGTCCTTAATATGGGGAAGGAAACAAGCATTTGTGTCTAAGAGGCAGAGAAGACCATTCCCAAAATCAATAAAAATAGATCAACACCCCATCATTTAATAATGTAGCTTGCAAATCTTAGAGCTAAGGGAGTCATCCTGAGAGCAGCTATGAGGAAGAGAATTCTTACGTATGGAGGGAGGAACATCAGAATAAAATCAGACCTATCCAAAGAGACATAGCAAACCAGAAAGGGCTGGTAGGACATATTCAGGGTACTAAATAAAAAGAATATGCAGCCAAGAATACATTATCCAACAAGGCTGTCATTCAGAACAGATGGAGAAATGAAGAGTTTTCAGGACAGATAGGAACTGAGAGAATATGTGACCACCAAACAAGCCCTGAAAGAAATATTAGGGGGGATTCTGTAAGCGGAGAGAAACCCCAAGAGTCACATAGACCAGAAAGAAACAGAAAATCAATAGAAACAGGGACTTTACAGGCAATAAAATGGCATTAAATTCATATCTTTCAATAGTTACTCTGAATGTAAATGGGATGAATGATTCCATGAAAAGACACAGGGTTTCAGATTGGATAAAGAAGCAGGACCCATCCATATCCTGTCTACAAGAGACTCATTTTGAACCTAAAGACACCTCCAGATTGAAAATGAAGGAATGTAGAACAATTTACCATGCTAATGGACCTCAAAAGAAAGCTGGGGTACTAGTCCTTGTATCAGACAAATTAGATTTCAAACCAAAGACCATAGTAAGAGATGAAGCAAGATGCTATATCATACTTAAAGGGTCCATCTAACAAGAAGATATAACAATTGTAAATATTTATGCCCCAACATGGGAGCAGCCAATTATATAAACCAATTAATAAACAAAATAGAAAAACAAATGCATAATAATACATTAATAGTAGAAGACCTCAACACTCCACTCTAAGCAATGGACAGATCACCTAAGAAGATCAATAAAGAAACAAGAACTTTGAATGACACATTGGACCAGATAGACTTCATAGATATATACAGAACATTTCACCCTAAAACAGCAGAATACTCATTCTTCACGAATGTACACAGAATATTATCCAGAATAGACCACATATTGGGTCACAACTCATCTCTCAACAGATTACAAAAGATTGAGATTATTCCCTGAGTGTTATCAGACCACAATGCTTTGAAATTGGAAGTCTATCACAAAAAAATTTTTAAAAAATTTGGAAGGAATTCAAACACTTGGAAGTTAAAGAGCATTCTGCTAAAGAATGATTGGGTCAACCAGGAAATTAAAGAAGAATTTAAACAATGCAGAAAACTAATGAGAATGAAAACACATCAGTCCAAAACCTATGGGATATTGCAAAGGCAGTCTTAGGGAGAAGTACATAGCCATCCAAGCCTCTCTCCAAAAATTAGAAAAATCCCAAATGCACAAGCTAAACTTACACCTAAAGGACCTGGAGAAAGAATAGTAAATAAGGCCTAAACACAGGAGGAGAAGAGGAATAATAAAGATTAGAGCAGATATCAATGAACTAGAAACCAAACTGACAGAAGAATATATCAATGAAATAGAAGCTAGTTCTTTGAAAGAATTAACAAGGCTAATAAACTTCTGGCCAGACTTATCCAAAAGAAAAGAGAAAGGACCCAAATTAATAAAATCATGAATGAATGAGGGGAGACCACAACTAACGCCAAGGATAGAAACAATTATTAGAAATTATTACCAACAAATATATGCCAAAAATTAAGCAATCTAGAAAAATGGATGCATTCCTGGAAACTCATACCAAGACTGAAACAAGAAGAAATAGACAACCTGACAGACCGATAACCAGCAAGGAAATTGAAGCAGTAATCAAAATCCTATCAAAAACAAGAGTCCAGAGACAGATAGCTTCTCCAGAGGAATTCTACCAAGTGTTTAAAGAAGAAATACTAACTATTCTTCTGCAGTTCTTTCAAAAAATAAAATGGAAGGAAAACTTTCAAACTTGTTCTATGAGGCCAGCATTATCCTGATCCCAAGACCAGAGAAATACCTCATCAAAAAGGAAAATTACAGACCAATATACCTGATGAAAGTGGATGCCAAAATATTCAACAAGATCATAGCCAATAGGCTCCAACAGTACATTAAAAGGATTACTCACTATGACCAGGTGGGATTTATTCCTGGGATGCAAGTGTGGTTCAACATTTGGAAATCAATTGTGATAGATCACACTAACAAAAGAAGAGACAAGAACCATATGATCCTCTCAATAGATGCAGAAAAAACACTTGACAAAATTCAGCATTCCTTCCTGATTAAAACAGTGTAGGGATAGTGGGAATGTTTCTCAATTTCATCGAAACCATCTATGAAAAGCCCACATGAATATCATTCTCAATGGGGAAGAACTGAGAACTTTTCCCTTAAGGTCAGGAAGACAACAGGGATGCCCACTCTCACCACTTTTGTTCAACACAGTACTGGAAGTCCTAACCTCAGCAATCAGACAACAGAAAGAAATAAAAGGCATTTAAATTAGCAAAGATGCACTCAAACTCTCTCTCTTCACAGATGACATGATATTATGTGGAAAACATAAATGATTCCACCCCCAAATTACTAAAATTCATAAAGCAATTCAGCAATGTGGCAGGATATAAGATCAATGCACAAAATTCAGTTGTATTTCTATACACTAACAATGACACAGAAGGAAGAGAAATTAAGGAATTGATTCCATTTACAAGGGCACCAAAACTTTAAGATACCTAGGAGTAAACCTAAGCAAAAGGTAAAGGATCTATTTTCTAGAAACTACAGAACACTTAAAGTAATCGAGGAAGACACAAAGAAATGGAAAAACTTGTCATGCTCATGGATTGGAAGAGCAAACATTGTTAAAATATCTATGCTACCCAGAGCAATCTACATTTTCATTGTAATCCTTATCAAAATGCCATCGACTTTTTTCACAGAGCTGGAACAAACAGTCCTAAAATTTGTATGAAACCAGAAAATACCCTGAATTGTTAAGGTGTTGTTGAAAGAGAAAAGCAAAGATGGGGATATCACAATGCCTGACTTCAAGCTCTATTACAAAGCTGTGATCATCAAGACAACTTAATAATGGCACAAAAACAAACCGCTAGATCAATCGAACAGGATAGAGATCCCAGAAATGGACCCTTGAATCTATGGCCAACTAATCTTTGACAAATCTGGAAAGAATATGTAATAGAAAAAAGACAGTTTCTTCAATTAATGGTGCTGGGAAAATAGAACAGCTATATACATAAGAATGAATCTCGACCATTCTCTTAAAACATACACAAAGATAAACTCAAAATGGATGAAAGACATAAATGTGAGGCAGAATCCATCAAAATCCTAGAGGAGAACATAGGCAGTGACCTCTTTGACATTGGCCACAGCAACATGTTTTAAGACATGTCTCTAACAGCAAGGGAAATGAAATAAAAAATGAACTCTTGGGACTTCATCAAGATAAAAATCTTCACAGCAAAGTAACAGTCAATAAAACTAAGAAGCAACCCATGGAATTGGAGAAGATATTTTTTAATGACATTACAGATAAAAGAATGGTATCCAAGATCTATAACGAACTTCTCAAACTCAACACCCAAAAACCAAATAATCCTGTTGAATAAATGGGCAGAAGGCAGAAACAGACACTTCTCCAAAGAAGACATACAAATGGTTAACAGACACATGAAAAAATGTTCAACATCACTAGCCATCAGAGGAATACAAATCAAAACCACAATGTGATACCACCTTACATTAGTTAGAATGGCAAAAATTAACAAGGCAGGAAACAACGAGTGTTGGCAAGGTTGTGGAGAAAGGGGAACCCTCTGGCTGTGTTGGTGGGAATGCAAGCTGGTACAGTCACTTTTGAAAACAATATGGAGTTTCCTCAAGACATTAAAATAGAGCTACCCTATGACCTAGCAATTGCACTACTAGGTATTTACCCCAAAGATACCACATAAGGAAAATAAAGGCACACATACATCCCAAAGTTCATAGCAGCAAAGTCCATAATACCCAAACTGTAGAAGGAGCTGAGATGCCCTTCAACAGATGAATGGATAAAGAAAATGTGGTTCATAGGGGCGCCTGGGTGGCTCAGTGGGTTAAAGCCTCTGCCTTCGGGGACGCCTGGGTGGCTCAGTGGGTTAAGCCTCTGCCTTCGGCTCAGGTCATGATCTCAGGGTTCTGGGATCAAGTCCCGCATCGGGCTCTCTGCTCAGCAGGGAGCCTGCTTCCCCTCTCTCTCTGCCTGTCTCTCTGCCTACTTGTGATCTCTCTCTCTCTCTGTCAATAAATAAATAAAATCTTAAAAAAAAAAAAAGCCTCTGCCTTCGGCTCGGGTCATGATCCCAGGGTCCTGGGATCGAGCCCCGCATTGGGCTCTCTGCTCAACAGGGAGCCTGCTTCCTCCTCTCTCTCTGCCTGCCTCTCTGCCTACTTGTGATCTCTCTCTGTCAAATAAATAAATAAATAAAATCTTAAAAAAAAGAAAAAAAAGAAAATGTGGTTCATGTATACAATGGAATATTACTCATCCATGAGAAAGAATGAATACCCACCATTTGCTTTGATATAGGTGGAACTGGAGGGGATTATGTTAAGTAAAATAAGTCAATTATAGAAAGACAATTATCATATGGTTTTACTCATATGTGGAATATAAGGAATAGTGTGGAGGACCACACGGGAACGGAGGGAAAACTTAATGGGAACAAATCAGAGAGGGTGACAAACCATGAATGCCTCTGGACTCCGGGAAAAAAAAAAAATTGAGGGTTACAAAATGGAAGGGGGTTGGATGATGGGATAACCTGGTGACTGGTATTAAGGAGGGCACATGTGGTGATGAGCCGTGGGTGTTAATATGCAACTAATGAATCATTGAACACTACTAATGATATATGTTGTTATATCAAAAACTAATGATATATTATATGTTGTTTTATTGAACATAATAAAAAAGAAAACAGAGAAGGAGGGAAACCATAAGAGACTCTTAATTATAAGGAACAAACAAGGTTGCTGGAGGGTAGGTGGGGGGGCTAATGTGGTAATTGGATGATGGATATTAAGGAGGGCACCTGGTATAATGAGCCCTGGGTGTTTTATGCAAATGATAAATTACTAAATTCTACCCCTGAAACTAATAATACACTACATGTTAACTAAATTGAATTTAAATTTAAAAAATAGAAAGGGGCACCTGGGTGGCTCAGTGGGTTAAAACCTCTGCCTTTGGCTCAGGTCATGATCCCAGGGTCCTGGGATCGAGCCCCACATCGGGCTCTCTGCTAGGCAGGGAGCCTGCTTCCCTTCCTCTCTCTGCCTACTTGTGATCTTTCTCTCTGTCAAATAAATAAATAAAATCTTGAAAAAAAGTAAAAAATAGAAAATCAAATCTTAAACTTGGGATGCCTGTGTGGTTCTGCTGGATAAATGTCTGGCTCTTGATTTCCAGTCAGGTCATGATCTCAGTCATGGGATCAAGCCACATGTAGGGTTCCATGTTCAGCAGGGAGTCTGCCTGGGATTCTCTTTCTTCTCTCCCTCTGCCCCTCCTCCCACTCTCTCTCCCTTTCAAATAGAGAAAACTTTTAAAAAGTCTTGAACTTAGTATTTGTTTTAGTGTATATAAACAGGTATAATAAAATAACACATACTTGTGAACTATTTATATGGTGGCTTATAAATAGCAGAAACTTATTTCTCATACTTCTGAAGATTGAGAAGTCCAAGATCAAAGTGCCAGAAGATTCAGTGCCCAGTGAGCACTTCCTGGTTCATAAATAGTCATCTTTTCACTGTGTCCCCTCATAGCCAAAGGCACTATGAATCTCTGTGGTGCCTCGTTTAAAAAGGAAGTAATCCCATTCATGAGTATTCCACCCTCATATTCTATTCACCCCCACAAAGGGTCTAGTTGACTCCTAATATCAACAACTTGGGAGTTATGATTTCACCATATGAATTTTGGGCTAACACAAACAGACCACAACATTCCACTTCTGACTCTCCAAATTTGTGTCCTCCTTTCATGGAAAATACATCCATTCTATCCCTATAGTCCCTAAATTTCTAACTTATACCAGCCCCAACTCAAAAGTTCAAGTCTAAGGTCTGATCTAAATATCTAAATCAAGTATGAGTGACACTAAAAGTATAACTCATCCTGAAGCAAACTATTCAAAACCTAAGAAATTAAACATATTATGTGCTTCCAAAATGCAATGATAGTATAAGCATAGGTTGAAAATTCAAATTCAAAAAAGGCAGAAATAAGAAAGAAAATGATAATAGCTCTCAAGCAAGTCCAAAACCCAACAAAACAAACAACATAAAATCTTAAGTCTAGAGAATAATTTTATCTAACTCAATGCTCTACACTTCAGGTCCACTGGGGTGGAGTTCCTACCTTCCAGATACACTGGGATGAGTGTCCTGAACTTCTAAAATATTGTGTATACACGTCTTCATTGTATTGCTGGATGCAGCCCATGCGACAGCTGTCATGGGCTGGAGTTGTGTTTCAGTGGCTTACTTGGTCTATGATTTTTTTGAGAAGCCCACTCTCAGATCTCCCCTGAACATTACTTTAGTTAGCACTCTCTATGGTGATCTCACCATCACAGTGACCCTCTGCCTAGGTCATGTGTCCAACCTTCAGCAGCTCTATCCTTAATATTATCCTCTTTTTAAAAAGATCTTATTTATTTTTATTTAACAGACAGAGATCACAAGTAGGCAGAGAGGCAGAGAGAGAGAGAGGAGGAAGCAGGCTCCCTGCTGAACAGAGAGCCCAATGCAGGTATTGATCCCAGGACCCTGGGACCATGACCCGAGCCGAAGGCAGAGGCTTTAACCCACTGAATCACCCAGGTGCCCCTTAAAATTATCCTCTTTACAATCTTTTTCATTCATTTTGATATGTAGAAGCTGAAAATTTTCCAAATTTTTAAGTTGTTTCCTTTTTGACTCACATTTTTATTTTTAATTGATTTCTTTCTTATATCTTACTGTATGCATTCAAAAGAAGTTAGGTTGCTTCTTCAACATTTCACTTAGAAATTTAACAAAAACAAACACTGTAACAAGAGACAAAGAAGGGCAAAATATAATCATAAATGGGGCAATCCAACAAGAAGATCTAACAATTGTAAAAATGTATACACCCAACAAGGGAGCACTCAAATAGTGAAACAATTAATAATAACACACATAAAGGAATTAACTGATAATAAGTCAATGACAGGGGGCTTTAACGCTCAGCTAAGAACAATGGATAGATTATCTAAGCATGAAATCAACAAACAATGACTTTGAATGACGCACTGGACCAGATGGACTTAATAGATACACTCAGAACATTGCATCAAAAAACAGCAGAATACACATTCTTTTCAAGTGCACATAGAACATTGTTGAGACTTGCTTAACATGTTAGGTCACAAATCAGGTTTCAAAAATACAAAAAGACTGAAATCTTACCATGTATCTTTTCTGAACACAACACTATGAAACTAGAACTTAGCCACAAGAAATGAATCTGAAAAGATAAAAAAAATACATGAAGGTTGAACAACATGCTACTAAACAATGAATGGGTCAACAAGGAAATCAAATAAGAAATAAAAATACATGGAAACAAGTGAAAATGAAAACACAGTGGTCCAAAACATTGGGGTGTAGAAAAAATCGTCTAAAGTGGGAAGTATGTAGCAATACTGGCTTACTGGAAGAAGAAAGAAAAATCTCAAATAAACATCCTAATCACCCACCTTAAAAAGCAAGAAAAATAATAACAAACAAAACCTAAAACCAGCAGAAGGAAAGAAATAATATGAAGAGAACATAAATAAATGGTATAGAAACTAAAAGAACAATAGAAGACATCAATGAAACCAGGAGCAACCTTGTTGAAAAATAAATGCCCTAGCCAGACTTATCAAGAAGAAGAGAAAGGATCTAAGTAAATAAATCACAAATGAGAGAGGAGAAATAAAAACCAAAACTACAGAAATACAAACAATTATAAGATAATATTATGAAAATTATTTGCCAACAAATTGAACAACCTAGAAGAAATGGATAAATTAGTAGAAACATATATTACCATAACTGAATCAGATTGAAATAGAAAACTTGAACAAACTGGTAACCAGCATATAAATTGAGTCAGTAATCCACACTTCCAACAAACAAAAGCCCAGGGCTAAATGGCTTCAAAGGTGAATACTACCAAATATTTAAAGAAGTTAACATCTACTCTTCTCAAACTTTTGCAAAAAAAAAAAAAAAAAAAAAAAAAAAAAACAGAAAAAGAAGGAAAATACCCAAATTCCTTATATGAGGCCAGGATTACCCTGATACCAAAACCAGTGAACTACCACTAAAAAAAAGAACTACAGGTCAATATCCTTGATAAACATGGATGTAAAAATTTTGAATAAAATGCTAGCAAACAGAATCCAACAATATATTAAAAAAATCATTCACCACAATCAAGTGGAATTTATTCCTGGGCTGCAAGGGTGGTTCAATATTCACAAATCAATCAACGTGATACACCACATTAATAAAAGAAAGGATAAAAACCATATAGCCCCTTCAAGGGGCACCTGGGTGGCTCAGTGGGTTAAGCCTCTGCCTTCAGCTCAGGTCATGACTTCAGGGTCCCGGCATTGAGCCCTGCATCAGGCTCTCTGCTTAGTGGGGAGCCTGCTTCCCCCCCTCTCTCTTCCTGCCTCTCTGCCTACTTGTGATCTCTGTCTATCAAATAAATAAATAAAATCTTTTTTAAAAAGCATATAGCCCTTTCAATACATGCAGAAAAAGCATTAGACAAGGTTTCATCTCCATTCATGATGGAAATCCTCACAAAAATATTTGCTTTAGAGGGAACATTTGTCAATGTGTTGAAGGCCACATATGAACAGCTAATAGCAAATATCATCCTCAAAGGGGAAAACAGAATTTTCCTCAACAGGTAGGAAAAGGACAGGGAGGTCCACTCTCACTACTGTAATTTAATATAGTACTGGAATTCAGAGCCATATCAATCTGACAACAAAAGGAAATAAAACATCCAAATTGGCAAGGAAGAAGTCAAACTTTCACTATTTGCAGATGACATGATCCTCTACATAGAAAATCTGAAAGACTCCACCAAAAAATTGCTAGAGCTGGTACAGGAATGCACTAAAGTTGCAGGACACAAAATCAACACACATAAATCTGTAGTATTTCAAACACCAATAATGAAACAGCGGAAAGAGAAATTAAGGAATCAGTCCCATTTACAATTGCACTAAAAACCATAAGATGCCCAAGAAGAAGTCTCATAAAAGAGGTGAAATACCTGTATTCTAAAAACTATTAAACAAGAAAGAAATTGAAAATGACACAAAGAAATGAAAAGGCATTCCATGCTCATGGATTAGAAGAATAAATATTGTGAAAATGTCTATACTACCTAAGGCGATCTATACATTTAATGTGATCCTTATCAAATACCAATATTTTTCACATAGCTAGAAAAAACAATCCTCAGCTTTGTATGGAACCACAAAAGACCCTGAATAGTCAAAGCTACCATGAAATTACAAAAGCAAAGCTATAGACATCATAGTTCTGGACTTCAAGTTATATTACAAACCATAGTGATGAAAACAGTATGGTACGGCACAAAAATAGACACAGAGATCAATGGAATATAATGGAAAACCCAGAAATGAACCCACAACTATATGGTCAATTAAACGTTGACAAAGACAGAAAGAATATCCAATGGGAAAAACACACCCTCTTCAACAAATGGTCTTTGAAACACTGGGCAGCAACACACGAAAGAATGAAACTGAACCAATTTCTTATACCATACACAAAAATAAATTCAAAATGGATGAAAGATCTGAATGTGAGACAGAAAACCATAGAAGTCCTAGAAGATAAAACAGGCAGTAACTTATTTGACATTGGCCTTAACAACTTCATCCTAGATTGATCTCTTCAGGCAAGGGAAATGAAAGCAAAAATAAACTATCAGAACATCATTAATATAAAACCTTCTACACAGTGAAGGAAACAATGAATGAAACTAAAAGGCAAAGTATGGAATGGGAGAAGATATTTGTAAATTACATATTTGATAAAATGTTAGTATTCAAATTATATAAAGACTTTATAAAACTCAACACCCCAAAAATGAATAATTCATCTAAAAAATGGGCAGAAGACATGAAGAGAATTTTCCAAAGAAGTTATACAAAATGCCAATAGACACATGCAAAGATGTTCAACATCACTCATCATCAGGAAAATTAAAATGAGAACTACAATGAGATATCATCTCACACCTGTCAGAATGGATAAAATCAACAACACAACAAACATACAGGTGTTGGTGAGGATGTGGAGAAAGGGGAACCCTCTTTCACTCTTGGTGGGAATGTAAACTGGTGCAGATACTCTGGAAAACAATATGGAGTTTCCTCAAAAAGTTAAAAATAGACCTACCCTAAGATCTAGAAATTGCACTACTAGGTAGTTACCCAAAGACTACAAAGATACTAAATCAAAGGGAAGCATGCACCCCAATATTTATAACAGCACTATCTACAATACCAAAATAATGGAAACAGCCCAAGAGTTCTCTGAATGGGGAATGGATAAAGAAATAGTATACACAATGGAATATTACTCAGCCATAGGAAAGAATGAAATCCTGCCATTTACAATGACATGGATGGAACTAAAGAGTATTATGCTCAGGAAAATAAGTCAGTAAGAGAAAGACAAAGACCATATGATTTCACTCATATGTGGGATTTGAAAAGCAAAACAAATGAGCAAATAGAAAATAAAAGAGAGTGAGTCAAACCAGGTTACAGACTCCTAACTATAGAGAACAAACTGATGATTAACAGAAGGGAGTTTGAGGGGGGGAGGGGTTAAATAGCTAATGAAGATTAAAGAAGGTAATTATTGTGATAAGTATGGGATGATATGTGGAAGTGTTGAATCACTATATTGTATACCTGAAATTAATATTACATTATATGTTAACTAACTGGAATTTAAATGAATTTTAATGAAGGAAGGAAGGGAGGGAGGAAAAGAAGGAAGGAAGGGAAGAAGAAAGAAAGAAAGAAAGAAAGAAAGAAAGAAAGAAAGAAAGAAAGAAAGAAAGAAATTTAAAATTATCCAGAAGAGCAAAAAGAAAAAAAAAAGTGTGAAAAAAGGATACAGGAGTTATATGACACCATCAAAAGAAACAATGTATGTATTATAGGAATCCCAGAAAACTAAAATAAAGAAAAAGAGGTAGGGAGTAAAGGTAACGTGAAAATGGCTGAAAACTTCCCAAACACGGGGAGATAAATGGACATTGATATTTATGAGGTCCAAAAACCACCAAATATGTTGAACATGAAAAGGACTACACCAAGACACATTCTAATGAAATTGTCAAAACTCAAAAGGAAAAAAAAAAAGGAAAGTTTCGAAAGAAGGAATAGAAAAGTTATTCACCTCATACACAGAAAACCATATAACCCTATCACTGGATATCTCAACAAAAACTTTCCTGGCCAGGAAAATATGGGATAATATGTAACGAATATCAAAAGAAAAAAATTGTCAATCAAGAATGGTATGATCAGCAATATTTTTCCTCAAAAATGAAAGAGAAATAAAAACATTCTCAAAGGGAAAAAAATGGTAGGATATATCACCTCTAGTTATACCTTATAAGAATTGCTAAAAGGCACTTTTTTAAGCAAAAATTGAAGAATGTGAATTATCATATAAAATATATCAATGGGGGCACCTGGGTGGATCAGTTGGTTAGGCAACTGCCTTCGGCTCAGGTCATGATCCTGGAGTCCTGGGATCAAGTCCCATATCGGGCTCTCTGCTAAGTGGTGACTCTGATTCTCCCTCTGACCCTGCCCCTCTCATGCTCTCTCTCTCTCTTTCTCTCAAATAAATAAATAAAATCTTTAAAAAATATATGAATGGATATATTTGAAAAATCTTCTTTTGGAGGAAAATGGCAGAGAGTAGGGGATTCTAGTTTCACCTGGTTCTATGAATTCACTTAGAGAGCTTTCAAATCATTCTAAATACCTGTGAATTCAACCTGAGATCTAAGAAAAGAATTTATCTGTCAATAATCACTCTCAACATGAACAGCTTAAATACTCCCATAAACAAGGTTGCAGACTGGATAAAAAGACAGGACCCATCCATATGCTGTCTACAAGAGATTCATTTTGAACCTAAAGATACATCCAGACTGAAAATGAAGGGTTGGAGAACTATCCTTTCATTCCAGTGTACCTCAAAAGAAAGCTGGGGTAGCAATTCTCATATCAGACAAGTTAGATTTTAAGCTAAAGACTGTATATAGTGATACAGAAGAACACTATATCATTCTTAAAGGGTCTATCCAACAAGAAGATCTAACGATTGTAAATATCTAACCCCCAATATGAGAGCATCCAACTACATAAGCCAACAGTTAACCAAAATAAAGAGACATGTGGATAAGAATATGTTATTTGTTGGGAGATTTTTGATTACTGCTTCAATTTCCTTGCTGGTTATTGGTCTGTTTAGATTTACTATTTCTTCCTGTTTCAGTTTTTGTAGCTTTTAGGTTTCCAGGAATGCATCCATTTCTTCCAGATTGCCTAACTTGTTGGCATATTGTTGTTCATAATGTGTTCTTAAATTTGTATTTCCATAGTGTTGTTCATGATCTCTCCTCTTTTATTCATGATTTTATTTATTTGGGTCCTTTCTCTTCTCTTTTAAATAAGTCTGACCAGAGGTTTATCGATCTTAATTCATTCAGCTTCTAGTTTCATTCAACGGTTCTATTATTCTTTTAGTTACTATTGCATTGATTTCTGTTCTAACCTTTGTTATTTCTCTTCTACTAAGTTTTGGATTTATTTGCTGTTCTTTTTCAAATCTTTTAGATGTAAGGTTATCTCGTGCGTATGAGACTTTCCTTGTTTCTTGAGAAAGGCTTGTATTGATATTCACTTCCCTCTCTGGACTGCCTTTGTTGCATCCCAAGGATTTGAACAGTAGTGTTTTCATTTTCATTTGTTTCATGAATTTTTTTTTAAATTCTCTGATTTCCTGGTTGACCCATTCATTCTTTAATAGAATGCCTTTTAACCTCCAAGTATTTGAGTTCCTTCCAAATTCCCTCTTATGATTGTGTTCAAGTTTCAAAGCATTGTGGTCTGAAAATATGCAAGGGATAATCCCAAACCTTTGGCACTGGTTGAGTCCTGATTTGTGACCTAGTATGTGATCTATTCTGGATAATGTTTCATGTGCACTGGAGAAGCATGTGTGTTCTGTTGCTTTAGGATGGAATGTTCTGAATATATCTGGGAAGTCTGTCTGGTCCAGTGTGTCATTCAAAGCCCTTGTTTCCTTATTCAAACTCTCCTTAGATGATCTGTCCATTGCTGTGAGTTGGGTGTTAACATTGCCTACAATTATTGTATTATTATCATTGTGTTCTTTAACTTGGTTATTAGTGGGTTGATGTAATTGGCTGCCTCCAATATGCTCCAATTGGACCATAAATATTTATAATTCTTACATCTTCTTTTTGGATAGACCCTTTAAGTATGATATAGTGTCCTTCTTAATCCCTTACTACAGTCTTTGATGTAAAATCTAATTTATCTGATGTGAATATTGTTATCCCAGCTTTCTTTTGATACCCATTACCATGATAGATGATTCTCCACCCTCTCATTTTCAATATGGAGTTGTCTTTGGGCCTAAAATGAGCCTCTTATAGATAACATATGGATGGGTCTTATTTTTTAATCTAATCTGATACCCTGCATATTTTGATTATAACATTTAGCCCATTTACATTCAGAGTAACTATTGAAAGATGTGATTTAGTGCATTTTGATAACTGTAAAGTCACTGCTACTGTATATTGTCTCTGTTCCTTTCTAATCTACGTTACTTTTGGGCTCTCTCTTTGCTTACAGGATCCCCTTTAATATTTTTTGCAGGTCTGGTTTAGTGATCACAAATTCTTTAAATTTATGTTTGTCCTGGAAGCTCTTTATCTTTCCTTCCATTCTGAATGAAAACCTTGCTGGATAAAGTATTTTTGGCTGCTTGTTTTTCTCATTCAGTATCCTGAATATATCATGGCAGCCCTTTCTGGACTGCCAGATCTGTGTAGATAGGTCTGCTGCCAGTCTAATGGTAATATTCTTGTACATTAAGGATCTCTTGTCTTGAGCTGCTTTCAAGATTTTCTTTTTATTTCTGAAATTTGCAACCTTCACCATTAAGTATCAGGGGGTTTATCTTTTTTTTTTTTTTTAATTTTGAATGTGGTTCTCTGTTCCCCCTGGACTTGAATGCCTGTTTCCTTCCCCAAAATAGGGAAGTTCTCCACTATAATTTACTCCAGTCTACCCTCTGCCCCCCTCTCTTTCATGTAGGACCCCAATTATTCTAATATTGTTTTGCTTTATGGTATCACTGATCTCTCAAATCCTCCCCTCATGATCCAGTTATTGTTTTTCTTGCTTTTGTTCAGTTTCTTTATTCTTTATAATTTTATCTTATATATCAATGATTTTCTCTTCTGCCATACTTATCCCAGCAGTAAGAGCCTCCATTGTTAATTGCACCTCAGCAATATCCTTTTTTAGTTCACCCTGATTAGATTTTAGTTCATTTATTTCTCCAAAGAGGGATTCTCTAGTGTATTCTATGATTTTTTCAAGTCCAGCTAGTATCTTTATAATCACTATTCTGAATTCTAGCCCTGACATTTTACCAATATCCATATTTATTAAGTGTCTGGAAGTGAGTACCTCTTTTTTTTTTTTTTTTCTCTGAGAATTTTTCCTTCTGGTCATTTTGTCCAAAGAATAGATGAACAAAAGAACAAACAAGTAAAATAAAAAATAAAAATAAAAATATCAACCAGTAAATTATAGACTAGAAAAACCAGAAGAGATCAGAGACCAAAAAAGAAGAAAAAAGGGAAAAGGGAAAGAATATAATCAAACAGGTGAATGGAACAGGGTGATACACTTGGTCCTGGTGTCTTCATTAGAAGACACTTGTCTTCTAATGTTAAGAAAGAAATATATACCCAAAATTGTTAAGAAAGAAATATATACATGTATATATGATATTATAATTATATATTATAATTGAAAACAGTGAATGGAAGTAAAAAATGAAGAATATATCTCTAAACTATAAATGCAAAAATGAAAATTAAAATAAAACTGAAAATAAGACTTAAAAAAGAGTTGCTAAAATAAGAAACTAGTTGAAAAGGAAAAAAAGAAAAACGAAATTTTAAACTGAAAGGCTAAGGAATCATGAAAAAAAAACCTCAAATTCTATATACTATTTTCCCCCAGTGCTGGAGTTTTTCATTTCTCTGTGATCCTTAAACTGTTATTACCTGATATTATCTGATATTCCTGCTGGTATTCTGGGGGAAGGGCCTTTTGCTCTTATTCTCAGGTACCTTTGCTTCAACAGAGTTGCACCACCCTTGTTGGGAGGCCAGTCTCAGTGAAAGCTGCTCCAAATTGCTCTATTTGGCTCTTTTTCCCTGATGTGCCGCTTTCTGTGCCGCTTTAGAATATGAAAATAAAAATGGCAGTGTCCCAAAATCCAGCACCAGACCTGAAAAATTAATACTCCAACTCTTCAGTGTTCCCTCAGGGAAAGGGAAAGGGAGTCAATCACTTTTGTCTCCCTGATTTCCATCCACACTCTGTGTTTATCAAGCCTGTGAGCAAGTTTTTTTTTTTTTTTTAATCCATGACAAGCAGCCCCTTTCTGAGTGTCCAAACCCTCCAGTTTCTTGCCTTGCACACCCCTACTGCTCCTCCTTGGAGAAGGAGAAGGGTCTAGCGGCAGTTGTGTCTCTTACAGGACCCTTCTTGGGGAGCAGTCCCCCAATGGTTCACAAACCCACATCTCTCCTCCTGGGGGAAGAGGGAGGTTCTCACCATAGTTCTTCTACTTGCTGGGCCCCTGATCAGAGAGTGGTCACCGATCCTGCCCAGTTCAGGGTTTATGGCAACCCAGAGCTGAAAGCCCACTCCTGGGCTTGCTGATTACAGCTGGCTTTCTCACTCAGATGCCTGGGAACTCTGCTACACTCAGGCACCCACATTCTTTCTGTGACCCAGTGATCCTGAGACTACTCTCTCCCACCTAGGATTCTGCCCTGCTTTGCCACCTAAGTGCCTTTCAGGTAGGGATATCCTTCATTAGAGCAAACTTCTTAAGGTTTGGATTTTGCTCTCTGTTGTTCTATCACTTTCTGACAAACAGCTTAGGGAAGGTCCCTCCCCCGATGTTCATCCTTTGATAAATCACCTCAGATTCCCTTCTCTCTATCTTCTACTTTGCAAAAAATGGTCACTTTTCTATTTGCAGAGTTACAGCAATTCTTTTTTTTTTTTTTACTGTGTTATGTTAGTCAACATAGATTATGACCTCTCCTACATTTGTTGTTTCTTGCCTTGTCAATTTCTACCATTCTAAGTGGTATAAGATGGTACCTCAGTGTGGTTTTGATTGGAATTTCCCTGATGGCTAACTGATGACCTTTTAATTCCCTTCTATTTACTTTGTTTTCAGCTCTGCCCAGCTGTTTTTGCTCCCGCTTCTTCTACTGTCCCCCACCCGCCATGTGTTTGGTTGATCCTTGTTTGATATTTAATAGTTGCATGTAATATCAGTTAAAATGTAATACCTTACAAATAAGTGAAAAGGATTAAGAGCACATGTAATTTGCTGGGCACTAATACATAGAATTGTTGAGTCACTGTGTTGTACACCTGGAACTAATATAACACTGCATGTTAACTACACTGGAGTTAAATTTTTAAAAATGTAAGACCCTATAAGAATATTCACCTTTAGTAAAGGACAAATCTGGGAAAGAGGCCCCTTATGGACTTTGGTCTTCTGTAAAAACTGGTCAGAATTAGGATTTGTGCTCCAGTTTTTTTTTTTTTTTTAAAGCTTTTTTTTTTTTTTTTAAAGATTTATTTATTTGTCAGAGAGAGTGAGCACAGGCAGACAGAGAGGCAGGCAGAGGCAGAGGGAGAAGCAGGCTCCCTGCTGAGCAAGGAGCCCGATGTGGGACTCGATCCCAGGACCCTGGGATCATGACCTGAGCCGAAGGCAGCCGCTTAACCAACTGAGCCACCCAGGCGTCCCTTGTGCTCCAGTTTGAAGGTATGTATTCTCCACAAAGAAAAAAAGTAATTATTTTATTTTCTTTACACTAAATTTCCTTTACAATAAATTTCTTTTATGTTAAATGCATGAATATTTTAATATGTAATATTTGTAATTCTATGAGTTGATAAGTGAAATAATTAGGTATATATGATCTGTAAGTTTATATGTATCAAGCACATCATATTCATTTGGGTTGCATATCTTCAACATTTGTGAAGTGTCCTAAGATGTGCATATGCATATGCAGTACTTTGTAATGGTGTCAAATGAATATGGATATATGTAAATTCACAGAAACAGTCCAGCTGGTTTCTATAAGTATAATGATTTCTCTCAAGTTTTGTCTTCAATTGTTGCCTTTTAAGCCAAAACAGTAACCTAATTAAGGTAATAATGATATAGGAATTATCAGACATGATGATCACCTAGAGGCAACACATATTAAAATTTAAATTTTATTTTTAAAATAAAATGATTCAAAATTTATTTTCTGTTTCTAGACTCAGAGGTATCTAAAGAGGTTCAGAAAGCAAATAAAATATATTTTATGGTCTTGATAAAGTGTTATCATTCTGTAATATATTAGCAGAGGGAGCAGGTTTTAGAGAACTTCTAGTCTGACACTTTAATTAATATATAAATCCATTTTAAAATATCCAATGTAAATACTTACTAATACACATTATAAATTATATTTAGGTTATCTATATTTCTTTACATTTAATGAGATAATAGCCCATTTTATCTCTTCCTACTAACTATTAAAAAGAAAAAACTACTCAGTGATGGCTGCATGCCAAAGTACAAAGAACATTAGGAACAAGGTTTTTTGTATGAATCATGTACACTCACATCAAAGTGAGAGTGAGTATTTAAAAAAAATGATCTGCTGAGGGGAGTTTAACATTACCTTGGCAAAAAAAAAAAATCATTTCATCAGATTTTGACACATTCACCACTTATAGTTAGGTTTAAGAAACTTCCCTTTAGAACATTTTTGTTAACATCCAGTTTCCCACATTATACAAAGGACATCCTAGATACATTTCATGTTACCTAGTTTAATCCTCACAGCAACACTAAAAGGTTGGTATTAGTATCCCTATTTAACAGTTGATAAAACTATGATTCAGAGAGATTAAATGACTTGCCCAGGGCCAGTCAGATAGTAAGTTACAGAATGAGGTATTCAAATTCATTAATAGGAGAAGATAGTCTTTATGTCATTTATATTTAGATCTTGAACATATTGTTTATACTAATGTGTCCTAATACCTTGCACTATCTCAGGCACAGTAGATAATTCATTTCTTCTAGGGAATATTAAAATAGGTTTTATTATATAGGAAAATGGCAGTCTAAAAATATATTGGGGGGAAAACATGTTGGGATAGAATTGGTGTTGAATTTCACTTGCTTCATGAAAGTTAAGAGTTGGGAGAATTATCCTTCAATTCCTTTTGCACCAATTTGATATACTTTTTATTTGCTTAATTGTAATGTATTTCTTTTTTTTAAGATTTTATTTATTTATTTGACAGACTGATATCACAAGTAGGCAGAGAGGCAGGCAGAGAGAGAGAAAGGGAAGCAAGCCCCCTGCTAAGCAGAGAGCCCAATACGAGGCTCAATCCCAGGACCCCAGGACCCTGAGATCATGACCTGACCAAAGGCAGAGGCTTTAACCCACTGGGCCACCCAGGCACCCCAATTGTAATGTATTTCTGCTTGGATACAAACATAACAACAGTATCATGCTTTACTTCTAACTTCCAGTCATCTGTAAACCAGTAATAGCATGCTTTTATTGAATTATTTCCATAGAACATACATCGCATCCCATAGCATTTCATTCCTTTTATCTCAGTACCACCTGCACCCACCTTCTTACACTTATCAGCAAAGCCAATTTTATTCTTGTGTGCATGACTTGCAGTTTCACTTTAGACCCACTTACTCCCACATCATATTTCTATGATAATGTATGGGTTATGTTATTTCCTTCCTCACCTGGGTTGCCTCCTTGAAACCTTTAAGTGTATTCTGTTTCTGTTTCTTTCCACTTTCCCATATAGGTTGCCAGGGATTTTTTTTAAAGCTGTGGATTAAGTCATATGGGATAATTGAATCTGTCTATATATGCGTCATTCAAAACTTATCCATAGCTTGTTGAGTGGATGTTAAGAAGCATTAAAGGTACATCCAGTGGTAGTCCAAGAGTGCTAATCTTGGCATTGGAAAAACTGAATTCTAGTCCAGGCCTTGACATCTACCATTTTTCTTACATTAGAAAAGTCTCAGTCTCTCTGAACTTCAGTTTACTTATCTAAAACATGAATCTTAGAAGCTTCAAATTCATCATAGAATCTTTTGTCAATGATGATGATAATGATTATGATGATTATAAGTATATGCATACATATATATTTATTTAATAGTTGTATGTTTCCTTCCCTACCCCCCGTAATTAAGACAGTGCTTGCAACAAGTAGTTGTAAAGAATTCACACATGGTTTCAGGCAGAATTAAAATGGCATTATCTAGGAAACTAACCCAAAGAAACCTAAAATAAAGGTGAGAAGTACCTTTGTGTTTCATTAATCCCAGAGGATGTGAAACACTAGTAGAACACTGCCAACCATGTATTTTCTAGGAATGTGGGAAAACTTAGTAAGGCAATGTACCTTAGGAACTTTGGACATCTAGTAATATAGTCTTTGGAGATGGATAAAGATTGTGCTTATTTTCATCAATATACCATTCTGATTTTTAAATATTTGTAAAGTCAGAAAAATGTAATTTCCTTCTCTAGCCAGTTATTATCAAAATTCAGTTAAAATGCACAATTCTTAGATAATGAAGTTACTTCAAGTTCAAGGATCAGTCTTCTGTTCTTTGAAGCATAAAAGTTCTGTTTAAATCTGTTTTGTTAATGTATTTGTTTTCAATGCTGAAAATAATTTCCTCATCTTTATAAAGCATTGTGTGACAGTGGCTATTTGGCATAAATAATTAAAAATACTAAATTAGGAACTCTATGAAAGTCTTCATTAATAAGTATATAACAAATTTCAAACTCAGTACTCAGATGTCATATCATCTCACTTTCTGATTGGAAAAGATACATCATGTTATTATTGGAAAAGGTTAACACCACAGTCCAGATTTATGTAAGTGGTAAGATATGGAAAATTATAACAATTGATCATTTAGGCTGAGACAAATGTTTTCTTCAATTATCCATTTCAGATAAAGGGTTGTCCCTCTGAATTAGTAAGAAAATTATTTTATTTCTCCACTTCACTCACAAGGTAGAGAATTAATATGTCTGAAATTTTAATTTAGCTCAAATACCTGGTATATAAAAAATTAAAACCTAATTTGTTGATTATATGAAACCACTAGATTGTTGGATGGCTATTCTAGTGTCCTCGGTCAGTTATTAAATAAAATAGATTGCATGATACAACCAATTTTGCAAGAAATAATTGTTTAGATGGAGCAGCCCAAGATTTGAATATTGCCAAATTATTTATTCAACACAAGTGTTATTAATTGAGAGAACAATGGAATGAGAATCAAAAAGTCTGCTTTCAAGTTCCTAGTACTACCATTTAAGAGCTGCAGAATCTTAGACAATCTACTTAATCTCTGTGGAACTTAGTTATCTCATCTGTAAAATAAGAATATTCAAATAAATGTCTTCTGTCTTTGTTCAGGTTGCTATATCAAAATAACATAGATTGGGTAGCTAATAAAAAACAGAAATTTACTTCTCAAAGTTTTGGGGGCTGGGAAATTCAAGATCAAGTGACAGTAGAGCAATATTCTGGTGAAAGACCTCTTTCTGGTTCACAATCAAGGCTGTCTTGCTGTGCCTTTGCATGAAGGAAAGGCCAAGGGTTCTCCCTGGAGTCTCCTTTATAAAGGTAGTAATCCCATTTATGAGGGTAGCCCTTATGATTTAATCACATTTTAAAGGTCCCACCTCCTAATGTCATGACTTTGGGTATTAGAATTTTCATATACGAATTTTAGGGAAATGTAAACATCCAAATCTTAGCATTCTGTTTATAGTTCCTCAAAGTTCATGTCCTACCTACATGTCATCAACTCAAGAGTCTAAGTCCAAAGTCTCATCTAAATGTCATCTAAATCAGGTATGGGTGAAACCATTCCATCTTAAGGCAAATTGCTGTCCAGGTATAAACATGTGAAATCAAACATTATGTGCCTCCAAAATACAATAGTATGACTAGCATAAGATAAGCATTCCCATTTCAAAAGAGGGAAATAGTATTCTCACCACAAAAAAAGAAATGATAATTATGTGATGTCATAGAGGTGCTAACTAATGCTACAATGCCAATCATATTGCAACATATAAATGTACAAAATCAATATGTTGTACACCTTAAACTTACCTAGTATTATATACCAAGTATATTTAAGTATATTACTTTTAAAAACAAAGGGGGAGAAACAGGAAAGAAGAAAGGGTTAACAGGTACTGAGCAAAGCCAAAATGTTAAGGCCTACTAGAGTTGTGGTCTCATCTTCTGGATGCACTGACATGGACATTGGGCCCCCAAATTTTGCTGGGTGCACAGGTTAGCCATTGCTTATAGTCCTATACCTGTGTCTCTCCCAAACTGTAATCACACAAGTAGCTCTACCAGTCTGGGGTTTCAGGGTTGGCCCTGCCTGCTTGGATCAGGCTTAATTGGATATGGTACTAATGTGGCCTCTCTTTAGTGACTCTGCCCCCACAGCAGCCCTCTGCCAGGGTTGTGTGCCTACAACCTGTGTATCTCCATCCTTTGAAATCTAAGTTGAGGCAGCCACACCCCCAGGCTTTGTTGGGTACAGTGAAAGCTACTATTGGGGTGATCAGTGAGCATGGAGCTGGAATTTAGGGAGTGGAGGTGATGATGTGAGGTGGCACCTGACAGTGACAGCTTATTCTCTGGAATCATTCTGCCAGCAAACCATTGCACTCTGGGCTTATGCTGGGAGGGAGAGCCCCAGTCATCTGTGAAATGCTGTGGGGGTCATTCTTCCATTGTTTTGGACAATAGGTCCTGGGTTCTGTTTAGATAACCAATCTCCCAATTGTCTTGATGAATAATAACAGCTAGTTTCCATTGGAATAGTCAATCAATACCAATATCCTCATCAAATTTTGCACTGTTTGTGTTCTTTCTGAAAAAGTTCTTTCTTCATGGATAGGTTGAGAATTTTCCAAATTCTTAATCTACTACTTTTTTATTTAAAATTCCACTTTCAAATTATTTTTCCCTGGGGCGCCTGGGTGGCTCAGTGGGTTGAAGCCTCTGCTTTCGGCTCGGGTCATGATCCCAGGGTCCTGGGATCGAGCCCTACATTGGGCTCTCTGCTCCGCGGAGAGCCTACTTCCTCCTCTCTCTCCCTGCCTGCCTCTCTTGCCTACTTGTGACCTCTGTCTGTCAAGTAAATAAATAAAATCTTAAAATAAAATAAAATCTTAAAAAAATTATTTTTCCCTACCGACATTTTATTATAAGCATTCAAGAGAAACTGGGCCACTCTTCCCACCCTTTGCTTAGAAATTTCTGCAGTCAAATATCTGATTTCATTGCTCACAACTTGTATCCTCCACAAAACACTAGGACACAAACACAATTCAGCCAAGCTCTTTGTCACTTTGTAACAAGGATTATCTTTCCCTAGTTTCCAATAATATCTTCTTTTTCTTCACTGCAGCTGTCATTGGACCATGCATATTTCTACTAACATTTGTTCATGGTCATTTGGTATTATCGAAGAAGACTGAAGGTTTTTCTACAGCTCTCCTCCACTCCTTCTGAGCCCTCAAGAGAATCACCTTAAATAGTCCTTTCACAGTAATGCAGTTTTTTTTTTTTTAGCATGTACCTCAAGATTCTTTAAGTCACTGTAATTCCAAAGTTACTGCCATATTTTTAGGGATTTGTTACAGCAGCACCCCTACTTATTGGTACCAATTTTGTCTTAGTCTTTTCAAGCTGCTATAAAAAAACAAACAACTCACGGCTACTTTGGCTGGAACAATAAATTTCTAGAGGGTGGGAAGACCAAGATCAAGGTGCTACCATGGCTGCAGTCTGATGAGGATCCTGGCTTAGAGCTGGGGCTTTTTGCTGTGTTGTTATATTATGGAAGGGGAAAGGGATGTCTCTGAAGCCTCTTTTATGAAAGCACTAATTCCCTTTCTGATGGCACTATTGTCATGATCTAATCACTTCCCAAAGTTGCCACTTCCTGATAACATCATACTGGACATTAGGATCACTACATAAGAATTTGTAAGGGGCAGAAACTTTCAGATCATAAAACCCTTCAATTTTTATTATAGATCTAAATATTTATCTCTAAATACAAAAATGAAATCAAATAAATGTATTCCTGAATTTATGAAACTTTAAACATATTTGATTTGTGTATTCTCATAGTTATTTTACTCTAAAAGCTCTTTTAAAAAGATGCTATATTAGTGAGTTTAAAATCAATGAATTTGCTCTTGGATAGGAAGAATAAACATTGTTAAAATGTCTATACTGCCTAGAGCAATCTATACTTTTAATGCCATTCCGATCAAAATTCCACCGGTATTTTTCAAAGAGCTGGAGCAAATAATCCTAAAATTTGTATGGAATCAGAAGAGACCCCGAATTGCTAAGGAAATGTTGAAAAACAATAAAACTGGCAGCATCACGTTACCTGATTTCAAGCTTTACTACAAAGCTGTGATCACCAAGACAGCATGGTACTGCCATAAAAACAGACACACAGACCAGTGGAACAGAGTAGAGAGCCTAGATATGGACCCTCAACTCTATGGTCAAATAATCTTCAACAAAGCAGGAAAAAATATCCAGTGGAAAAAAGACAGTATCTTCAATAAATGGTGCTGGGAAAATTGGATAGCTATGTGTAGAAGAATGAAACTCGACCATTCTCTTACACCGAACACAAAGATAAACTCAAAATGGATAAAAGATCTCAACGTGAGACAGGAATCCATCAGAATCCTCGAGGAGAACATAGGCAGTAACCTCTTCAATATCAGCCACAGCAACTTCTTTCAAGATATGTCCCCAAAGGCAAAGGAAACAAAAGCAAAAATGAACTTTTGTAACTTCATCAAGATCAAAAGCTTCTGCACAGCAAAGGAAACAGTCAACAAAACAAAGAGGCAACCCAAGGAATGGGAGAAAACATTTGCAAATGACAGTACAGACAAAAGGCTGATATCCAGGATCTATAAAGAACACCTCAAACTCAACACACACAAAACAGATAATCATATCAAAAAATGGGCAGAAGACATGAACAGACACTTCTCCAATGAAGACATACAAACGGCTATCAGACACATGAAAAAATGTTCATCATCACTAGCCATCAGGAGATTCAAATCAAAACCACATTGAGATACCACCTCACACCAGTTAGAATGGCCAAAATTAACAAGACAGGAAACAACGTGTGTTGGAGAGGATGTGGAGAAAGGGGAACCCTCTTCCACTGTTGGTGGGAATGCAAGTTGGTGCAGCCACTTTGGAGAACAGGTGGAGATTCCTCAAGAAATTTAAAATAGAGCTTCCCTATGACCCTGCAATTGCACTACTGGGTATTTACCCCAACAATACAGATGTAGGGAAAAGAAGGGCCATGTGTACCCCAATGTTTATAGCAGCAATGGCCACAGTCGCCAAACTGTGGAAAGAACCAAGATGCCCTTCAACGGATGAATGGATAAGGAAGATGTGGTCTATATACACTATGAAGTATTATACCTCCATCATAAAGGATGAATACCCAACTTTTGTAACAACATGGACGGGACTGGAAGAGATTATGCTGAGTGAAATAAATCAACCAGAGAGAGTCAATTATCATATGGTTTCACTTATGTGTGGAGCATAACAAATAACATGGAGGACATAGGGAGATGGAGAGGAGAAAGGAATTGGGGGAAATTGGAGGGGTAGGTGAACCATGAGAGACTGTGGACTCTGAAAAACAACCTGAGGGTTTTGGAAGGGCAAGGGGTGGGAGGTTGGGAGAGCCAGGTGGTGGGTACTAGGGAGGGCACGTATTGCATGGAGCACTGGGTGTGGTGCAAAAACAATGAATTCTGTTACGCTGAAAAGAAAGTTAAAAAAATCGATGAATTCAAAATTAACATATGAAACCAATGTGTAACACAGAATTTAGTAAACATTTTGATAATTCAAACAGTATTTTTTTCCACTTTCTGTTTGGATATTTTGTTTCTAAAAGCTATTTTTTCTAGCTTTATTGAGAAATAATTGACATATATTACTGTATAACTTTAAGGTGTACATCATGTATTAACTTCAAATTCACTCTTCAGTGAAAACAAATTATCCTGCCTATAATTGTGTCTTGTCACACAAACGTTTGCAAACATTTTAAAAATTGAATGCTGAGCGTTAATAGAATATTAACTTTCTTTATTCACATTTAATATGTGTGTTGATAGCATTTATCTCATGGAAACTCTGTTGTCTTCAGAGTACTTTTATATTTTAGTAAGATAAACTTTTGTCTTCATTTCTTTTCCATTTGTCTCTTGCATAACAATTTATGAAGTGTTTAATCAAATGATGTAAAAAGGCAAAATGATACACATTAAGATAAAATGAATTTACATGTCAAAGTATTTTTAAAGAAAATATTACATGAGTGTTTCAAAGCAAATGATGTACTCTAAGATCAAACATCCAAAAACTTAAATCAAAAACACAAATATGTATGCAGTGACTCCAAAAAAAAAAAAGAAAAGAGGAAAAGCTAAGCATTAATGTAATAAAATATGTACAGGATGTATTTTCTGAAAATGGCAAAATGCTGATGACAGAAATGACAGATGACAGAAATTAAGGAAGGTAAATGGAGAGTCACATCATATCCAATCATATAGACTGGAA
Organism: Martes martes; assembly: GCF_963455335.1. Classification (NCBI taxonomy): domain Eukaryota; kingdom Metazoa; phylum Chordata; class Mammalia; order Carnivora; family Mustelidae; genus Martes; species Martes martes. The sequence goes on from NC_137897.1 coordinate 63,360,830, forward strand.
GACTCAACATAGTAAAAATGTCACTTATCCCCAAACTGATCTATAAATTTCACATAATGCCTATTAAAATATCAGCAAGATTTTGATAGGTTTTGAGAAGCTTATTTTAAAATTTATACAGAAAGGCAAAGGGATTAGAATAGCTAAAACAATTTTGAAAAGTAAGATGAAGTGGGAGTAATCAGTCTATCTGAGGTTAAGAAGTTTTATGTAGCTACAGTAATCAACACCATGTGATATTGGCAGAGGGTAGATGTATTGATCAAAGGGACAAAATAAAGAACCCAGGACAAGAATTAAAATGATATGCCTGGTTAATTGTTTCACACAATTTAATGGAAGAAGAATAGTCTTCAAGAAATGGTGCCAGAACAATTGAACATCCAAAGGCCAAAAAGTGAACCTTGGCTTAAATTTCACATCTTGTACAAAAATTTACCTAAAATGATCACACACTTAATTATAAAATGTAAAACTATAAAACTTTTTAGAAAAAAAATTGAAAACATTCTTCAGGATCTAGGGCTATCTGAAGTTCTTGGACTTGGCATCAAATGCATGATCCATAAAAGGTAAAATTGATAAGTTGGACTTCAGATTATACTTTTGCTCTGTGGAAGACTCTGTCACTAGGATGAGAAGATAAGCTGCAGATCGGGAGAAAATATTTGCAAACCACATATCCATAAAAGTCCTTGTATCCAGAATATATAAAGAGTTTTATAAAGACTCAGATGTTAAAAAAGAAACAACTAATTAGAAATGGTTAAGACATAAAACTAATTAGAATGGTTAAGAAATGGTTAAGACATGAAGACATCTCATCAAAGGATGTACACAGATGGCAAATAAGCATATGTAGACCTTCAGTATCATGAGCCAGAAAAGAAATGTAAAAAAATATGGTGGAATCATGGGTCTGTGATGGTGGTATAGGAAAACTGTGAAATCAGCTTCTCTCATGGACAAGCCAAATCTGTATCTTCATATAGACCAATTCCTCCCAAAGAACTGAGGGTCAACTGAAAAGCTTCTGTACAACAAATGATTGAGGGATTATATAAATGGTAAGAGAGACAGAAACATGGTAATAACAGGAACCCCACCCTTGACTCAGCAACCCTCAGTAGGGAGCGATGTTAGTGAGGAGCCTGCACACAGACTTGCCCAACATGGAGCTCAGTGAAATAAGATTGGTTTAAAGGGCAACTTGACTGTAAGTAAAGGAAGTCCACTTGCTAACCCTTGAACATTCTCCAAATGGACAAAACTACTGGAACTCTCTCTGGAGTTAGAGAGTTAGTGCTAGTGAGCATCATTTTTTTATTTTTCCTCTACACCTTGATAGCGTGTACCAGGAGCAGGGTTTTGGTGATATCTGGTTTTCTAAGGCTAATCCAGCAAGCTTCAGGCCCCTGACCCACACCAGATCCAGCCATGTCCCCAAGGAGGTCCTGGCATGGAATGCCCTCAGACCCCTAGCCAGAGTCTGCTCCCCATCTACTATCCCACCAAAGGCAGCCCTGCCATAGTGTGATTCAGGACCCCCAATGGCTTAGGTATGATTCAACTGCCCTGTAAAGGCAGCTTTGGTACAGCATGCCTCAGAACCCCCCAGCCCATGGCTGTTGCACCTCCAGCCTTTCTGCCAAGGTGACCCTGGCACAACATGCCCCCAGAATCACTGGCCTTTGGCTTGTTCACCTCAGGCCATTCTGGTAAGGTGACTCTGGCATGGGCTACTCCACAACCCTTTGGCCCATGTCTGTTGTAGCTCTAGCCATACCACCAAAAAGGCTCAAGCACAGTGTGCCTAGTATTCCCTAGCTCATGCCCTTTCTAGTTCAAGCTGTCCAATCAAGGCCGCCCTAATGTGGTGTTCCCTGGGGCTCCCCTTACTGATGCCCACTCCAGCTCCAGCCAGCCTGTCAAAGCTGCCAGATACACACAGGGTAAACAGGGAATGGTCCTACACAAGGCCATTCCTGAAAGACCTGGAATAGTAACTGTTCCATCTAATTTATTTATTTAATAGAAACAAACATAGAAAGTAAAACAAAATGGAGAGACAGAGAAATGTGTTCTAAACAAGCCAACAAACAAAAAGATAAAACCCTAGGAAACAGAAACTAACAAAACAGATTTAAGTAATTTATTTAATAAAGACTTCAAAGTTGGAAGACAGAATAATAAAAACCACCCAATCAGAACAGAAAAAGGGGGGAAAAAAGGATTAAAAGAGTGAGGATAGTTTAAGAACTGTCTGGACAACATCCGGCATACTAACATTTGCATAATAGGAGACCCAGAAAGGTAAGAGCCAGAGAGAGGGGTACAAAACTTATTTGAAGGAATAATGGCTGAAAACTGCCTTAAGTTGGAAAAGGAAACAGGCATTCAGGTTTGGGAAGCACAGAGTCCCAAACAAGATGAAACCAAAGAGAGCCACACCAAGACACAATATAATTGAAATGGAAAAATTAAAGAAAGAATCTTAAAAACACCAAGAGAAAAACAGATAGTCACCTATTAGGGAAACCTGATAAGACTATTCATTTATTTTTCATAAGAAACTTTACAGGCCTTGAAGGGAGTTGGAGAATATACTTAAAATATTGAAAGAAAAAAACTTAAAACCAATAATACTCTACACAGCAAGGTTATCATTCACAACTGAAAGAGAGATGGTTTCACAAACTATTTAAAAGATCATCACCACTAAACTGGCTTCCACTTTTAAGTAGAAATGAAAATGACATAACTAGAAATAAGAAAATATGAAAGAAAAATCTCAATGATAATGACAAATACATAGTAAAAGCAGCAGATCTGTCATTCAAAAAGCTAGTATGAAGGTTAAAGACAAAAATAGTAAAGGGAATCATCACTACAATAATTAGTTAAGGGATACACAAAAGTAAAAGGTGAAAAATAAGACTTCAAAAACATAAAACATGGAGAAAAGCAGAAATGTAGAGATTTGGAATTTGATGAATATAGTGACAACGGCAAATGTTTACAAGAATGTGGAGAAACTACATTATCCATACTTTGCTGGTGGAAATGTAAAATTGTATACCACTCTGGAAAATGTTTGGAAGTTTCTTAAAAAACTAAACATGCAATCACCATACAACCCAACAATTATACTCTTGAACATTTGTCCCAGAGGAATAAAAATCCATGTTCATACAAAAAAATATATGAATATTTATAGCAGATTTATTCATAATATACAAAAGCTGAAAATAATCAAGATGTCCCTTAGTGGGTGAATTCATACCATGTAATACTACTTAGCAATAAAAAGGAACAAACTATTGACATAGGGAACATATTGGATAAATCTACATAAAATTATGCTGAGTGAAAAAGTTCAACTTCAAAGGTTTCATAATATGTAATTTCATTTCTACAATATTTTTGAAATGACGAAGTTGTAGAAATGGAGAACATATTAGAGGTTGTCAGTAGTAAGGATAAGGTATGGGTAGGAAGGAAGTGGGTGCAACTATAAGGGCAACATGAGAAAGCAATGTGGAGATGGAAATATTCTGTATATGGGAGATATATATATATATATATATATATATATATATATATCTCAGTATCCTGGTTATTGCATTGTACTATCATTTCCAAGATCTTACCATTGAAAATTAGCTGCATCAGTTTCCTTTTGCTGCTACAATAAATTACTACAAATTTAGAGGCTTAAACAACAAAATTAAGGCTGTTAAAATTTTGAAGGCAAGAAGTCCAAAATGAGTCTTGAGACAAATCAAGATGTTGACATAACTGATTCTTTCTGGAGGCTCTTCCTTCAGGAAGGATATATCATTGCCCTTATCAGCTTCTAGAGGCCACCTCTGCTCCTTGGATTGTAGCCTCTTCTTCCGTCTTCAAAGTGTATCATTCCATTTTCACTTTCATCATCACATCACCTTCTCATCTACAGTCACATCTTCCTCCACCTATTTCCTGTAAGAATACTTGTAATTATATTTAGGCCCCATAAGAATAATACAGGATAATTGCCCTAAGAATAATACATTGCCCTGTAAGAATAATACAGGATAATTGCCATAAGAATAATACAGGATAATCTTGAGATCCTTAAGCTAAGACATCTGCCAAGTCCATTTTTGCCATATAAGCTAACATTTACAGGTTCCAGGGATCAGAATCTGCATATGTTTAAGAGTGATTATTTAGCCTACTGCTGTGTACATTGTACAAAGAATTTCTATGTATGAATTTTTACAACCATATGCGAATCTGCATTAATCTCAAAATGAAAACATTCATTAAAAGTATGTTGGAGATAATTTAATCCAGTGTTTTTTTTTAATAACCACTTTTTTCATCATTTTTATACAAAACTCAGTGCCCATCACCCATCTAGCCCATCCTCCACCCATCTCCCTTTCTCAACCCTGATTGTTCTCTATCATTAAAAGTCACTTATGGCTTATTTATCTCTCTCCATTTTTTCTTTTCCCCCGTCTCATATATTTATCTACTTTCTTTCTCAAATTCCACATATGAGTGAGATAATATGATATTTATCTTTCTCTGATTGATTTATTTCACTTTGTATAATACTCTCTATGTAGATCTATGTTGTTGTAACTGGAAAGATTTCACTCCCTTTTTATGGCTAAGTAATACTCCTGTGTGTGTGTGTGTGTGTGTGTGTACGTGTGCATGCGTGTGTGTGTGACGTCTTCTTTATCCATTCATCAGTCAATGGACATTTGGGCTCTCTCAATAATTTGGCTATTGTAGATATTGGCTATTGGCTATTGTATTGGCTATTGTAGGAGATAATGCTGCTATAAACATTGGGGTGCATGTGTCCCTTCAGATCTGCATTTTTGTATCCTTTGGGTAAATACCTAGCAGTGCAATTGCTAGATTGTAGGCTAGTTCTATTTTGAACTTTTTGAGAAACCTCCAAACTGTTCTCCAGGGTGGCTTTATCAGATTACATTCCCACCAACACTGCAAGAGTGTTCCTTTTTATCTGCTTCCTGGTCAACACCTGTTGTTTCTTCTATTTTTTACTTTAGCCATTCTGACAGGTGTGAAATGATATCTCATTGTAGTTTTGATTTGTATTTCCCTGAAGATGAGTGATGTTGTATATCTTTTCATGCGTCTGTTAGCCATCTGGATGTCTTCTTTGGAAATGTGTTAGTTCATGTCTTCTGCCCATTCTTTAACTTGATTATTCATTTTTTGGGGTGTTGAGTTTGGTAAGTTCTTTACAGATTTTGGATACTAACCCTTTATCAGATATGTCATTTGTAAATATCTTCTCCTTTTCTGTAGGCTGCCTTTCAGTTTTGTTGATTCTTTCCTTCACTGTATAGAAGCTTTTAATCTTGATGAAATTCCAGTAGTTCATTCTTGCTTCTGTTCCCCTTGCCTCTGGTGATGTGTTTAGTAAGAAGTTGTTACAGCTGAGGTCAAAGAAGTTTCTCCTTGTGTTCTCCTCTAGGATTTTGTTGGTTGTTTGTCTCACATTTAGGTTTTTCATTCATTTTGAATTTATTTTTGTGCACAGTGTAAGATAGTTCTCCAGTTTCATTCTTCTGCATGTTGCTGTTACTCAACAATTCTATATATTACTCAGAGTTCATCAAGATAAGTGAACTTTTTAGTATTCATCAACTGTCTCAAGCATCCCCCCACCCACCTCCTTTCTGGCAACCATTGGTTTCTTCTGTACAGTTAAGAGTCTGATAAGTGGTTTATGGCTTTCTTTTTTTTTTTCTATGTTCCTTTTGTTTGTTTGTTTGTTTGTTTTTCTTAAATTCCACATATGAGTGAAATCATATGACATTTGTCTTTCTTTGATATTCTTATTTTATTATGTTCTCTAGATGCATCAATATTGTTGCAAATGACAAGATTTAATTCTTTTTATGGCTAAATAAAGTTGGATAGTAACCATTTATCAGATATGTCATTTGCAAATATCTTCTTCCATTCTGTAGGTTGTCTTTTGTTTTTGCTGATTGTTTCCTTCACTGTGCAGAAGACTTTTATTTTGATGTAGTCTCATTAGTTTAGTTTTGCTTTTCTTTCCTTCGCCTCAAGGGACATATCTAGAAAAATGTTGCTATGGCCAGTGTCAGAACATTACTGACTGTACTGTCTTCTAGGATGTTTATGGTTTCTGGTCTCACACTTAGGTCTTTGATCCATTTGGAGTTTATTTTCACATATGGTGTCAGTAAATGGTCCAGGTTCTTTCTTTTTCATGTAGCTGTTCACTTTTCCCGGCACCATTTGTTGAAGAGATTGTCTTTTTGCCATTACATACTCTTGTCTTTTCTGTCAAAAGTTAATTGACCATATAATTATGGGTTTATTTCTCAGTTTTCTCTTCTGTTCCATTGATCTGTATGTCTATTTTTATGCCAGTACCATGCTGTTTTGATTACTGCAGATTTGTAGTGTAACTTGAAGTTTGGAATTTTGTTATCTTCAGTTTTGTTTTACTTTTTCAAGATCTATCTTACTTTTTGAAGTCTTTTATGGTTCCATACAAACTTCAGGACTATTCCATCCAGTTCTGTGAAAATTTTATTGGTATTTTGATAGGGATTGCATTAAATGTGAAGATTGCTTTGGGTAGTATAGGTATTTTTTAAAAGATTTTATTTATTTATTTATTTGACAGATCACATGTAGGCAGAGAGGCAAGCAGAGAGAGAGAGGAGGAAGAAGGCTCCCCGCTGAGTGGAGAGCCCAATGTGGGGCTTGATCCCAGGACCCTGGGATCATGACCCGAGCCGAAGGCAGAGTCTTTAACCCACTGAGCCACCCAGGCGCCCCTAGTATAGATATTTTAACAGTATTTGTTCTCCCAATCCGTGAGCAAGGGATATTTTTCCATTTCTTTGTGTTGTGTATAATTTCTTTTTCAGTCTTTCTTAGCTTTCAGAGTACAGGTCTTTCACCTCTTTGATTAAGTTTATTCCCAGGGATTTATTTTTGGTATAATTTTCAGTGGGATTGTTTTCTTAATTTTTGTTTATGCTACCTTATCATTAGTGTATAGAAATGCATTTGTCAGGAACCTGGACAGCTTAATCAGTTAAACGTCTGCCTTTCGCTTAGGTCATGATCCCAAGGTCCTGGGATTGAGCCCCATGTTGGTCTCACTGCACAGCAGGGAGTCTGCTTCTTCCTCCTCTCTGCCCTCCCTCATTTATGCTTTCTCTCTCTCTTGCTCTCTCTCAGATAAATAAATAAAATCTTAAAAAAAATTAAAGAAATGCATTTACCTGCATTGATTTTGTGTCCTGAAACCTTACTGGATTTATTTACTAGTTCTAGTAGATTTTGTGTGTGTGTGTGTGTGTGTGGAATCTTTAGGTTTTTCTATCTGTAATATCATATAATCTGGGAATAGGGAAAGCTTTACATCTTTCTTACTAATCTGGATGTCTTTTGTATTTTTCTCCTATCTGACTGCTGTGGCTAGGAATTCCAGTAGTATTTTGAATAAGTGGTGAGAGTGAACATCCTTGTCTTTTTCCTGACCTTAGTAGGGAAGCTCTCAGTTTTTCCCCACTGAGTATGATGTTCACCATGGGTTTTTCATATAAGGTTTTTATTTTGTTGGGGTATGTTCCTTCTAAACCTACTTGGTAGAGGGTTTCTATCATGAATAGATCTTGTAGTCTGTCAAATGAGTTTTTTTCATCTAATGTTTTTTACCATTTCTCTTATTGAAGTAAAGTATCACATTGATTTATTTGCAAAAATTGGGCCACCCTTGCATCCGAGGAATAAATCCCATTTTATTGTAATGTATGATTTATTTAATGTGTTGTTGGATTCCTTTTGCAAGTCTTTTGTCAAGGATTTTTGCATCTATGTTCATCAGAGCTATTAGTCTATAGTTCTCTCTCTCTCTCTCTCTCTCTGTGGAGTCTTAATCTGGTTTGGTATCAGTGTGATACTGTCTTCATAGAATGGATTTGAAAATTTTCCTTCCTCTTCAATTATTTTTTGGAATCATTTTAGAAGAATAGGTATTGACCCTTCATTAATATTTGGTAGAATTCAACTGTGAAGCCATTTGGTCTTGGACTTAGTTTGTTGTGAATTTTTTTACTTGATTTGCTGGAAATCAGTCTATTCAAATTTTCTTTCTTTCCTGTTTCCATTATGATAGGTTATATTTTTCTTTTTTTAATTTAAATTCAATTAATTAACATATAATGTGTTATTAGTTTCAGAGGTAGAGTTCAGTGATCCATCAGTCTTATATAACACCCAGTGCTCATTACATCAAGTGCCCTCCTTAATGTCCATTACCCAGTTAACCCATCCCCCTACCCACCTCCCTTCCAGCAACCCTCAGTTTGTTTCCTATGATTAAGAGTCTCTTATGGTTTGTCTCCCTCTCTAATTTTATCTTGTTTTATTTTTCCCTCTCTTCCCCTATGATCCTCTATGCTCTTTCTTATATTCTATATATGAATGAAACTATATGACAATTATCTTTCTCTGACTGACTTATTTCACTCAGTTTAATACCCTCTAGTTCCATCCATGTCATTGCAAATGTCAAGATTTCATTTTTTTGATGGCTGTGTAGCCATCATATTTACCCATTCATCTGTTAATAGACATCTGAACACTGAACATATGGACTCTTTCCACAGTTTAGCTATTGTGGATATTGCTGTTATAAACATTGGGGTGCAGTTGCCCCTTCAGATCACTACATTTGTATCACTGGGATAAATACTCAGTAGTGCAATTGCCAGGTCCTTTTTTTAAAAAAGATTTTATTTATTTGACAGAGAGAGAGAGAGAGAGAGAGGGAAATCACAAGTAGGCAGAGAAGCAGGCAGAGAGAGAGAGGGGGAAGCAGGCTCCCTGCTGAGCAGAGAGCCCAATGCAGGGCTGGATCCCAGGACCCGGAGATCATGACCTGAGCTGAAAGCAGAGGCTTAACCCACTGAGCCACCCAGGAGCCCCTATTATCAACTTTTTGAGAAAGCTCCACACTGTTTTCCGAAGTGGCTGCACCAATTTGCATTCCCACCACAAGTGTAACAGGGTTCCTCTTTCTCCACATACTCACCACTGTCTTTCATTTCCTGACTTGTTAATTTTAGTCATTCTGACTGGTGTGAGGTGATATCTCATGGTGGTTTTGATTTGTATTTCCCTGATGCTGAGTGATATTGCGCATTTTTTCATGTATCTATTAGCCATTTATGTCTTCTTTGGACAAGTGTCTGTTCATGTTTTCTGCCCACTTCCTGATTGGAATTTTGTTTTCTGGATATTGGTTTTGATAAGTTCTTTATAGATTTTGGATACTAGCCCTCTATCTGATAAGACATTTGCAAATATATACTCCTATTTTGTTAGCTGTCTTTTGGTTTTGCCGACTGTTTTCTTTGCTGTGCAAAAGAAAATGTCTATGCTACCTAGAGCAATCTATGCATTCAACACAATCCCTATCAAAATACCATCAACTTTTTTTCAGATCCAGAACAAATAATCCTAAAATTTGTATGGAACCAGAAAAGACCGTGAATAACCAGAGGAATGTTGAAGAAGAAAACCAAAGCTGGTGGCATCTCATTTCTGGACTTCAAGCTCTATTACAAAGCTATAATCATCAATATAGTATGGTCCTGGCACAGAAATTGACACATAGATCAATGGAACAGAATAGGAAACCCAGAAAAGGTCTCTCAACTCTATGTTCAATTAATATCCAACAAAGCTGGAAGGAATAACCAATGGAAAAAAGACAGTCTCTTCAACAAATTGTATTGAGAAAATTGGACAGTCACATGCAGAGGAATGAAACTGGACCACTTCCTTACACCAAACACAAAAATAGGTTCAAAATGGAAGAAAGACCCAAATGTGAGATAGAAAAACATTCAAACTCTAGAGGAGAACACAGGCAGTAATCTCTTTGACCTCAGTCACAGCAACTTTTACTAGACACGTGCCCTGAAGCAAGGGAAACAAAAGAAAAAAAATCACTGCTGGAACTTCATCAAAATAAAGAGCTTCTGCACAGTGAAGGAAACAATCAACAAAACTAAAAAGCAACCTTCAGAATGTTAGAAGATATTTGCAAATGACATATGTGATACAGGGTTAGTATCCAAAATCTATAAAGAACTTATCAAATTCTACATCCAAAAACCAAATAATCAAGTTAAGAAACAGGTAGAAGACATCAACAGACATTTTTTCCAAAGAAGACATACAGATGGCTAACAGACACATAAAAAGATGCTCAACATCACTCATCATCAGAGAAATACAAATTAAAACCACAATAAGATATCACCTCACCCTTCTCAGAATGGCCAAGTTTGACAACACAGGAAACAACAGATTTTTGTGAGGATGGGGAGAAAGGGAAACTCTCTTATATTGTTGGTGGGGATGCAAACTGGTGCTGTCACTCTGGAAAGTAGCATGGATGTTCCTCAAAAAGTTAAAAATAGAACTACCCTACAACCCAGCAATCCAATACTAGGTATTTACCCAAAGGATACAAAATACTGATTCAATAGGGCACATACACCATGATGTTTATGACAGCATTATCAAAATAGCCAGATTATTGAAAAAGCCCAATGTGTCCATCAACTGATGAAAGGATAAAGAAGTTTCAGGAGACATAGATAGATTATAGATATAGATATAGATATAGATATAGATACAGATATAGATATATGAGATAGATAGATAGATAGATAGATAGACAGACAATAGGTAGATAGATAGTCCTCAGCCATCAAAAATAATTGAATCTTGCCAAATGCTCTGATATGGTTAGAGCTAGAATGTATTATGCTAAGGAAAACCAGTCAGTCACAAAAAGACAAACACTATGTGATTTCACTCGTATTTGGAATTGAAGAAACAAAACAGTTGAACAAAGGAGAGAGAAAGGAAAAAGAGAGAGGCAAAGCAGAAAACAGAGTCTTAACTATAGAGAAGAAACTGAAGCTTGTTGGATGGGAGGTGGTTAGGGGAATGAGCTAAATGAGTGGTGGGTATTAAGGAGGGCATTTTTTGTGTGTGATGAACACTGGGTGTTGTATATAAGTGATGCATCACTAAATTCTATACCTGAAACTGATATTAGAGTATATGTTAACTAGCTATAATTAAGTAAAAACTTGAAAAAAAAACAAAAACAGATGCTAATCCCATCTAGAAATAGCTTCACAGACATACCCAGAGTAATGTTTAACCAAATATCTGAGCATCTTTTAGCCCAGTTATGTTGACACATGAATTTAATTATTGCATCACTATTCTCAAAAACTTAAGAGGGTGGGCCTTAGTCATGCCCTGGAAAGAGCTGCTGAGTACTTTATTATCTCCCATTAAGGAGATTTAATTTTTTTTTTGTTTTCCTTTGTTTTGTATTTTTTTCTATATAAAAAAAAAGAAAAAGAAGATGCAATACATATAGAAAGTGGAATATTATCCAACCATAAGCAAGAATGACATCTTGCCATTTGCAATGATGTGAATGGAGCTAAAGAGTATTATGTTAAGTGAAATAAGTCAGAGAAATACAAATATCATGTGATTTTACTGCTATGTTGAATTTAGAAAACAAAATAAATGAGCAAAGGGGAAAAAAGAGAGAGAAAGAGAGAGAGAGAGAGAAACCAAGAAACAGACTCAACTGTAGAGAATAAACTGACTGTTTACAGAAAGAAAGTGGGTTGCAGGTGGGTTAAATAATAGGTGATGGGCATTATGGAATGCACTCGTGATGAGCACAGTGTGTAGTTTGGAAGTAATGAATCACTATTTTGTAGATCTGAAACTAACATTGCATTGCATGTTAACTAACTAGAATTAAAATTAAAACTTTAAAAAATAAACTGAATAAGAATATCATAATAAAAAGAAAATCATAAAGAAAAGAATACACATCTATAGTGCTGCACATATTTATTTAAAAAAAAAAAGTCCACCAATAAGTGGACTCATGCAGTTTAAACCCACGCTGCTCAAGGGCCAACTGTATTTGTGTGAGTCTATTTTTGGGTTCTCCATTCTGTTCCATTTATCTATTTTTTCACCAATACCACACTATCTTGACAACTTTAGCTTTATAGTTATTCTTGAAGTTTGGTAGCATCAATTTTTTTTTAACACTGCTCTTCTCTTTCAATATTATATTAGCAATGTTAGATCTTTTCCCTTACCATATACACTTCAGAATCAGTTTTTCAATATATAGAAAATAACTTGCTGGAGTTTTGAGTAGATTTCCATTAATTCTACAGATAAGTTGAGAACTGACAACTTGACAATATTGAGTATTCCTATCCATGAACATGGTATATCTCTCCTTCATTTAGTTCTTTGATTTTCTTCAAAGTTTTGTAGTTTTCTTCAAGTGAATCTTGCATATATTTTGGTAGATTAAAACATAATTATTTTATTTTTGTGGGTGCTAATGTAAATTATACTGTGCTTTTAATCTCCAATTCTACTTCTTGGAAAGTTTTATATGTATTTATTTGCTAAAGTTGGCAATCTTACTATTTACATTTACTCTTTGTTAGCAAATTTCATTATTTGTTACTTAAGAATTTGTTTAGCTATAACAGAAAACACAATTGATGATTGGAATTTATTAAACAAATAGGCAATTATTTTTCTCATGTAACAATAAATTTGGAGGTAGACAGATGCTGGTATTTGTTCAACAGCTCAAAAATATCTTGGGTAGTATCTCTGTGACTCTCTTGTCCTTTTCTTCATGATAGCAATATGGCTGCCATAGTGTTAGACATTACATCCACCTTTAAGAAAGGAAAAAAAAAAAGGAGGAAAAAGTGGTACTTTCTATTTGTGTCTTTATTATCAGGAAAGTAAAACACATCAAAGAGCCCTCAGCAGATTTATTTTATCATAGCCAAAATTCAGCATATGGATATCCTTACTTGCAAGAAAATCTGTGAACATAATCATTTAACTTTTCTATCTTCTATATTAGAAGTGGGCAAAGGGGAAAGGAATTAAGAATGAAAATTAGATTACCTATATAACAGTACCTTCCATACAGTAATTCTATATTCTCCCCAATGATCTCTTTCATGTAGATGTTTAGCTTAATATATAGGAAATACCTTTATACCACCTAAAGCACGCTGTTCTAATGGAAATGTAAATTAATCATATTAATTAATTAATTAATTAATATGTTATGTTAGTCACCATACAGTACATCATTAGTTTTTGATGTAGTGTTCCATGATTCACTGTTTGTGTATAACATCCAGTGCTCCATGCAATATGTGCCCTCCTTAATACCCATCACAGGCCTGATCCATCTCAGACTCCCTCCCCTCTAAAACCCTCAGTTTGTTTCTTGGAGTCCATAGTCTCTCATGGTTCTTCTCCCCCTGTGATTCCTCCCCTTCATTTTCCTCTTCCCTCTCCTAATTCCTCTATGCTATTCTTTATGTTCCACAGATAAGTAAAATCATAGGACAACTGTCTTTCTCTGTTTGACTTATTCCACTTAACATAATCTCCTCCAGTTCCATGCATGTTGATGCAAGTGTTGGGTATTCATCATTTCTGATGATTGAGGAATATTTCATTGTATATATGGACAACATCTTCTTTATCCATTCATCTGTTGAAGGGCTTCTTGACTGCTTCCACAGTTTGGCGATTGTGGCCATTGCTGCTATGAACACTGGGGTGCATGCAGCTCTTCTTTTCACTACATCTGTATCTTTGGGGTAAATACCCAGTAGTGCAATTGCTGGGTCATAGAGTAGCTCTATTTTTAAGTGTAAGAGGGTTCCCCTTTCTCCACATACCCACCAACATTTGTTTCCTGACTTGTTAATTTTTGCTATTCTAAGTGGTATAAGGTGATATACCTCATTGTGCTTTTGAATCATATTTCCTTGATCGCTAATGATATTTTCATATGTCTGTTAGCCATTGGTATGTCTTCTTCAGAGAAGTGTCTGTTCATGTCTTCTGCTCATTTCTTGACTGGATTATTTGCTTTTTGGGTGTTCAGTTTGAGACGTTCTTCATAGAAATTGATACCAGCCCTTTATCTGTAATGTCATTTGCCAATGTGGGTTGCCTCTTTGTTTTGTTGACTGTTTCCTTTGCTGTGCAGGAGCCTTTTAACTTGATGAAGCCCCAAAGTTCATTTTTGCTTTTGTTTCCCTGTCTTGAAAGAAGCTGCTGTGCTTGCTGTCGGAGGTTACTCCTTATGTTCTTCTCTAGGATTTTGATGGATTCTTGTCTTACATTGAGGTCTTTCATCCATTTCGAGTTTATCTTTGTGTATGGTGTCAGAGAATGGTCGAGTTTCGTTTTTATGTACATAGCTGTCCAATTTTCCCAGGGCCATTTATTGAAAAGACTGTCTTTTTTTTCCCATTGGATATTTTTCCTGATTTATTTATTTATTTTTTAAAAGATTCTATTCACCCACTTGACAGACAGAGATCACAAGCAGGCAGAGAGGGAGGCAGAGAGAGAGAGGAGGAAGCAGGCTCCCCGCCTAGCAGAGTCCGACGCAGGGCTCGATCCCAGGACCCTGGGATCATGACCCAAGCCAAAGGCAGAGGCCCCAACCCACTGAGCCACCCAGTCACCCCATTTTTTCCTGATTTATTGAAGATTAGTTGGCCATAGAGTTGAAGGTCTATATCTGGGCTCTCTATTCTGTTCCATTAATCTGTGTCTGTTTCTGTGCCAGTACCATGATGTCTTGGTACATCACAGCTTTATAATATAGCTTGAAATCAGGCTTTAGAAAATTGGTTAGGATGATGGATACATACCCCATGATCCACCAATTTTATTCCTATGTATACATTCAACAGAAACACAGCTCACCAAAGATTTGCACACGAGTATTTATAGCAGCTTTATGATGGTCTCAAACTGGAACTTATCTAATCTTCCACCAACAGTAAAATGAATAAATTATGGTATGTTCACATAATGAAGTCTACTATGTTCACATACTGGCCAAAGTACCACTTCACACAAAAATATGATTTTCACAAACAATGTTGAGTGAAAGAAGCAATGCACCAATGTGAATACACTTTGTGATCTCATTTATATAAGATCCAAAAGGAGCTAAAATTAATTCATAATGTTAAAAGTCATGATTGGTATTACCCTTGGCAGAGAGTTGCAAGATGAGTCAAAGTGAGTATGAAAGGGACTTCTGGAGCGCTTGTCATATTGTTAATTTGGGTGTATTCAATTTGGGAAAATCATTTGAATTTAAATTATGACTTGTTTACATTTGTACATGTATGTTATATACTTGAATCTAGGTAAACAAAAACAAATAAACTATATAAGCTAAACATGACTGGGGTACAGGCCAAACTGAATCATCTGGTTGCCAATACCTATTTGCTAGTCACTACTTATGTGGAGTAACCTTTTACTCCACATAAGTAGTGACTAGCAAATAGGTATTGGCAACCAGATGATTCAGTTTGGCCTGTACCCCAGTCATGTTTAGCTTACAGATAAAAGGTTGATATCCAGGATCTATAAAGAACTCCTCAAACTCAACACACACAAAACAGATAATCATATCAAAAAATGGGCAGAAGATATGAACAGACACTTCTCCAAGGAAGACATACAAATGGCTACCAGACACATGAAAAAATGTTCATCATCACTAGCCATCAGGGAGATTCAAATCAAAACCACATTGAGATACCACCTTACACCAGTTAGAATGGCCAAAATTAGCAAGACAGGAAACAACGTGTGTTGGAGAGGATGTGGAGAAAGGGGAACCCTCTTCCACTGTTGGTGGGAATGCAAACTGGTGCAGCCACTTTGGAGAACAGTGTGGAGATTCCTCAGGAAATTAAAAATAGATCTTCCCTATGACCCTGCAATTGCACTGCTGGGTATTTACCCCAAAGATACAGATGTAGTGAAAAGAAGGGCCATCTGTACCCCAATGTTTATAGCAGCAATGGCCACGGTCGCCAAACTGTGGAAAGAACCAAGATGCCCTTCAACGGATGAATGGATAAGGAAGATGTGGTCCATATACACTATGGAGTATTATGCCTCCATCAGAAAGGACGAATACCCAACTTTTGTAGCAACATGGACAGGACTGGAAGAGATTATGCTGAGTGAAATAAGTCAAACAGAGAAAGTCAAGCATCATATGGTTTCACTTATTGGTGGAGCATAACAAATAATATAGAGGACAAGGGTAGATGGAGAGGAGAAGGGAGTTGAGAGAAATTGGAAGGGGAGGTGAACCATGAGAGACTATGGACTCTGAAAAACAACCTGAGGGTTTTGAAGGGGCGGGGTGGGAGGGTGGGGGAACCAGGTGGTGGGTATTAGGGAGGACACAGATTGCATGGAGCACTGGGTGTGGTGAAAAAACAATGAATACTGTTACGCTGAAAATAAATAAAAAAAAAAAAAGAAAGGTTATAGTTTTTACATTTTTTAGGTACTTGCATATGTTGATCCCTCATCTGACCACTGAAATTATTTACCATGTTTCTTTTGAAATGATTCTTTGTACTATTTATTCTCAATTAGATTTAGCCATTAAAACTTTAATTTGTTTCAATATTTACCATTTGTGGTTTTATATAAAATGATCTCTCTTCCATTTTGAGTAATACCTTCTAACATTTTCTCAGTGACATTATGTTTATAGGAACATAGTCTATAATAGCCAAATTATGGAAACAGCCCAAGTGTCCACTGACAGATGAATGGATAAGGAAGATGTGATATATGCATACAATGATCTATTACTCAGCCATGGAAAAGAATAAAGTCTTTCTTTTTGTAAAGAAATGAATGGGGAAAAAAAAGAAATGAATGGAACTAAAATTTATTATGCTAAGCAAAATAAGTAAGTCAGAGAAAGACAGATACCATATGATTTCACTCATGTGGAATTTAAGAAAGAAAACAAAGAAATGAAGTGAAAAAAGAAAAGAAATAGAAAAGTAAAACAAGAAATAGACTCTTAACTATGGAGAACAAATTGATGGTTACCAGAGGGTTGGTGGGTGGAGGCATAGGTCAAATAGGTGATGGGGATTAAGGAGTGCACTTGTTGTGATGAGCACCAGATGTTGTATGGAAGTTCTGAATCATTATATTGTACACCTAGAACTAACACTATACTCTATGTAAACTATCCAGAATTTAAAGAAAAACTTAAAGAGATTCTGAAAAACTCCTCAGTGAGACCTTATGACCTTAAAGTTTCCATTGAACACTTATATTCTTCATCCTCCATTTTTCATGACATACTCCTTAGGCACACAAGTATTGAAATTGATATGGTTATGTCAGAATGAATGATCTCTTGAGAACAATTAATTTTCTGATATATCTTTTCTATTATTTTTTTAAAGATTTTATTTCCTTATTTGACGGATGGAGATCACAGATAGGCAGGCAGAGAGAGAGGAGGAAGCAGGCTCCCCACGGAGCAGAGAGCCTGATGTGGGGCTCGATCCCAGGACCCTGGGATCATGACCTGAGCCGAAGGCAGAGGCTTTAACCAACTGAGCCACCCAGGCACCCCATCTTTTCTATTATATTAATGATATAAGAGTTATTGCTATAATTATCAATGTGAAGTGACTGTGGTTAAAATCATTGTAGGCTCATCTTTTCTTCAAAGCTACTATTTTCCCATGTCCCCAGTCTTTTTCTTTGTTTGAATAGATAGTTGAAGATTTTGTCTTCATATAAGAATTCTTTGTGAATCTGAAGTAAATTTAGTTACTTGTAAACAAATAATTTTATATTAGATATCAAATTATCTTTTATAATGCTGCCTCAGGTTATCAATGTTGATCTAACATGGCCTGAAGTCCAGGTGCATGAGTGCTTCTAGTACACTGTGATAGTCTTTAGCTCTATTTCTTTGTTATTCTCTTAGGCCTTGTATTCAAGCTAGTTTTCCTCCCTGACTGTATGGGGAGAGTGCATTCTTTATATTTTGAAATAGGAAAAAAAAAAGATGGAACATGAATATGGATATTAAGAGGTATTTTCTTGTGATCTAAAGAAATCGGTATAGAAGCAACCTAAGAACTTGGATTACCACAGACAGTCCAAACCTAGGAGATTCTTTGACTCTGATCATGGAACTTGTTCCCATATGTTTCATTTGACCTGGCAAGCATCCTAATTCTTTCTAAGACAGAGGTAATATAAAATAATTCCCATAGATATAAAGTAAAAGACTCCATGGTTTTTTCCTAAAAAATAAAATCTCCAAACTATGTAAAATTAATTTCCCTATAATATCTTCATCAAGTGCATAGGAAATAGCATTTTTGAGACTTTTATGTATAAAAATGTTTTTTTTCTCTCATATTTGATTGATAATTGTCTAGATATAGAATTTTAGGTTGTAAATTAATAATTATGTAATCATGATTCATCATCTTCAACCTTCCAGTGTTGTTGAGAATGCCTTTATCATTCTTATTTCTTCTCCTTTATAATGCAAACTGTTTCAATCTGGTGTGTGTGTGTGTGTACATTCACATAACAGAGGAGGGTAGGAGAGGGAGAGAGAATAAAATTGTAAGCTTTTAAGCTATTCTTTTAATTTATAATGTTCCAAAACTTCCAGATGATGTCCCTTAACAGTTTTCTTTTTAATTTATTGTACTGAGCACTTGATCTTTTTTTTTAAATTTTTAATTTAAATTTGATTTAGTTAACATAGAGTGTATTATTAGTTTTAGGGGTAGAATTTAGTGATTCATCAGTTGCATACAACACCCAGTGCTCATTACATCAAGCACCCTCCTTAATGCTTGTCAATGAATTACCCCATCTCCCACCAACCTTTCCTCCAGCAACCATCAATTTTTTTCCTGTAGTTAAGAGTCTCTTGTGGTTTGATGATCTGTTTTTATATATTTATATTAGTTTTCCTTCCCTTCCCCTATGATCATCTATTCTGTTTCTTAAATTTCACAAGTGAGTGAACTCATATGGTAATTGTCTTACTCTGTTTCACTTATTTCACTTGGCATAATACCTTCTAGTTCCATCCACATCTTTGCAAATGGCAAGACTTCGTTTTTAAATATATTTTATTTTTTCAGTGTTCCAAGATTCATTGTTCATGCACCACACCCAGTGCTCCATGCAATATGTCCCCTCCCTAATACCCACCACCAAGTTCACCCATCCCTTACCCCCCAACCCTCCAAAACCGTCAGTTTGTTTCTCAGAGTCTACAGTCTCTCATGCTTCATCTCCCCCTCTGATTTCTCCCTATTCACTTTCCTTTCCTTTTATTAATGTCCTCCATGTTATTTGTTATGCTCCACAAGTAAGTGAAACCATATGATAATTGACCTTTTCTGCTTGATTTATTTCACTCAGCATAATCTCCTCCAGTCCCCTCCATGTTGATGCAAAAGTTGGGTATTCATTCTTTCTGATGCCTGTGTAATATTCTATTGTATATATGGACCATGTCTTCTTTATCCATTCATCTGTTGAAGAGCATCTTGGCTCCTTCCACAGTTTGGTGATTGTGGCTATTGCTGCTATGAAATTGGGGTACATACGGTCCTTCTTTTGACTACATCTGTATCTTTGGGGTAAATACCCAGTAGTGCAATTGCAGGGTCATAGGGTAGCTCTATTTATAATTTTTTGAGGAATCTCCACACTGTTTTCCAAAGTAGCTGCACCAACCTGCATTCTCATCAACAGTGTGAGAGGGTTCCCCTTTCTCCACATCCTTTCCAACACTTGTTGATTCCTGTCTTGTTAATTTTGGCCGTTCTAACTGGTGTAAGCTGGTATCTCAATGTGGTTTTAATTTGAATCTCCCTGATGGCTAGTGATGATGAACATTTTTTCATGTGTCTGATAGCCATTTGTATGTCTTCATTGGAGAATTGTCTGTTCATATCTTCTGCCCATTTTTTGATATGATTATCTGTTTCATGTGTGTTAAGTTTGAGGAGTTCTTTATAGATCTTGGATATCAGCCCTTTGTCTGTAGTGTCATTTGGGAATACCTTCTCCCATTCCTTGGGTTGCCTCTTTGTTTCGTTGACTGTTTCCTTTGCTGTGCAGAAGCTTTTGATCTTGATGAAGTCCCAAAAGTTCATTTTCGCTTTTATTTCCTTTGCCTTTGGAGACACGTCTTGAAAGAAGTTGCTGTGGCCAATGTGGCCACACATGGCCATGTGCTGTGGCAACTGCCTATGTTCTCCTCTAGGATTTTGATGGATTCCTGCCTCACATTGAAGTCTTTCATCCATTTCGAGTTTATCTTTGTGTATGGTGTAAGAGAATGGTCCACTTTCATTCTTCTACACATAGCTGTCCAATTTTCCCAGCACCATTTATTGAAGAGATTGTCTTTTTCCCACTGGATATGTTTTCCTCCTAGTAGTTCTAGTACTATGTTGAACAACATTGGTGAGAGTGGACATCCTTGTCATGTTCCTGATCTCAAAGGGAAGGCTGTCAGCTTTTTCCCATTGAGGATGATATTCACTGTGGGTTTTTCGTAGATAGATTTTATGAAGTTGAGGAATATTCCCTCTATCCCTCTACTTTAAAACCTTTTAATCAGGAACAGATGCTGTATCTTGTCAAATGCTTTTTCTGCATCAATTGAGAGGACCATGTGGTTCTTCTCTCTTCTCTTATTGATTTGTTCTATCACACTGATTGATTTGTGAACGTTGAACCACCCTTGCATCCCATGGTTAAATACCACCTGGTTATGGTGCATTATCTTTTTAATGTATCTTTTTAATGTATCTTTTTAATGTACTCTTGGATCCTATTAGGTAGGATCTTTTGAGAATCTTGGCATTCATATTCATCAGGGATATTGGTCTGAAATGAATGGAAGACTTCATTCTTTTTGGTGGCTGGGTAATATATATATATATATATATATATATATATAATATATATATATATATTATATATATAATATATATATATATATATATATTATATATATATATATAATATATATATATATAATATATATATATTTATATATATATAATATATATATAATATATATATATATATTACCCAGCCACTCTATTTTATATATATATATATATATATATATATATATATTCACATCTTATTTATTTATTCATCTGTTGATATGACTGTAGTCAAATGGTAGCAGAAAATAGAGTGAAACAATCTGAAAATTTTACTGGTTGACTGTTCAAGGTAGTTTATTCATTTATATGTCTGGCACCTCAGCTGGGATGGCTGAAACAATTGAGGATCATTTGTTTGTTTGTTTCTCTCCATGCACAGGCTTCCTTTGTAACATGCTTATCTCGGGGAGGTCAGACTTTTCCCATGGACATTGGATTTCTCTCAAGCACGCATTCCAAAAGTGAGTGTTCCAAAAATTAGGAATCAGAACCCACCAATTAGTACTTCTCAACTGAGCATTATTTTGCCCCTATCCCAGGGAATATTTAGGCATGTTTGAAGACATTTTAGCTTTCATAAGTAGAGAGAGTGTGTAACTGGCATCCTGTTAGTAGGAACTAGGAATGCTACTAAACGTTTTATAATATACAGGATAGTTTCATACAGCAAAGCATTATTCAACTTCAAATGTCAATAGTGTAAAATTTAAGAAACCCCATCTTAAAGTTCAGGCCCAGAACTCAAAGTCTCACGTCTGCCAAGTGCTATTGGTCAAAGAATCCACAAGCTAGAATTTTAGTTACTAGACACTACGAAACAAAAGGGCCCTGGACTCAGTGATACCAGGCACAACTAAAGACAGACATCAGATGTCTTTTGAATACATCATTGTAAATTAATTGAAAGTGTACATACTGTAATGGTTAATTATATGTGTCAAATTGGAGGATGCTTTTGGATGAGCTTAAGATTGAAACTCATGAACTTTGAGTAGGCAAATTGGGCTCTATAATGTTGGTTGTCCTAATACAATTAAAGTTCTGAATGTAACAAAAAGACTGATCTCCCTGAAAAAGAAGTAATTATGTTGCTAACTGCCTACATCTGCACCATTGGCTTTCCTGGTTCTATAGGCTGCTGGACTTGAGACTGGAACTTCAATGTTGTCTCTCCTAGATTTTGAGCCTGATAGCCCATACTACAGATTTAGACATGCCAGTTTCCATAATCATGTAAGCGAATTTCTTACTATCTATCTGTCTATATCTATCTATCTATCTATCTTCTTCATCAATTTATCTATCATCTATCCCCTATTGTTTCTGTCTCTTTGGAGAACCCTGACTAATACAGATGCTCATAACTCCTTCTATATCTTGGGTTCTCAGAATATATGTAGTCAAATTTATATATCCAGACAGGAATTTGAGAATTCCTCTCTATAGAAACTCAATAACTGAAGAGAAAAGTCTCATAGAGAATGGCATTGGTAGATCATTCTAATTAAACTTCATCATTCCTAGACATCATGCCATGATGCCATTAGTTCACAAGCTCCAACCAATTAGCTTTTTTTCATTTTTTAAATTAAATTCAATTAGCCAACATCTAGTACATCATTAGTTTCAGATGTAGAGTTCAATAATTCATCAGTCACATATAAAACTCAGTGTTCATCACATCTTGTGCCCTTCTTAAAACCCATAAACCAGTTAGCCCATCCCTCCACCCAACCCCCTCCAGCAACCCTCAGTTTGTTTCCTATAGTTAACTTTTTCATGGTTTGTCTCACTCTCTGACTACTTCCCATTCAGCTTTCCCTCCCTTCCCCTATGATCCTCTGCAATGTTTCTTACACTCCGCATATGAGTGTAACCGCATAATAATTGTCTTTCTCTGATTGACTTATTTTGCTCAGCATAATACTCTCCAGTTCCATCCATGTCATTGTAAATGGTAAGTATTCACCCTTTCTGATGGCTAAATAATATTCAACTGTATATATATATACCACATCTTTATCCATTCATCTGTCAATGGACATCTTGACTTTTTCCATAAATTAGCTATTGTGGATGTTACTGCTATAAACATCAGGGTGCATGTGCTCCTTTGGATCATTACATTTGTCACTTTGGGGTAAATCTCTAGTAGTGCAATTTATGGATCCTGAGCAGTTCTATTTTTAAATTCTTGAGGAACTTCCATACTGTTTTCCAGAGTGGCTGTAATAGCTTGCATTCCCACCAACAGTGTAAGAAGGTTCCCCTTTCTTTGAATCCTTGCCAACATTTGTTGTTTCCTGATCTATTATTTTTTTTTTCCATTCTGAATGGTGTGAGGTGTTATCTCATTGTGGTTTTGGTTACTTTTTCCCTGATGCCAAGTGATGTGGAGCATTTTCTCATGAGTCTTGGCTACTTGTATGTCTTCTATGGAGAAATGTCCATTCAAGTCTTCTGAAGAAGACTTCTTCAGAAGACTTGACTAGATTATTGGTTTTTGGGGGGTTGAGTTTGATAAGTTCTTTATAGATCTTCAATACTGGCCCTTTATATGATATGTCATTTGGAAATATCTTCTCCCATTCCATTGGTTAACTTTTAGTTTTATTGACTATTTCCTTTCCGTGCAGAAACTTTTGATCTTGATGAAATCCCAAAAGGTCATTTTTGCTTTTGTTTCCCTTTCCTTTGGAGACATGTCTAGCAAGAAGTTGTTGTGACCAAGGTCAAAGCCTGTTTTCCCCTCTAGCATTTTGATGGATTCTTGTCTCAAATTTAAGTCTTTCATCCATTTTGAACATATTATTGTGTGATGTAATAAAACAGTCCAGTTTCATTCTTTTACATGTGGTTGTCCAATTTTCCCAACACCATTTGTTGAAGAGACTGTCTTTTCTCCATTGTATATTCTTTCCTGCTTTTTTGAAGACTAGTTGACCATATAGTTGAGGTCAATTTCTGGGTTCTCTATTCTGTTCCATTCATCCATATGTTTATTTTTTCCCAGTACAATATTGTCTTGGTGATTATAGATTTGTAACATGGCTTGAATTCCAGCATTGTTATGCCTCCAGCTTTGGTTTTCTTTTCAACACTCCTCTGGCTGTTTGGGGTTATTTCTTTATTTTTTTAAGATTTTATTTATTTGACAGAGAGAGAGAGAGATCACAAGTAGGCAGAGCAGCAGGCAGAGAGAGGAAGGGAAACAGGCTCCCTGCTGAGTAGAGAGCCCAATGTGGGGCTCAATCCCAGGACCCTGAGATGACGACCTGAGCCAAAGGCAGAGGCTTAACCCACTGAGCGACCCAGGCACCCCTGGGGTTATTTCTGGTTCCTTACAAATTTTAGGATTATTTGTTCCAATTCTGTGAAAAATATTGATGGTGTTTTTATGTGGATTGCATTGAATGTGTAGATTGCTCTGGGCAGCATAGGCATTGTAACGATATTTGTTCTTCTAATCCATGAGTATTGAAAATTTTTTCCATTTCTTCGTGTCTTCCTTAATTTCTTTAATAAGCATTTTATAGTATTTAGAGTACATATATTTTACCTCTTTGGTTAGGTTTATTCTTAGGCATCTTTTGGTTTTTGGTGCTGTTGTAAATGGGATTGATTTCTTAATTTCTCTTTCTTCTGTATCATTGTTAGTGTACAGAAATGCAACTAATTTCTGTACATTGATTTTATATCCTGCTATGTTGCTGAATTCCTGTATGAGTTCTAGCAATTTTGGGGTGGAGTCTTTTGGGTTTTCCACAGAAAGTATCATGTCATCTGTGAAGATCAAGAGTTTGACTTCTTTTTCAATTTGAATGCCTTTTATTTCTTTTTGTTTTCTGATTGTTGAGGTTAGGACCCTGAACAGACAGACCCATAGCCAACAAGGAAATTGAAGCAGTACTCAAAACTTGCCAAACAAACAAGAGTCCAGTGCTGAATAGTTTCACAGAGGAATTCTACCAAGCATTTAAAGAAGAATTAATACCTATTTTTCTGAAGATGTTTCAAAAAATAGAAATGGAAGACAAACTTCTCAACTCATTCTAAGAGTCCAGAATTACCTTGATTCCAAAACCAAAGACCCCACCAAAAAGGAGAATTATAGACCAATATCTCTGATGAACATGGATGCCAAAATTCTCACCAAGATACTAGCCAATGAGATACAACCGTACATTAAAAGGATTATTCACCACAACCAAGTATAATTTATTCCTCGGCTTCAAGGGTGGATCAACATTTGCAAATCAATGAATGTGATACATCATATTAATAAGAGAAAGGACAAGAAGCATAAGATCCTCTCAATTGAGGTAGAAAAAAAAATCATTTGATGAAATACAGCATCCTTTCTTGAAAAAAACTTTCCACAATGTAGGGATAGAAGGAACATACCTCAATATCATAAAAGCCATATATGAAAGGCCCATCAATGGGGAAAAACTGAGATCTTTTCCCTTAAGGTCAGGAATACAACAGGTATGTTCACTCTCACCACTATTTTTCAACATAGTACTAGTAGTCCCAATTAGCTTTTTAGTGTCTCATTCTTAAATATAAATGTAAAATGTCTTAAATAATTAGATATTTGAGGAAAAACTCTAACATTAAATGCAGTTACCAAAACAAACCAAAATGGAGGTGGGTTGGGTAGGGGAGGACTTTAGAGGAAATATAGCAATATAGGTAATAGAAGACAACTTAATTCAAAGCAAGCAAAAGCCAGTAAATTGTTGTAAATTTGATACTGAAGGACAGAAGAGAGAAAAATACTACATTAGAAACAAGCATAGCCTGATATGAAAAAAAAAAAAGAAGAGCATAGAACAAAAAGAGCTCATGGAAATTAAAATTTAAAAATATAAAATTCAATAAACATAGTAAGTATAATAATAAATACAAATTCAGAATGATAAAAAAAGAGAGAAGGAAAATAGGAGAAAATATTTTTTACAATTGGGGATTAATCTGGAAGATTCAACACTGATGCTATAGAGATTCTGCCAACAGATAACAAGAAAATGGAGATTCATAGTAGCTAATTTCTAAATATGGCTCCCCAATATATCATGCCTCCTTATATTTGTGTCCTTATTTCTTTTTCTCCTCTTGTATCTGGGCTGACCTTTGGCTTCTTTGACCAACAAAATGCAGCAGAACTATTTTATAGTTTTCAAGACCCAGAAAACCTCAAGTGAGAACTTCCCAGCTGAGTTCAATTAACTCATGTGTCTGGGTGAATGGATTAGACACTATACTACATGAAAATTAACACCTCTAACCTCTTACAAGTGCTAGCTTCTGTTATTAGCTACCTTACTATTCTTCTGTCATACTATCTTTTAGCTACCTTATTATTCATCTATAACATTATAAAGTTGTAATCTTCTAATTATTTTTATAATTAAAATGTACTTGGTTTCCTCTGCTGGACTATAGGATTTATAGCAGCAAGGAAAATCTCTATTTTCTTTATAGATGTAACCTCTGTACCACAGTACTTACTAACTCGGTTGGCACATAGTCTGTACTAGATAAATATTTATTGACTGAATGAATAAAGAATCCAAATTGTGGGGCATCTGGGTGGCTCAGTCAGTTAAGTGTCTAACTCTTAATGTCAGCTCAGGTCTTGATCTCCATTTGTTAGTTCAAACCCCACACTGGGCTCCACACTGGGTGTGGAGTCTACTTAAAAAAAAAATCTAAATTTCAACACTAGTTAGTACTTGTCATTTCTCATTGGATTTCTAATATTATTTTTACTAAACAAACAAAAAATCCTACTGGCCAAAATTAGCTTGTAGGTTTAGCCTATTTGAAAGACAGCATAACCTAGTTCAAACCCCCCAAAATTATGAACTTGCTACAAGCAAACTAAACTACTGGATTCCATGACTTTGTTTATCTATAAAGTGAGAATAATAATACTACCTGTCTCCTTGGTTTACTATATGTAAATGTGTTTGTCGTATATGTGTGTAATATACACAAAATGCTTAAGATAGTGCCTGGCACATAGTAAACACTTTTATATGTGTTAAATATTTGAAGAAATTCTTTAATCTTTGGTCAGAAATCCTAATTTATATGAAAAAAATTGCCTTTCAAGCTATAAAAACTAAAATATTTCAAAATCAATGATTTCACTTTGCAATTACTCCTTTTTTAAAAAAGATTTTATTTATTTATTTCGCAGAGATAGAGAGAGAGAGAGCACAAGCAGGTAAAGGAGCAGGTAGAGGAAGAAGCTGGCTCTCTGCTGAATAGGAAACGTGATGTGGGACTTGACCCCAGGACCCCAGGATCATGAACCCAGCCAAAAGCAGATGTCCAACTGACTGAGCCATCCAGGAGTCCCTAATTAGTTCTTTCTTTCTACCCTGGAAACACACACACACACACACACACCCTTCCCATTATGTAATCTGTAACTCAGTTTCTATAAACACTGGGGTTCATTCATATTATTTAGTAAAATCCACAACATAAAGCCTGGACTGCATAACATAGTTGCTAAAGAATTAAATGCATATGTTTTCAGGTAACATATAGTAAACCATAATTTTGTTTCTTAAATAATATTTATTTTTTCTGGATTTAATGTTTGACTCTTTCAAAGAAAGGATTTTTAAAATCTGCAATAAACAATCAGAATGAACAACTCTAGCTAGAGAGGTAATAGGTGAAAAAAAAAAGATTACTATTCCAAATAAAATTAGACTTTTGTCTACTCATCATCTCCCAATTTAAGGAATTCAATATAATCTGAAAGACTATTGTATTCATGGGAAGCAAATGAAGCATTATTAAAAGTGGGTAATAGTCTTAAATCCATGTATTTTAAGATTAAAACAAATATATCTATTGGATAACTATTACATTAAAAATTTTTCTGTATTCTGGAAAAGTACCTGTACACAAGTAATTTACCTACTGTCATGGTATAGGTTTAACTGAATTTCAGCACAGGAGGTTCTAAATTGCACCTGATTTGGTGCACTTTTTCTCTGTTCTTTACATGCTTTTTAATTTTTTTTATTTTTTAAAGATTTTTTTATTTATTTGACAGAGATCACAAGTAGGCAGAGAGGCAGACAGAGAAGGTGGGGGGGAAGCAGGCTCCCTGCTGAGCAGAGACCACCCCCTCATGCTGGGCTCCATACCAGGACCCTGAGATCATGACCTGAGCTGAAGGCAGAGGTTTAAACCCACTGAGACACCCAGGCGCCCCTGTTCTTTACATGTTAATCAACTTGTTCCTACAGTGTGTTTTTTTTTTTTAATTTTGGAGAATTGCTGCAATAGTATCTTGAAGAAAAATAATTATTTCAGGACCAAAACATTGCTGTTGGAGGATTTTTGAAACCTAACTTTTAAAAAAAATGGTATCAAGATTTGTGTGTGATCTCAGTAGGTCATCAATAATACTTTTTATATTATGACTTATGTGTAGACTCCAACTTTGACATGCACTAGTTCTATATCTCCCTTTGCTGGTATCATACAAAACATGGGATTTTTATAAAGATTAATAAAGTTCAGCATGAAATATTTTAAGTGTTATTAAGGACAAACACTAAGGGCAGACTTTGCTTTATATAGCAGATGTACCCTGAAGAATTGCGTATATTCTTTTTTTATTCTTTTTTTTCTACATCAAAAAACTGAATTATGCCTTACCATATAATTAGAATATAATTTCAAAGACTGTTCACATTAAACATTTTTATTTTGAGACATACTATCACTAGCCAAAATCATGCTTATTAATGGGGCAAACCCTCTAAAGTCACAACAGAATTTTTTAATTAAAACTTCACTATATACTCAGAAAATCAATTCTTGTAATAAATCAGTATATTACAAAAACTGTGTTGTCAATGAGATAATTAATAAAAGATCGTTCATATTATTAAGGAAACTGCAAGTGCACTTTTTTTTAAGAGAGAAAAAGAGTGGCAAGGGACAGTGGGAGAGAATCTTAAGTAGGCTCCACGCCCAGTGCAGAGCTTGATATGGGATTCTCTTTCACAGGCTTATAAGATCATGACCTGAGCTGAAATCAAGGGTGAGACACCTAACCAACAGAGCTACCCAGGTGTCCCCCAACTGTACTTCTCAAACAACTTTTCTCTGGGGTGTTCCCTAAAGATTTTTTTATACCTTTGTCTATTTCTCCACAACTTTATTAAATATTGTTCTGCTATAGTAGATTTATAATTTATATCCACTTTCACTTACAGTAATGGTATCTGTCTCTTTAAATTAGCACTCCTCTACTCCACTTTTCCCTTCACATCTTACTATTTTAGAAACTTTTAGAAGAGAAATTATATGAATCAAAGTTGTAATGGTAAAGGAAAAGTAGGATTCAATTAAAACATTAAGATAGGGGCGCCTGGGTGGCTCAGTGGGTTAAAGCCTCTGCCTTCGGCACAGGTCATGATCCCAGGGTCCTGGGACCGAGCCCCACATCAGGCTCTCTGCTCTGCAGGGAACCTGCTCCCCCCCACCCCGCCTGACTCTCTGCCTACTTGTGGTCTCTGTCAAATAAACAAATAAAATCTTAAAAAACAAACAAACAAACAAACAAACCAAAAAACCCATGAAGATATACAGCAATAGAAGTCCCACAAGACCAGGTGAAGTGTTTTAGTGTCATAGTGTAAAGGAATGATCCTCCTGTAGTATACTATGATATTCTTGTTATATGAATGCTTTATTATATAGTTAAAAATAATATTGTAAGGTGAAGATGGCTATCTCTTTATATAGAGGGTAGAATTTCACAAAGTTAAGATTTCTGCCCATCACCTGGAATGTGCTTTTATTTTTTTTAAAGATTTTATTTATTTATTTAACAGATAGAGATCACAAGTAGGCAGAGAGGCAAGCACAGAGAGAGAGAAGGAAGCAGGCTCCCTGCTGAGCAGAGAGCCCGATGATGCGGGGCTCCATCCCAGAACCCTGGGATCATGACCCGAGCCGAAGGCAGACGCTTAACCCACTGAGCCACCCAGGTGCCCCTGGAATGTGCTTTTAAAGAGAAAACCAGCATTGTTATTTTTATTTAGCCTTGACAATGAAGGGGACCAAGGCATTTAAAAGACTGGTTTCTGTATTTGAAGTTATGACAGTACATTTTCTGTGGTTGTGGAATATGACTAGGAAGTGGGGGGATACAGACAAGGTTCCTATATATTTAACCAGCCCTTTTAGGTCAATTTTGATTACTGTAGCATTGTAGTAAATTTTGATACAGGGTATGAAATGGTACAAGGCCTGTCAGCCCTGTGAAAGAGGCAGAGACAGAGGTTTAAGCTTTGGAAGCTGGACTTCTGAATTTGTTTATTTTCTTTTTTATTCTTAATATGTGTGAAGCCTTAAGCAAGAAAAGAAAAAGAAAAAAAGAAAAAGATACTCACATTGGAAAGAAGTAAAATAACCTCTATTTGCAGATGACACGTTCTTATAAATAGAAAACTCTAAAGAATCTTCAAAATACCTACTAAATCTAATAAATGAGTTTAGCAAAATTACAGGATACAAGATTAATATGCAAAATATGGTTGTATTTCTATACATTAGCAATTAAAAATTCAAAATGGAAATAAAAATCCATTTACAGAATCAAAAATAAAATACTTTGGAATAAATGTAATCAAAGAAGGGGAAGACTTGTATATTCTAAGAACTACAAATATTGCTGAAATGAAAGATACCTAAATAAATGAAAAGATATCCCAAGTTAATGTACTGAAAGACAATTTTGTTAGTATGGCAAAATTCCCCAAATTTATCTGCATATTTATTGTGATCCTTATCTAAACTTCAACTGCCTTTTCTTTTGTAGAAGTGGACAAGCTGATCCTAAAGTTTATATGGAATTATAAGGGACCCTAAACAACCAAGAACAAAGTTAGAGGACAAATACTCTCTGATGTCAAAAATTATTACAGTGCTACAGCAATCAAAGGTATGGTACTGACATGTAGACATAAAGATCAATGGTATAGAATTGAGAGTCCAGAAATTAATCCATATATCTGTGGTCCATTGATTTTTTTTAATATTTTCTTTATTTATTTGATAGAGATAGAGACCTCAAGTAGGCAGAGAGGCAGGCAGAGAGAGGAGGAAACAGGCTCCCTGCAGAGGAGAGAGCCCAATGCGGGTCTCAAATCCCAGGACCCTGAGATCATGACCTGAGCCTAAGGCAGAGGCTTTAACCCACTGAGCCACCCAGGCGCCCCAGGTCCATTGATTTTTGAAGAGCATCAAGACCATTTAATGGGGAAATAGTGTTTTCAAGAAATGATGTTTGGACAAATGGATGGCCACATGTAAATGAGTCAGATTTAAATGTAAGAGATAATGCTATAAAACTCTTAAGATGTATGGGTGTATATCTCTGACCTGGGCTTTGGTAGCAGATTCTTAGATATGCCACCAAAAACAAAAGCAATAAAAGAAAAAGCACATTAGACTTAACTCAAAATTTAAAAACATGTGCATCAAAAGACAGCAACAAGAAAGTGAAAAGTCAACCCATAGAATGGGGGAAAATCCTGCAAATGATTATAACTGATATGACACTTGTATCTAAAATATGTACACATCTTACAACACAATACTGAAAAGACAACCCAAGAGAAAAATGGGCAAAGGATGTGTTAGAAACTTTTCCAAAGACAAAAAATGGATGATAAGCACATAAGATGTTCAACATCATTATGGAAATGCAAATCAAAATCACCATGATTTCAATCACCTCCAAATAACCCCACTAAGATGGTTGCAATAAAATATAGACAATAAGAAGTTTTGACTAGGACATGGAAAAATTAGAACCCTCATACATTGCTGGTGAGAGTATGTGAAACTGAAGCCACTTTGGAAAACAGTCTGAAAGTCCCTCAAAAAGTTAAACATGCCATTACTATATAATCGAGTGGTTCTACTCCTAGATATATACCTAGGAGAAATGAAAACACACATGAGCACAAAAAGTTCTACATATATATTCATAGCAGCATTATTTATAATTGATAAAAATATGGAAACATCTCAAATGTTCAAGAAGCAATGTAGTATATCAGTGGAATATAGTATTATCCAGCCATAAAGAGAAATGAATTAATGATACATGCTGCAACATGGATGAACCTGGAAACATGCTAAGTGAAAGAAACCAGACACAAAGGCCATATATTGCATGATTTCATTTATATGAAATATCTAGAATAGGCAAATCTATAGCGGCAAATTAAATTAGTGGTTAACAGGGACAGGTGAGGAGGGGAGTGGGAATGGAGAGATGCTAATTGGTACTTTGGTTTTCATTTGGGTAAAAATGTTTTGGAATTAAACAGTGGTAGTTGCACAATATTTTGAAAGCACTAAAAAAACCACTGAATTGGAAAGGGTTAAAATGGTAATTTTTATGTTAATTTTATCTCAGTGCAAAAAAATAAAAATGCTTTTGTGAACATCACAATAGAAAAATCAAGCACTATATTATTTCGCTAACTATATTTTTAGAGATATTAAAAAAGCTACAATTATTTTTGAAGAGAATTTTTAAGGTCAATCTAGTAAAATTTTGTGGATACACATATTACCAGAACTGCCCTTCTGAAAAAAACAAAATTGTAACTCTTTTAAAAATGGAATTGCAATTTTATTTGTTCACAAGCTGATAATAAAGTTATATCTGAGAAAGAATTGTAACTCTTTGCATTACAGAAAATAGTTAAGCTTTTTTTTTTTTTTTTTAAATAAAAGCAACCTAGACAACCACAAGAAGTTTGGAAGAAAGTTTTCTGGATCTCCCCACTTTGTGAAATTATCACAGATAGGAGTAAAATTAAAATTCAAAGATTTAACACATAAGTCACACAAAAGGAAATTCACTGACAAAGTTGAAAGCATAGTTTCTTATATATTCCATTATTATGATCACAAAATGTATAAAGGTTTCACATTAGCTACTTTGTGACTAATAATCAGTATGAAGATGTTTTGAAATTAAGCTGATGTTAAAGAAATGCTGTGTTTATAAAATATTTGATAAAAAATATTCATTTCTATAAACATTACAACATGGAGGCACATATTACCAAATTATGAAACTGTAGGGCAACTTTAAACAATACTCTGAGTTTCTTCTTTTTTTTCATCTTTTTTGACTCCTTCTTTTTCAGCTACTTCTTTTCCGACTTCAGCCTTCCTTTTACTTTCCTCTCCTTTCCCTCCATCTTTCCCATCTCCCTTCCCATTTTCTTCTGTTCCATCTTCCTCTTTTCCACGTTTGCCCTCTTTTCCATCTTCTCCGTTCTCATTTCCACCTTCCTCCTTATTTCCAACTTCCTCATTTCCACTTTTCTCCTCTTTTCTATCTTCATTCTCTTTTCTGTCTTCTTCTTGTTTTTCTTCTCCTGTGTCTTTTTCATTTTCAAATTCTTTGACATCTTCTCCTTTCCCTTTTTGATCTTCACCCTCTTTTTCATCTCCTTTCTCTTTTACTTGTTCTTCTTCTTCCTCCTTGCTATCTTCTCCTTTCCCTTTTCCATCTTCACTCCTTTTTTCATCTCCTTTTTCTTTTTTCTCTTCTTCTTCCTTTCC
Source organism: Martes martes (assembly GCF_963455335.1). Lineage (NCBI taxonomy): Eukaryota > Metazoa > Chordata > Mammalia > Carnivora > Mustelidae > Martes > Martes martes. The sequence goes on from NC_137897.1 coordinate 63,394,462, forward strand.
ATCTTCTTTTTCTTTTCCATCTTCATCTTCTTTTCTATCTCTTTTTCCATCTTTGCTCTCTTTCCCATCTTCTCTTTTCTCTTCTTTTTTGTTTTGGTCTTCTCCATCTCCTTCTTGATCTTTTTCATCTTCAGCTACTTCCACTACTTCCTTCTTTTCTATTCCCTCTTCTTCAACATCTTTGTTTTTTTCTCCTTTCATTTCCTCAAGTTCTTTTTCAGGAGCTGGTGCCTATATGTATAGGGAAATTTTAAAAATATTATATTTGAAAATTTAGAACTATTTTCCTTAAGTATTTAGACAGAATCATAACCATTTTATGAAAATAATTATACTTAATTTAGAAGAAGGTAATTTTCCTGTGAAAAATACATCTCAAACATCACAAGATAAGGAAAACATTCTAAGAAATAGGATTAACTAAAATATCTTCACACATGGGGTGCCTGGGTGCCTCAGTCGATTAAGCATCTGCCTTTGGCTCATGTCATGATCCCGTGTCCTGTGATCGAGCCCCACGTCAGGCTCCTTGCTCAGCAGGAAGCCTGCTTCTCCCTCTCCCTCCGCCTGCCACTCCACCTACTTGTGCTCTCTCTATCTCTCTGTCAAATAAATAAATAAAATATTAAAAAAAATATCTTCATACAAACATGTATAATTAGATATTTCAAACAATAAATTCAGGAAAATATATTCACATGCAGAATTTTCATTACAAATATGGGAAACAGTAAATACAGAAAAATGACATATATTCTATAACACCAATTCTCAATGAGTAAACAAAATGCATTCCTTGAGGAAATAATATTTTGTTTCTATAATAGTGAGATTTAAGTTTTCTCTGAAAAAAGTTACTTAAAAAGTCTTTTATTGGGTAGACTGTGGGGGAAGAACTAAGATGGTAGTATACTAGGAGGACCTTAGGTTTGCCTTGTCCCCGCACAGCTAGATAACTATCAATCATTTTGAATACCCAAAAAATCAATGTGAGGATTGATAAAACAAACTGCACAAATAGAAGCAAAGAAGAGGCCAAATGGAAAAGCCAGGATATGCGGACACATGGTTTGGGGGAGAAATGGATAGTAGGTGCTATGGAAGGAAGGGAGCTCTAGTCATAGAGAAAGGTGAGAGAGAGTGGTGTGCACAGGGAAACACAGAAGGAGAATGCTTTTCCAAAGCCATTGGCTGGAAAAATGAGGGGGGCTGATTTCTGTGAGCTTTTAAACCAATGGGGCTCAAAGACTGGAGTTTTAGAGGTACCCAGGGACAAAGGAGCAGGATGGCACCATTTCCCTCCTTTGTTCCTCAACATAAACTGATCATAGAAATCAGAAAAACTCCAACATTGACTGTTTAAACTGCTTACCCCAAGACCTGCCCCCCCATGCTCTGCTGGTACTGCTTTTCTCAGGCAAGTGTGCCTAAGGACCAGCACACCAGGCCCCTTCCCCAGAAGACTAGCACAAAACCCTGCATGCACCGCATCTACTAAACAAAGAATTCCTCAAAACTTCAGCTCTAGTGGAATTAGTATCAAATCTCTTTTAACAAGCAGACCAGAACATACATAGTTAAAATTCACCACACTCTGGCCAAGGTCCAAACAATGCCTACTGTAGGCAAGGAGAACCTCTGCAGACTACTGACCTGGGGATGGGGCAGCCAAAACACAGCAGCAGAGTGCACACAGCACACACAAGAGACACTTCTGGAAGGGCCAGGCCCTGGATACTATATGACCTCTTCTTCATAAAGCCATTACTGTCAGGAGCAGGAAACACAACAGGCTTTCCTAACACAGAGAAGAAGACAGAGACCTAGACAAAATGCCAAGAAAGGAATGCACTCTAAAAGAAAGAACAAGAAAATGTTAAAGCCAAGGCTTTAACAGAAACAAATGTAAGTAATACACCTGATTTGGAATTTAAAGCGACAATCATAAGGATACTAGCTGGGCTTGAAAAAAGCATGGAAGACATCAGGGAGACCATTACCAGAGATATAAAAGAGCTAAAAAAACAATCAGACTGAAATGAAAAATGCAACAACTGAGATTTAAAACTAACTTGATGTAATGACCACAAGTATAGGAGAAGCAGAAGAACAAATAAATGATACAGAAAATAGAATTATAGAAAATAATGAAGCTGAACAGAAGAGATAAAGAAAAAAGATTGGAACATGGGAGTAGACGTAGGGAACACAGCGACTCCATCAAACAAAATAACATTCATGTCATATGAATCCCAGAAGAACAAGGGAGACAGAAGGGGGCAGGAGGTTTATCTGAGGAAATTATAGCTGAAAACTTTCCTAATCTGGGGAAGAAACAGACATCCAAATCCAGGACACACAGAGAACTCCCATGAAGATTTAAAAAAAAAAAAAAAAGAGGCCAACACCAAGACATATTGTAGTTAAACTTACAAAATATGGTGATAAAAGAAAAATTCTAAAAGCAGCAAGACAGAGGAAGAGTTAAGATAGCACAGGAGTAGGAGTGACCCTAAGTTTGTCTCATCACTTGAATAAGGCTAGATAGTTATCAAATCATTCTGAACACCTGAGAGATCAATCAGAGGTCTGAGAACAAATACTGCAAGTCTACAAGTAATAAAGTGACCACCTTTTAGAAGGTAGGAGGTGCAGAGACTTGAGTCTGATGTGATATAGTTGTGGATATGGGAGAGGTGAGGGGAGCCTGCTTAAGGAGGCTACTGGATAGTATTATAAGCAGCAGAGTGCAAAATCAGAATGTTTGGAAGTCTGCTATAGTGGAGGACGTGCCTGGCTTAAATGTGCCCAGGTAGAAGAGCAGGGCAGAATTTCGGGTGTTACACTGTGGTTTGAAGATCCCCTGGATCTCAAGAAGAATGGGTCATCCTAAGCACTGCACTGTTCCCAGGCATAGCAACAGGGAAGCTGGCTGAGAACAGTGAGTCTAGGTGCCAGGTATCTGCTCTGTATTGCCATAAACTCTGAACCACTGTGCAGCCATGGGACCACTTTCTTGGGACAAGTCTGACAAAAGGCAGAAGTGTGGCAATACCCTCCCTGGGGAACAGCAGGCGTCTACACTATGGGAGTCCCTAAAGTTAGAATTTTGAAACTCATTCGCATGCCTGAGATTAAAAACAAAACAAAACAAACAAACAAACTCAGATATAGGCAGGGTGAACACAAGGTTCTGACAGAAACCAGGGAGAGAAGATGATTGATTGTTCTTTATGAGCAATCAACTCAAGAGCTGGGGTTGTGAATTTTCAGCTCCATGGCTAGAGAATACGGCACCGCCATATTCATCCCTCAGTGATGAAAGACTTCAAGGAGCAAAACAGTGCCACCAAAACAGTCCAGAGCTACTTACACCAAGTCCTGTCTCCCTGTGCACTGGAGGTGCATATCTACCTAGGGCAAGTCCACATGAGAATCAGTGCAAGAGGCCCCTCCCCCAGAAGACCAGCACAAACAATTTGCTCATGTCAAGTTTACTGATCATAGAGTACTGCAAAGCTTCAGCTCTAGGGGAAAATAGTATCTAACCTCCTTTGTACTTTTTTTTTTTTCATTTATTTTCTTATTTTTTCAAAAAATGCTGGTGCTTTGATCTTGGACTTCCCAGCCTCCAGAGCTATAAGAAATAAATTTCTGTTGTTTTAAGTCACTTGGTCTGTAGTATTTGTTATAGCAACTAGAATGGAATAAGACACTATAGAACCCTTACTCATTTAATGTTTCTCAAGTTTTAAAATACAAGGCAAATAAGATTTTCTCAGTAGCACCCATTGTTAAAACTTTCAAATGGATAAATCTATTAATATTATAAAATACCTCCATAATTTTGGTTTCTCCATTTTCAGCATTTTCAGCATTACATTCTCCTTTAATAACTTCTTCTTGCTTCTTTTCAGCTATTGCTTTGGCACCTGCATCTGTGTTTTTTTCCATCATATCATTTTTTGTCTTCATTTTCTGTCCAGCAACACAGAATAATAAAAATAAATATACAACTTAACTGATATGTTAATTAAATGACCCAAGTTATTTTATCAGCTGCTGTAATGATTTACAAAAAAGCTTTATAATATCCATATAAACTTAATATCGACAAAAATATGACTTGACACTTTTAGTTTCATCCTAAACCTAAAACAGCATTAAAGATGAATAATGTTCTGGGACACCTGGGTGGCTCAGTGGATTAAGTGTGGGATTCTTGGTTTTGGCTCAGGTCATGATCTCAGGGTCCTGGGATTGAGCCTTGTGTAGGGCTCCACACTCAGCACAGAGTTTGCTTGCCCCTTTCCCTTACCCTTTGGCTCCCTGTCCCCACCCCATCCTCTCCTGTCCCTGTTTTTGTTCTCTCTCTCATATAAATAAGTAAAATCATTTTTAAAAAAATGAATAATATTCTTTTTGTATAAATCAATTAAACTTTCTTTTAGATGAGAAGCAACAGGTTAGAATATCGACCAGTAGTCACTCAGAGCTAACTGCAACAGATTAAGACTTTGATAAATTAACTCTTTTTGACAAGAGGGGGAGTTTATCTGTCATGTCTCATAATTAGCAACAGGGTTTTGTTGATAGCAAAGCTTCCAGTGGTAATAATTAAGAGAAATACTATGTTAACAAGAGCATCACTTTAGATATATTTTGAAAGAGGTAACCTGGAGAAGAGGTGACTCAGTATATGTATCTACAAGTTTGAAATGACTTGAATCATGACCAAGAAAGCTCTTTGCCTATGTGTGTAAAAAGCACTAGATTAAGGGCCAGAAAAATTGTGCTTGAAATCTGGATCTGTGAATTATTTGATGTGATCTTGAGCACAAGTATAAATCTCGTTGCGCATGCCTTTTATATGTAAAGAAGGGTAATAACACCCAACTCATAGGGGTGTTATAAGGAGCAAATGACAAAACATATGTGAAATTGCTTTAGAAATATAAAATATATTGGGGCGCCTGGGTGGCTCAGTGGGTTGGGCCTCTGCCTTTGGCTCAGGTCATGATCCCAGGGTCCTGGGATCGAGCCCTGTATAGGGCTCTCTGCTCGGCAGGGAGCCTGCTTCCTCCTCTCTCTCTGCCTGCCTCTCTGCCTACTTGTGATCTCTGTCTGTCAAGTAAATAAATAAAATCTTAAAAAAAATAGAAATATAAAATATAATATAGGTATATTATTACTATTTTAACACATGAGAAACTGAGAGCCAAGTAGGTTAATACATTTTAAAATCCATAATTATACGGTATTTGTTTTATTGTAGCATTATCTTCTATTTTTGAAGGACATAAAGTGTTTAATATCTTTTTTTAAACTATTTCATTTATTTATTTGAGATAGAGAGAGATCATGGGTTGGGGGAAGGGGCAGAGGGAGAGGGAGAAGCAGACTACCCCACTGAGCAGGGAGCCAGATGTGGAGCTCAATTCCAGGACCCTGAGACACTTAACCCACTGAGCCACGCAGGTGCCTGAACTTTCTTAATAACCTATAAATTGGGTACCTAATTTTATAGAATAGTGACCTTCAAATGTGAAATAGAGAAAAAAATTAAAAACTTTTCTTTTCTGTTGTCCACTTATTGTTGTTAAAACTTCATTTGCCCTAGTTTTAGCAGTTTTGTAATAAAAGAATTCAAATCCTTTTATAAATATGACTATAATTTACAGTTTCTCCAATCACAAAATGATGGGATTCGATGATTTTAATGTTCCCCCTAGCTTTAAGGTTTATGATTTTAAGAATTTAACCAATCTTTAAAGTATTAACTATACCTCAGTAAAGCAATTTTAAAAATTAATTGTATTATATTTACACATTATTACACATAAGTAAATAAATACAAATATAGAGGGAAAACTGAATTTAATATTGAGGCTATTTTTATTTCTAGTGTTGTTAGCCACAACATCAGAGTATATAATTCTATATGAAATCAATTGTGTTCATTTAAAAATAATGTATGTGAAAACACTTTGCAAACTGTAAAGTACTATATAAATGTTAGTTACTACTATTATTACTTTGGTTACTACAGTTTTCACCTTTTGTTTTCCAGAAACATTGGTGTTGCGACTATATGATGTCAAAGGCATGTACATTTTACAGGTCTACCCAACTAAAATTTTGTTTTGCTTCTTCTTAATGAAAATGCCCAAACACGGTGGACAATCACAGAACATGAACAAATATCCCTTACTCAAAAAGCTTACATATACCATAAGGTATAATGTAATATATTACTAACTAAACAGAAAATAAAGAAAGTAAAATGATTAACTGCATGCCTTTCCAAAAAAATTATTTCTGAAGTAAAGCAATTTTCTCTCAACATTCCATGTTAAATATTTACCTTTGGAGTTGATGTTCTTTTGGGCTTCAACTCTGGTGTAATGGGCACAGGCATCTGCATCAAAAAACACAAGTCATGAAGGGGAAGGAGGAAATCATAACTGAAGAAAGATCACTAGTCATGAAATCCAACCTCTTAATTTAAATAAATGGGTATAGTTCAGACTGAGCACTGGGGGGGGGGGGGACAACAACATTTCCTTGGTGTGAAAGATTTTACTAAGACATCTAAGATAAATCTGTATAAAATAACCAGTATTGTCCAGAATTCCCTGAATTTTAAAATTACATTTTACAATACATGGGAAGATTTCTTTTAAAGACCACTTACAGCAGACAGTCTGGCTGATCTTCTCTTTGGCTATAAGTAAAATAATAATAATAATTAGTTAATAGAATTATGGATACACAAAATGAATTATTCATATTGTGAAAATATTTAGTGTAACACTACATGAACATTGTTTTTAAAGAGGAATTTGTGAACTTGAGTAGAAAATATAGTAGAAATATAAATTTTTATTTTCCCTCCCCTGGACCCTTTATATAGATAAGGAATAAAAAATCCCAAATTAAACTTCAATTACTAAGCTAAATGAATGCAATGGCTAATAACAAGGAAATAGAAATATAGCCCCTTTTTGCAAACTGACAAAACATTTTTTTTTCGCTTAAAAAGAACAGCTCTCTCCAGATCTTAAGCATAAGGTCCTAAATTTCAAGAAGTTTGGAATTTTCAATAGCTGCTATACTTCTTAAAGAGTTCACTGGCATACCATATTGGTACTCATATAGTAAAAATATACAAACCAGCATCAATTTTTTAGCTGTTTATGTGTCTCAAATTCACAAAGCAAGTGGATTTTTTCCAACAGATTCTAAAACTAAACAACAACAACAACAACAACAACAAACTCACCTCCTGCCTCATGCCACCTTGACCTGCAGCCTTATACAGATGAGAAAACCACACAGGAATAAGATCATTGATATAAACACACAGATCAGAAAATATTGCATGGATTACAGTTGTAACATAACCACTTATGACGTTTTTCCTGGATTCTGTCTCAAGTAGCCATGTGTTATTTCCTAGTAGCATGCTACATACTGCTGTCCACTAACGTGCAAATGTGCACCAAGATGCAAATGTATTCTCAAGACCTAAGTTTACACAAGTGATAGTCAATTCCATCCTTTTGTATAAATTGCATCTCCTAAAAGCAAACCTTTTAAATTTTAAAATCCACCTGCTATAGCCAGTGTTAAAGCCCCCCCCAAAAAGTGGGGGGGCGCAGAATGAAGACGGAGCTTCATGCAATTTCCCTGTTTTGTCTTATGTTTTATATGCACTTGTACCTATTGGACCCTCCCTACTGACTGGACTATTCTTTCCAAGTTTTCCATACAAGAACTACAACTCCAACAATGCTTCAATGTCTTTTTCTTCTCTGTCTCCTTTCTCTCTCTCTCTCTGCTTTCTTTCTTTTTCTTTTTCTTTTCCTTCCTCTTTTTCTTTTCTCTTTTCTTTTCTTTCTCTCTTTTTGTTTTCTGCCTCTCTTTCTTTCTTTTTCTTTTTTAGAACCTTTGCAATGTCAATGCGTTATTCTGAGGAGCCGGCCAGGGATTTTAAAACTTCCCACCACTACCTGCTGCAAGGTTGCTCTCAGCTCGGTAAAATAGCAAGACCCATTGCACAAGCCTAGAAAAACTCAGCGGCGGGAATCTCAGAAAGGGGGATGGCTATTAAAAACCATTGTTTTCTGTATCTGAGCAGCCCTTCAGCCTGGGAACTATCAAGCTATTACATGATTCATATAGCCCCAGAGCACAGGGGAATTTCGATCTTACTTCTATGTTCTAGAAACAGGGAAGGTAGATGGATAAATAGGAATAATATCAAAACAGTCACAATGCTTTACATCAGCACAGTGTTTTACAATTTTACCTATCAAGCAATGAAAGAGCATTCGATTTCACTCCTAAGAGATCCCTCCCAAAAAAACAATGAACAAACACGCGAACAAACACCAGGCGTGAATTTATCTCCTCTCCAAGAGAAGAGTCACAAAATTTGAAGTGCGGGTTTGCAGACTACCTGCAGCCCTGGAATAGCTCAGATCAATTCTGCATTTCTAAAAGGGAACAAATCCATGCTACCTCAACATCAGCATTAGTTTACCTTACTCAGTTCTCTTGCCATCTCTCCACCTTTACCCAGAGTTTGGAGAAGCCCAGGTGTTTTAGCCCTGAAGTTGCTAAACTGCAGAGGTGAATCTCTCCCTTCTCTAGGACAGTTTGAAGTCTGCGCCGCCTAATGGCACAAGATTACCATTGCATAGCCATCTGGCCTGACAAGAAGTGGAGGAGGGAAGAGGGAAAAAAAAAGGAAAAAGAAAACGGGAAGAACAAAGGCAAATACGGGAGAAAGCCGTGGCTTAAGTTACCCCAAATGGGACGGTTCCCGGAGAAAAGCAGGAGGCTGAGGAGGAAACTGGTGCCTGGAAGTGTGGCTGAAAGAAGCGTTCTCCAATAGGGTAAGCGGAGGAAGGGGGGTGGGGTAGGAAGCGACAGCACAGCGCTATGGCTGTTTATAATTCAGCATGGAGACACCTCTTAAACGATTTATTTCCCTTAAACAAAACAAGCCGAAAGTGAACTACTAGTTGCATGCAAGACCATCCTAAATCTTACACCGATCTTTTTTGCCCTTCCTTCCCTTTCCATTCAGTATATCACAAAATCTAACTAGAAGTCCAAATGCTTTTTAAAAAATATCTGCGGATTAGGAAATATGTATTTCAGTCGCTAATCCCCTTTCTAGCTTCCCATTTCACTTACCTTTCTTTTGGGCATTGTTGCAGCTCTCTATAGGAGATCTTAACAATCAGCAGAAAAAAAAAGCCGAAAGCAGTCTCTGTCCAAGCGCTCAGACAGCAACTGAGTTTTCAATGAACTAATTGCGGCACGACCTGTACTCAGCTCAAAAAAAAAAAAAAAAAAAAAAAATCTCTCGTTATTGGCAACATTAAATATACCAAGACGCAACCAAACTACACGAATGGTTAGCAGGAGTGGGAGCCAGATTTGAGTGACAGGCTGTCAGGCCAATAAGGGAAGCTGATCTGCCCAGGGGGCGTGCCCCACGGACTTGCCAAAAGCCCTCTTAACTGGGGCTTTTCAGACCGCTTTTGTGGTGGAGGAACACGCGGGCTTGATAAATGTAAAATATTCAAGCTTAAGACCGGCGGGAAAGCCAGAGTTGTCTTGATTTTTTTTTTTTTTTTAATGTTGTAATGACAGGCGAAAGTCACTGCAGTTGTTTTCTCCACAATCTCCAAAACCTCCACTTTTACTTACTTCCAGGGGGAATGTGTTTTTGAAACCAGGTTGAGTCTAAGCTCCAGTCTTTACATTCTACTTCTGGCAGGAGGATGAAAATGAGCTGAGGAGAGCATTAGCTCCGAAAGTAGAAAAGACTGGAGTTGTTTCGCTGGTTGTGGGAACTTTCCACCAAAACAGAATTGCGGTACTGGCAGGGGAGGGTGCCAAAATGGTGAATCTCTTGCAGGTGGAGAATCAAAAGAAAACTGTGAGCTGGAAGAGCAGAAGATCTTGAAGGTGCAGACACCTGAAAAACACAGTTATCTCACTTGCACCAAGAATGGTACCTCTAGTGAAGTTTGTAATAACAAAGGTCTATCTAGAGGAAAAGTGCTGATACAATCAGTTTTGAATCCAAAGGTGGCATTTAGTGAAGGGTCTCAGGAAGCTGCCGTATGAAAAAGTGTTTAGGACTCAGAGCCTGGACTAAACACTAAGCACTAAGCAGGCAATTAAGACACACAATTTAAGGATGAATCAAAAATTCAGATTAGGGTGAGGCGATTGAAATGAGTAATGCAAGTGCCGGGTAGGATCCTGTTGGGATTTTTTGTTTGTTTGGTTTTTGTTTTAATTTTGATATTTTGTTCATCAAATACTTCTTACATTAATTTAGGTACTTAAAATAGTGCATTAAGTGTTTATTTTCATTACTGAGTTATGGGGTTCTCCTTATATTTTATGTCTAAGGAGAGTGCCTCCTTAACCTCACCATAGTTTAACCCATCCTTAGGTGGATTTCTACTCTAGAAGAGTCTTCTAGGGGAGCCTGGGTGGCTTGGTCAGTCAAGTCTGCTTTCGGTTCAGGTCCATGATTCCAGAGTCTTGGGATCCAGACCCTCAGTGGGCTTCCTGCTCAGCAGGAGAGTCTGCTTTTCCCACTCCCTCTCCCTCTGCCCTGTTCCTGTGCTAGCACACCTTCTCTCTCTCACTCTCTCAAATAAATAAATAAATAAATAAACAAAATCTTAAAAAAAAAAAAAAGAGGCTTCTATCTGCCTTCAAAAATTAGTTCCTGAGACCTAAATTGGTGAAAGTGGGGTTGGGAATTGGCAAATAATGTTCTCGAGGATAATTATGGACGATCCAGGTTCCAAAGCCATTTCACGGAGTACCTTGCTTTGGTAGTTTTAACAGCTAATTGGATTAAAAGTGCTTCAACAACAGCCCAAATCCCTGTTCTGGAAGGTTAATTTAAAAAGGAAATTAATAGTAAGGGGTGGCTGGATGGACAGGTCAGTTGAGCCTCCAACTCTTGGTTTCTGCTCAGGTCATGATATCAGGGTGATGAGATGGAACCCAGTGTCAGACTCCACAGTCAGAGGGGTGTCTGCTTGGGATTCTTTCCCTCTTACTCTTACTCCTCCTCTGCCCAGCCCTCTGCTTGTGTGCTTTCTCTCTCTTTCTCTCAAATAAATAAATAAATAAATCTTTAAAAAAAAACAAAAAATTAATACTTTGAACATTTACTCAAAGGAGGAATTTCATTTGTGTTCATATGGACTAAAAAATTGGAAATCCCAGTTTAAAAACTAAATATTCATAGCTGTTACATAATGCCAAAGCAGTCCTTCAAACTAAAATACAGCCTAACAGAGGAACCCATCATTTTTATTTTTGCCCATTCTTCCCTAGACACCTGCATTTTGGAATTAAACAGATTAGATAGTAAAAAACTGTTTGACTACAGCCCGACTTCCCTTTTCTAACCTCATTGTCTTCTAATTCAAGTAGGTAAATTAAAAAGACATTTAAATTGCTTCCTTTGCCCAGAGTTATTAGGATCATCTCTAGATGCCCCAGATGCCTGTTTTTGCCCTTATAACATAAAGCAAAAGCATTATTGGATGAGCCTAGATATGTTTCAGTCATTTTATTTTCCAAGAGTTGGAATGCAGACATAAAAACTGGGTTCAAGACAAGGATTGCCCCAAAATGATAAGAAAAAAAAATGAAGAGAAAAAAAATGTGTCACACTGGAACACATATACTCACCAAATTCGTATTTAGCATTATTTTGTGAATTAGATTTTGGTTTTGTAGACTAACCTGTAAAAATGCAAAACCCTGTGGCATGCAAAGTTGTATAACATAGTTTCTGCCCTTAAGGATTTTTATAATTTTGTAGGCTAGAGCAAATAATTGCATATATATTTATAAATTAAGGTTGTTTGTGTCATATGAGTAGTGCAAACAGGCCCTACACTCTGCATTTGCTATATTATTACTTCTGACTACAACACCATTCTCTTATATCCTTGCCTACCAAAGGTCTACTGAACTGGTCAGAACCAAGTCTAATATCACCTCTTTGACAAAAGCCTTCTCCAATCATTTCAGCCCTAAATATCCTACTTTCTTATTATGCTATAGAATTTAATTTGTACCACTCATATGACACAGGCAAACCAGATATTTTACAGTTTCTCTCCAACCATTCAGTCCTACAATTTCACATTGATTAAAAATTTTATATATTTCCTCTTGCCTAAATATTTTCTCAGCACATCATTTCCTACATACTTTCTATGAATTTACTAACTTTAAAAACTATTTTTCTAAAAATTGATAAATTCTTTTTTAAAAGATTTTATTTATCTATTTGTGAGAGAGAGAGAGAGGGGGAGAGAAAGGGTGCATGCACAAGCAGGTGGAGCAGCAGACAGACGGAGAAGCAGGCTCCTCACTGAACAAGGAGCCTGAGGTGGGACTTGATCCTAAGACCCTGGGGTCATGACCTGAGCCGAAGGAAGGCACTTAACCAACTGAGCCACCCAGGCATCCCTGATAAATTATTTCTTAAGTTAAGCTTTAATCTCTGTATAATTGTCAAATTGTTGGGTGCCTGGGTGGCTCAGTCGGTTAGGTGACAGGCTCTTGATTTTGGCTCAAGTCATGAACTCAGCATCCTGGGATGGAGTCCCTCGTCAGACTTCTTGCTCAGTGGGAAGTCTATTTCCCTCTCTCTCTGTCCCTCCTGCTGCTTGCTTGTGCACACACACACACACACACACATACGTGTGCTCTCTAACTCTCTCTAAAATAAAGAAACAAATCATTAAAAAATAATTGTCAAATAGAGACTTTTTATTGGCTCATTTTTTTTCTAAAATTAAGTTGGCTTATTTCTCTTTTACAGTTGTTTATTACTGACTATAAAGATTAATTGTCAGACAACCCTCCACTAGACTCTTTCATTTCCTCTGAGTATTAAGTATACTTACTACTACTCTCAAAACTTACAGGAACTATAGCATATCCACTGGGTAATCATTGGGAAATTATACAGGAAAATATGAAAAATTATACAGGAAAGAAACCAACATTAACTGTTTGCCCATGTGCTTATGAGAAAAGGGATGCTAGGCAATTATGATAAAAGAGGTCTTCAAATGTTCTGTTTATTTATAGTTTAGAATGATGTAGTAATACATAATTAAAAGTATTTCTTATATGCCGCTTTACATGCAATGGGATCTCAAAAATACTGATTGATTAGTTAAAAAAATTTTCTTTGCTCTATTAAATTATCTTTAATTTTGGTCTCATCCATTACCATTATTGTTTCCATCAAATTTACAAAAAATGAAAAAAAAAAACAGAAAACTACCTACTATTGCTAGCAAATAATGATGTAAGACTTCTAGCATACATTAAAAGTTTGTGTTTTAAAGATATTGTTGGTTGGTATTTTCTTTTTTCTTTTTTTTATTTAAGATTTTATTTATTTATTTGACAGAGAGAGAGCGATCACAAGTAGGCAGAGAGGCAGGCAGAGAGAGAGGGGGGAAGCAGGCTATCCGCTGAGCAGAGCGCCCAATGCGGGGCTCGATCCCAGGACCCTGGGATCATGACCCGAGCCGAAGGCAGAGGCTTTAACCCACTGAGCCACCCAGGTGCCCCTGGTTGGTATTTTCAATGGGCAAAACAAATGGTTAAGTCTAGAGTGAGCAAAATATATTAATGCACATATTTTTGAATCTTGTCAAAGATTCATCTGAGGCATCGTCTAGACTGATTACACCACTTAGCTGAGACTCTGGAGTAACTTTGAGCTCATCTATAATTTTACCAGAAAGCTCTTCTGGTTGGCTAAATGTTATTTGAAAATTTTCAACTTCTAGTACCTATCCTCATTTACTTGAAAAGAGTTTCAAAGTTTCTCATTTAGGTTATAAAGACGTCTAGTTCCTTTTAATTTACTAAATTCTACCTATTAATCTGTTTTTTTGCATGAGATATAAGAGTTTTTTAATCTTAATTTTTTCTAATTATTTTACCATCAGCCTTATCTTATAGAAGGATAGATATTAATCAATGGCTAATAATACTAGGATATAGACTGGGACAATTCTTTTTTTTTTTTAGGATTTATTTATTTATTTATTTGACAGACAGAGATCACAAGTAGGGAGAGAGGCAGGCAGAGAGAGAGAGGAGGAAGCAGGCTCCCTGTGGAACAGAGAGCCCAATGTGGGGCTCGATCCCAGGACCCTGGGACCACGACCTGAGCCAAAGGCAGAGGCTTTAACCCACTGAGCCACCCAGGCGCCCCTAGACTGGGATAATTCTACAAGTTGTATGAATATTATGGCACACTAAGATGTTGGTATCTTTAAAACAATTATATTTTGGCTTTTTATATTTTAAATTACTTCCATGCTTCTGCCTTTTCCCATCTCTTTAGAAAGCCTACTAAGGTCGGTTACCTTTACAAAAACAATTCATTAAAAAAAAGAAATAATAAAAAATTTTGATAAATACCACATACTGTCCTATGAGACTATAGCCTATTTTCAAGACAAGACAAATCATGGGGCACCTGGGTTGCTTAGTCTGTTAAATGTCTGCCTTTGGCTCAGGTTCTGAGAGTTCCAGGATTGAGCCCCACATTGGGCTCCCTACTCAGCAGGGACTCTGTTTCTCCTTCTCCCTCTACTCCTCTGCTCATGCTCTCTCTCAAGTAAATAAATAAATTAATAAATAAATAAAAGAAAAGGTAAATCAGTTTTCTGGTGTAGCACAACTGTCCATCAGTGAAGGTTAATTAGAAACAATCACCCTTCACTGAGAAAATAGTGACAACCTGTCAAATAGGTTGTGTGTCAGAAACCAACATCTTCATTAATAAAAATATTTGGTATGGTAAACTGATACCATTTTAACCAGAGGATAAGGTTAAATGCTGGATTTTCTTAACTCTGCATCATAGTATGGATTTCTCTCCCACTTTTTGTTTTTGGCTTTCATCCACTTACATATGGGTTTTTTTTTTAATATTTTATTTATTTGACAGAGAGAAATCACAACTAGGCAGAGAGGCAGGCAGAGAGAGAGGAGGAAGCAGTCTCCCTGCAGAGCAGAGAGCCCGATGTGGGGCTCGATCCCAGGACCCTGAGATCATGACCCGAGCTGAAGGCAGAGGCTTTAACCCACTGAGCCACCCAGGCGCCCCCATATGGGATTATTTTATATGCACCATATAACCCTCCAAATTGTTTTATTTTATCATAACTTACTTGAAATACATATCTAAAGTGTGATAACAAAATATTAAACCTAGGTGTTTTTTTTTTCCAATCTTTAAACTAGACATACAAATGTTCTAATGAAGTAGTAGAACTCAAGTAGATTTTGTTTTAGGAAATTGGCAATCTATGCTCTTATTATCACTAATTGCATATTCCATCAAGGGGATAAATAAACAGCTATACAGCAAAGATATTAAATCTGAAAATGTTTCCAAGTACATAGAAAAGGAAGAGTTCAGGGGTGCCTGGGTGGCTCAGTGGGTTAAAGCCTCTGCCTTTGGCTCAGGTCATGATCCCAGGGTCCTGGGATGGAGCCCTGCATCCGGCTCTCTGCTCAGCAGGGAGCCTGCTTCCCTTCCTCTCTCTCAGCCTGCCTTTCTGCCTACTTGTGATCTCTGTCAAATAAATAAATAAAATCTTAAAAAAAAAAAGAAAAGGAAGAGTTCAGGGAGGAAGAGAGAAAAGAAGTTCCCCTGGAAAAAATTCATTAAGGAATTATCTCTTAAGAGTCATTTTTTTAGGCATCATTTATACACATTATACACATCTCTGTGTTCTTAAATTCTAAGGACACACTTAAATTCTAAGGAAACACTTACCTTATTTCTTACTTACTTTACTTCTTTTTCAAGGAATCATCCTTTTTGTTCTTTCCTATCCTTTTTTAAAAATTTTTTTAAAGATTTTATTTATTTATTGGACAGAGATCACAAGTATGCAGAAAGGCAGGCAGAGAGAGGAGGAAGCAGGCTCCCCACCGAGCAGAGAGCCTGATGCGGGGCTTGATCCCAGGATCCTGGGGTCACGACCCGAGCCAAAGACAGAGGCTTTAACCCACTGAGCCACCCAGGCGCCCCTCTTTCCTATCCCTTTTTTACTAAGTAAGTCTATGATCAATTTGTTAAACCACATCTGATATGATTTATTGATTTCCCACTTATTTAAACTGAAAAATTATATTTTCTATTGAAGTGAGTAACCATTCAAGCAAATGGGCATGTTCAGTTCTTACACATTTTAATGACAATAGTATAAATCTATATTTACATATTTTCACTAGTATCCAAGATCTATAAAGAACTTATCAAACTCAACACCCAAAGAACAAATAAACCAGTCAAGAAATGGGCAGAAAACATGAACAGACATTTCTCCAAAGAACACATACAAAAGGCTAACAGAAAGACGGAAAAGTGCTCCACATCACTTGGTATCAGGGAGATATTTCCAATAAACTAAATATCTCTTTGGAACTTATCTGGATTTCACTATTATGTTTCCAAATGCACATAAGACAATTTTTTTAAAATATGCCCACTAAATAGTTTATTTGTTGGATTATATATTGTTTAGATTATTTCATGTATGGATTCATTGCTGATTCAAATTAAAGTGAAAATAAAATTATTCCTTCTGTCTCCTTTTGTTTTCATATTCTAATTCACTTCTAAATATATTGTGAGATCAATTGTCATTCAGCATTTAATTTCTCCTGGAAAAGATCTACTGTGAAGATTTTTTAAAAAGTAATAATAAAATACATGCTACTTTGGTTCATGAGGTATGACTAGTTCTGTGAAAAAATATTATTTGTGTAGCTCTTGAAAACAGAAACGTTATTTTGTAAGTTTATAATAACTTTTGTCCATAAAAAATAGTATTCTATTATATTGAGTCATTTTGATTTTATCTTTAAAATACCTGTGGCAGGCGGCACCTGGCTGGCTCAGTCAGAAGAGCATGTGACTCTTGATCTCCATGTCATGAGTTGAAGCCCTGCATTGGGTGTAGAGATTACCTAAACAAATAAAACATAAAAGTAAATAAAATAGCTGTAGCAGGATAATTTCTTTATATATTAATTTGTATTCTGTTTATATTTTAAGAACTTCATCAAATCTTTATGTTTCTTCTTCTCAGTCAGTTATTAATAGCTATGCATTGAGAATTTTACTGGCTAGGTTCTTAAAATTTGTGGTACTTGTTTATCAGAGAGAAAGAGATCCCAAAGAGTAGAAGAGAGCAAAAGAGCCACACTGAAGGAGACTTTGAATTTTCCTTAAGGCAGAGGAGGTGATGGGGAAATGGGTTAGCAAGACCAGTGTACCTATGTACCTATTTGCACATAGTATCCCAGATTAAAATGTCTCTGAAGGATGCCAAATCAGGTAGTAGAAATACTGTAAGAGGGGTATCTCTGAGAAGGATTGGAACGTCTTTCAGAGACAGGTAGCAAGAATTAGCACTGGAGAGCAACACCACTTTACACTCTCACCAACACAAAAGCATGCCTATTTCCTTTACCTTGGCCAGCATTTAATATTTTAAAATATATTAATTTTTACCAGTTGGATAGATTAAAATATATCTTTTGATTTGTGTGTCTTTAATTATGAGTACGTTGAACATTTTATATGTTTAATAGCTATTGGTATTTTTCCCGTGAATTATTTGACTGTAACCTTTATTTTTCCATATGATTTTTCTTTCATCTTTTGAGTTTTTTATAGAGGTATGTTTTTCTAGAAGAGGATTTAAATTTTTATGGAGCTGTATCACTTTTTATTTATGGCTCCTTGGTTGTGTTTTCTTTCAGAAGAACTTCCCCATTCCAAAATTATAAACATATCTATTAACACTTCTCTCTAGAAATTATGTAGTTTCACTTTTTATTGTTAAATATTTGTGTAGTCCTCTGGACTTTATATTTTTAAGGAATGAGAGGGGATAGAGCTTTATTGCTTCCCAAAATATGAACCAGTTGTCTCAGCATAGAACTTATCATTTACAAATGAGGAAGTTGAGGCCTAGAACAATAAAACAACTCACCTAACATTTATTTTTTCTTTTTTTTTTTTGTTAATCACCTACCATTTCTAAGTAAGTTATTAGCAAAGTTGAGAATAGAAATTAAGTCTCCTATTTTAACTTTTGGGCTGTTAATTTTCCAACAAAGTATATTGACTCATTGTCACCTCCTTTGCTTAATTACTTTCCTGGCTTGATGTTTTGTGATTTAGTCTAACCCAGTAGAAATTGGATGAAAAAGCTTTTTAATTATAAACAATTATCTCCCTGCCACCAGAAAAGTGTGAATTAGAAAATGATTTATTTTCTTGTATAGGAAAGATCTGTACCAGGAACTTCAGGGAGAGAGAACAGCTGTGCTTTAGTTTGGTTCTTGGCATAAGTTGGAAAGGTAATGCTCACAATGCTATCATGAGAGGGAGTAGGGTGAGAATGGGAGTGAGAAAAAAAGGGAAACTGAACTTCTTTATATTTTTCTCTTGGGTTAGACCTTTACAGAGTCACAGTTTGGTGATTATTAGTAAAATATTCCCTGTTTTTCTCTAGATTAAATTAGTAATAACAGCTACTATTTATTGGAATCTTACCACATGCCAGTAATTATTTAGGCTTTATGTGAATTTTTTTTGGTGATCATTTTACAAATGATATTGCTAATAATTGTTGAGCAGAATTCAAACTCAGATGAGTTTGATCCCAGAGCCTATGTTCCTTTAATTACATTTCAGTTCTTTTAATTTTTATTTTGTCAATTGTTTTTGCTTTTGAATCTTAGTTCAGAAATTTCTTACTAAAAATAGAATGATTTTTTTTGATAATACAATTAGAGAATTAAATATGTTTGTTTTCCTATTTTTGCAGTTTTAAATTTTCAGTTCTTTCTACGACACAGAGCCATGTTGCCTCCAACTGTGAAATAACCACCAAATCAATGTTAGTAAAATGTAACTATTCTGACCACAGCTATAATTCACACTCAGTTATTCCACAAATATTCATTGAATGCTTGTCAGGGTCCAGCCACTACATTAGGGACTGAGGATACAAATATTTGACTCTGGTTTCTGAGGAATTCACAATCTAGTAGAGAAATAGTTGTCGCTATAAAAATAATAATGTAATTTGAGATGTAATATAACTGAGATACACGCAAAATAGTACAGAAATCAGAATAAGAAGCAACTAACACTGCCTTAAAGTTGGGAGGTCAGGAAAGGCTTTACTAAGGAGGTAAAGAGAGTAGAGGAGAGATGGGCATTCCAAGCAAAGAATTATAAACTTTTTGTTAATTTTTGTTTTTGTTTGTTTGTTTTTTGTTACTCATCCTAGAGAAGTAATTGTTAAAATACTTAATACTAATACTCATACTAACACTAATACTAATATTAATAATAAAATAAAATACTAATGCTAATACTAATTGTTAAAATACTAGTCTTGTGCTAATTATTTTTCATAGTTTACATAAAAACAAATACATAACTATTAGAATACTTGTCAATGTAACCTCTCAGTTTACCTTGTGGACTACCTATAGTAGTGTGTCCACACCTTGAAAAACATTCCTCTGTTAGAGGCACTGGCATTACTCCCAGGGCTCAATGCAGCTGTCTGGGTTTTTAATATAAATGGACAATCTAATGACTATTTGAGCCCTGTACTTCTCAGGAAGTGCTGAATGGATAGCATTTCTTTTCTTTTCTTTCTTTTTTTTTTTTTTCCTTGCTTGACTAGAGAGGAGTGGGACTCTATCTTGAGTACAGCCAGGTAAATCCAAACAATGGAACTGTGTTGGAAATGAGAAGGACTATATAAGTGTCCCGCCAAACTAGAAACTCTGATATTGACCACCTACCATTTAGGCAAGCAGGGGCCGGTTTGAATCAATGAGCTAATCTATGAAATAATTCAGCCTTCTTGCATAAAATGTGGACCAGAAAAGACTGGCAAACATGTGGAATGGATATTATTATACATATACCACATAATTTCACTGAAATAAAAATTAAAACCATTATCTTTTCAACTTAATAATTCTGTTTATTGTTTTTGTTGTCAATTCACTTCAACATTTCAATTAAAATTTTAATTATAATATGATTTGACTTCAGTAAATTGGATTTCCGTTAGAATTTTTTTGTTATAATGAGCATGAAAATACCTGGTGGTTTTTGATGACTACCAAAAAGTAAACTAATCTATTCATGATGAATCTATGAATAGATTTATATGTGTCAAACAAGAGTGACACTAAAAAAAAAAGACACCACTGTTTAAGCATATTATAAGATTTGACTAATATAGACATACCAGTTGTCTGAATATTAAACTTAACCTGTTAGAAATCATGTTATGTGCTATGCCATTTCTCAATTGTGTTATTGTGCTTTTTGGCTACAAGCATTGATTATAGCCAGTTTAAGACATTCACTATTGGAACACTATTATTAGATTTAATATTGAACTAGATTGTTGCAGTGAGTTTTGGATTTAATACTTGGCTTCCTTAATATTTTAAATTTCTATGACCAAATTCCAAATTTTATAACTAGAATTAATTTTTCTTTCATTGAACAACTTATTGAGATATAATTCATATACCATAAAATTCACCTTCTTAAAGTGTACAAGTCAATGTATTTTGGAAATTCACAGTGTTGTGAAACCATCACTGCAGTCAATTTTGTGATATTTAAGTCACCCCCAAAAGAACACTGTACCCATCAGCAGTCACTTCCCATTTTCCCCTAAACCCCTCACCCTGCAATTGATCTGTATATTTAACACAATCCTTAAATTCATGTGAAAACTAAAAGGACTTAGAATAGCCAAAGTAATCTTAGAAAAGAATAATAAAGTTATGGGACTCATAGTTCCCAATTTCAAAACTTATTATAAAGCAGCATTAATTAAGACAGTGGCATAAGGGTGAACATATAGATCAATGGAATCAAATTGAGAATCTAGAAAGTAACCATTATCATATGTCTGGTTATCTACAAGGCTATAAAGAAAGTTCAATAGAAAAAAAGTGTTTTTTTTCTTTTTAAATACTTTATTTATTGATTTATTTATTTGAGGAAGAGAGAGCATGAGAGGCGGGAGGGTCAAAGGGAGAAGCAGACTCCCTGCTGAGCAGGGATTCCCATGCTGGACTCTGTCCTGGGACTCCAAGATCATGACCTGAGCTGAAGGTGGTCACCTAACCAACTGAGCCACTTGGACACCCAGATAAAAAAAGTTGTTTTTTGTTTTTGTTTTTTGTTTTTATTTTTTTCCCACCTTGCCTGTACCTACCACAAACCAGCAGTTCTCCGCTTACCCCACATCCAGTGAGACCTGCTGAGCACCAATGCAGTGAGAGCAGACATGGGCAGAGGAGTGGTGGCCAGGCTCAAACTGGGGCTGCTGCTTCTGGGGCTGCTCCTACGCATGCAGATTTATTCAAATCAAACTACTGTTGTAACAATTTCAAGTAACTCCTCCCAGGATACCTCCACTGCCCTAAATCCAGCTAACACCACCAACCCCCATGGCAACTGGCAGTGCTCTGTTGTCAATAGCCATTCTCTTCATGATTTCATTCTTCCTTTTCATCTCTACTGTTTAGAGATTCAGATTGAGAAACATCTATACTTCTTCATCTTCTAAGCCCAATCAAAATAGCATATAGACATCCAATGTGACAAGTTAAAAACAGGTCTTCATCGAATCTATTAATTCCACATCTTATTTTATTGACACAAAAAATGTTGAGGAGCCCATCCTTGATTGGTTTGAAGAACATGTAAAGAGTTTGATTAGACAGTGAATGTCTATTAAATCTACTGGAGTTTCCTGTACAAGATGAAGAAACAACATCCAAGATTAGTTAAGAGTTGATTTCTTTAGATGTAGCCTAAGAAGTTTGACATGTAAAAGTCTACCTTGAAAATGAGAATAGGTTTTATCTTATCTAGATATAAAGGATGGGATGTGAACAGAATGTTTTCATTTGGTTCATTAAATCCTTAAGGCCATGAAACAGGTAATACAAAAATCTTCCATGATTCTATTTGTATGTATGTACATTAGAAGCAACTTCCAGCTGTTACTGTAAAACCTCAATGCATTGTTTCAGCAGTACTAATTTAATGCCTGTGTACTCTAAAGTTTCACATTGTTAAGCTATCACTATTTCTTGGAAACTGAACTTTTTCTTCTGAGGCTTTAGATTGAACATTGAATTTGATTTTTTATATAGTAATTGACATGTGCCAGGGCAATGATGGATTGGAATCTATACCAGACTGAAGGATAATGAGTACATTTTGCTTATATATTTACCACCTGTACCTATTCAACAAGAGTGCCAGATTCATTTAGCTAAACTGATCCCAAAGAGTAGAAGTACATTGACCTCAACTAATTTCAAAATAACAGTGAGAGACTATGGACTCTGAAAAACAACCTGAGGGTTTTGAAGGGGCGGGGGGTGGAAGGTTGGGGGAACCAGGTGGTGGGTATTAGGGAGGGCACGGACTGCATGGAGCACTGGGTGTGGTGAAAAAACAATGAATACTGTTACGCTGAAAATAAATAAAAATTTTTAAAAAATAATTTTTATTTTTGCATATGTTGAATACTTTAAAAAATATTTTATTTATTTCTGGGGCACCTGGGGGATTCAGTCGTTAAGCGTCTGCCTTTGGTTCAGGTCATGATCCTAGGGTCCTATGGTGGAGCCCCGCATTGGGTTCCCTGCTCCACGGGAAGCCTGCTTCTCCCTCTCCCACTCCTTTGGTTTGTATTCCCTCTCTTGCTCTCTCTCTCTTTTTCAAAGAGATAAATAAGATCTTTTTAAAAAAGATTTTATTTGTTTATTTCACAGAGAGAGAGAGAGATCATGAGTGGGAGGAAGGGGCAGAGAGAGAGAGAGAGAAGCAGATTCCTTGCTGAGCAGGTAGCCAGATGTGGGGCTTGATCCCAGGACCCTGAGATCATGACCTGAGTCAAAGGCAGACACTTAACAGATGGAGCCACCCAGGCTTCCCTGTTGAATACTTTTTAAAATTTAAAGAAAATAATCTGTTTTGAAGGTGAAATTTACAAATCTTGAAATTAAAAAGGCAAAATGCATATAGGAACCAAAATTGTAAATCAAGTATTTGGGAAGGGAAGACTGGAAGCTTACTTACATTAAATTCCAAAAAACTTCTTTACTCTTTCTTTGAATTTTTTTTTAACTCTCAATCAAAATAGTCACATTTGAACAGTGTTTGTTAGTCTATATTTTAAAATAGTTATAACTTGGTCCTAAGCCTAAAGTGGACTTGATTCTGGAAAGTAAATCTTTTCACAATTGCCTCAATGCACATAAAGTGTTTTTTTAAATATACACATGCTAAGTTCTTCAGCTCACATGATCACACATTGATGCTTAGATGTCCCAATATCAAATACGGCCACATGGTATTGATAACCAGTTGTTTTTCCCATCTTCAGGAACCTACACCAGAACAACCATATCCAGCACATCTCAAGCCACTGTGTCTGTGAATGAACATTCCATTTTGTAATACTGTAAACTGTAAATAAAGCTGTAAACTGTAAATAAAAATGAAAAATGTAAATAAAAATGACTGAAAGAGGAAAAAAAATCCTTTCAACAAATGGCACTGGAAAGAGGGGATATATACATGTGAAAAAATGAAGTTGCACTCCACATCATACACAAAAATCAACTCAAAATGGATCATATACCTGAACGTAACAGATAAAATGATAAGGCCATGAATATGTACATTTGTGTTTTCTTCCAAAACCATTATTGTTTTATCTCTTACACCCTTGTCAAAAACTTGCAACTTCAATCAAGTTCACTTTGAATAGTGGAAACAATATTTTCATAGAGATGCCTTTACCTTCGCACACTTTTAAAATGTTGTTGTTTTGAATATTTGATGTGGATAATTTTTTTCTACTCATAAAATATGATGTATACATTGAGTGATAAAAGGATAATCTTTTGTATATACCCATATTTCTTTTTTAACAACTTTAGTAAAGATATCATTCAGATACCATATAGTTCACCAATTCAAAATATACAATTCAGTTTATTTCAGTATAACAGGATTGTGCAATAATCATCACAATCCATTTCAGAATAATTTTTTTCTCTAGAAGAAAATTCTGGACCTACTAGCAGTCACTGTTCATTCCCCCAAAATTCCTCCAACTTGGCCATCCCCAGGAAATCACCAGTTTGTTTATTTTCTGTCTCTATAGATTTGTCTTGTCTGGACATTTCACAAAAATAAAATTATGTCATGTGTAGTCTTTTTGTTACTGATTTTCACTTAATACAACGCTTTCAAAGTTCATCCACATTGTAGCATGAATCACTACTTTATTCCTTTCTATTGCTGAGCAATATTTCATTGTATGAATATACTACATTGTACATACCCATTTATCAGTTGGTGGACATTTGAGTTCTTTTTATTTTTTTGGCTATAATTAATAATGCTGCAATGAATATTTGTGTACAAATTTTTATGTGGAGGCATGCTTCTATTTCTCTTTGATACGTGTCTAGGAGTGGAATTGCAGAGTCATACTGTATACTTTGCCTTTTCTTTTCTTTTCTTTTTTTTTTTTTTACTTTGCCCATCCTTAAACTGGGTTATTTATTGTATTATTATTGATATGTAAGAGTTCTTTACATATTCTGAATGAAATTTCCTTATAAAATACACATTTGGCAATTTTTTTTCCTCATTATTTGGGTTATATACTCACTTTCTTGATGATTTTTTTTGCAGCTTCTAATATTTTAATTTTGGTTTAGTCAAATTTATCTGTTTTTATTTTCTTGCTTTTTCTCTCACTGGCATATCTATGAAACTACTGCAATATTGAATATACTGGTGGTTGTCTGGGGCTTGTGGAGTGAAGGAGTTTTGGGGAATGAACAATGACTGCTAATGTGCACAGGGTTTTGTTCTAGAGGGAAAAATGTATTTTAAAATTGATTGTGATGATTGTTGCACAACCCTGTTATACAAAAAATATTGAATTGTGCACTTTGAATCAGGGAATTATATGGTATCTGACTGGTATCTTAATTAAGCTGTTAAAAAAGAAATATGGGTACATACAATAGATTATCTTTCTTTCTCTTCATGTGTTTTATTTTTTTAATTTTTTATTTCTTTTCAACGTAACAGTATTCATTGTTTTTTCACCATACCCAGTGCTCCATGCAATCCGTGCCCTCCCTAATACCCACCACCTGGTTCCCCCAACCTCCCATCCCCCGCTCTTCATGGGTTTTAAACATTACATTTTGTGATCAGAATAAAAATTATTACAGCATCGAATATTTAAGACAATGACATTTAAAAAGTGGAGAAAATGGATGAAAACTTAAATGTGAGACAGGAAACCATCAAAATCCTGGAGGATAACACACGAAGTAATCTCTTTGACATAGGCCATACCAACTTCTTCCTAAATATGTCTCTTGAGGCAAGGGAACCAAAAGCAAACATAACCTACAGGGACTTCATCAAGATAAAAAGCTTCTGCACAACGAAGGAAATAGTCAACAAATCTAAAAAGCAGCTTACAGAATGGGGCAAGATATTTGCAAATGACATATCTCATAAAGGGTTAGTATCCAAAATCTATAAAGAACTTACTAAACTCAACAAATAATTCAGTTAAGAAATGGTCAGAAGACATGAATAGACACTTTGCAGGAGAAGACATTCAGATGGCTAACACACACATAAAAAGACGCTCAACATCACTTATCATCAGGGAAATACAAATTGAAACCACAAGGAGATACCACCTCACACCAGTCATAATGGCTAAAATTAACAATACAAGAAACAACAGGTGTTGGCAAGGATGAAGAGAAAGGGGAACCCTCTTTTGCTGTTGATGGGAATGCAATCTGGTGCCCACTCTGGAACACAGTATAGAAGATCCTCAAAAAGTTACAGATAAAACTCCTCCATATCCAGCAATTGCACTACAAGGTATTTACCAAAAGGATACAAAAAAACAGATTCAAAGGTATAACTGCACCCTGATGCTTATAGCAGCATTATCAGTAACAGCCAAATTATGGAGAGAGTCCAATGCCCATCGACTAATGGATTGATAAAGAAGAGGTGATATATATGCACAACGGAATATTACTTAGCCATTGAAAAGAACGAAATCTTGCCCTTTGCAATGATGTAGATGGAGCTAGAGTGTAATATGCTAAGTGAAATAAGTCAGTGAGAGAAAGACAAATACCACAATATCTCACTCATATGTGGAATTTAAAAAGGCAAATAGATGAACCTAGTGGAAGTGGGGAAACAAGAGACAGGGAAACAATCCATAAAATACTCTTAATGGTAGAGAATAAACAGGGTCGATGGAGGGAGTTGGGTGAGAAATGGGCTAGATGTGTAATGGGTATTAAAGAGAGCACTTGAAGGGGCACCTGGGTGGCTCAGTGGGTTAAAGCCTCTGTCTTCAGCTCAGTTCATGATCACAGGGTCCTGGGATCAAGCCCCACATCGGGTTCTCTGCTCAGCAGGGAGCCTGCTTCCTCCTCTCTCTCTGCCTACTTGTGCTCTCTGTCTGTCAAATAAATAATAAATAAAATCTTAAAAAAAAAAGAGCACTTGTGATGAGTGCAGGTTGTTGTATGTAAGGGATGAAGTCACAGAAACCAATATTGTACTATATGTTAACTAAGTAAAATTTAAATTAAAAAATGAAATATTGCCATTTACAATGATGTTGATGGAGGTAGAGAGTATTGTGCTAAGTGAAATAAGTCAGTTGGAGAAAGACAAATACCATATTATTTCACTCATATGTGGAATTTAAGAAACATAACAGATGAACATAGGGGAAAAAGAGACAGGAAAATCATTAAACAGAATCTTAACTATACAGAACAAATTGAGGCCTACTAAAGGGAAGGCGGGTGGGGGGATGGGTTTAATAAGTGAAGGGCGTTAGGAGGACACTTGTGATAAGCAGTGGGTGTTTTATGTATGTGATCCATCTCTAAATTCTATAACTGGATCTAGTATTATACTGTATGTTAACTAACTGGAATTTAAATAAAAACTTGAAATAAAAGTAAACAAGTTGGGAAAAAGTGGGGAAAATAAAGGTGACTCAATAAAAGTATTATTTCACACTTCAAAATGGTAAAATATTGAAATCAGCAAACTGTGATAAGTCACATATGTATATTGCAATACCCAGAGGAACCTCTATGAAAACTATACAAAGATTGCTCAAAAACACTATAAATAATTCATGTTAGAATCCTGAAAAATATTCAAATAATAAATAGGAAGGCATAAAAAGAGAGACTGGAGGTGCCTAGGTGGCTCAGTTGGTTTAATATCTGCCTTTGGCTCAGGTCATGATCTCAGGGTCCTGGGACTGAATTCCACACCCAGCTCTCTGCTCAGCGGGGAGTCAGCTACTCCCTCTCACTCTTCCTTTGTAGTCTCCCTCTCTCTCTCTCTCAAATAAAGGAATTAAATCTAAAAAAAAAAAAAGTGAGATATATAGAAACAGAGGAATGACACTTGGAAGTAACAAACAGAAAATAAATAATAAAATGGCAGACATAAACTCTAACATATCCAAAATGTTAAATATAAATGGAAAATACATTTCAAAAGATACACTGGTAGAGTGGGTTAAAGAAATGAGCCAAAAAAAAAAAAAAAGAAGAAGAAGAAAAGAAATGAGCCAATTATATGCCATTAGCAACAAACACTTCAAATTCAATGAGATGAGTGTGTCAAAAGTAAAAGGTGGGAAAATATATACCGTGCAAATATTTATTGTGTTTTATTAGAGAAAGGTATTTTCTCTACTACCTCTTCACTCTCAAAAAATTCAAAGGCATGGGAGGATGAAATTATTTTCACATTGGGTCAATAAAAATAGCACTTGAGATATTACATTTTATACATATTGGAAATATCTATATAAATTATATATAATTTATATAGATATATATATCTATATTATATATATAATTTATATAGATATTTCCAATATGTATAAAATGTAATATCTCAAGTGCTATTTTTATTGACAATTTATGTCTCCAATTCTCTCAAGTGCTATTTTTATTGACAATTTATGTCTCCAATTCATAAGAGATTCTTAGAATCACAACTGAACATCAACAGGAAATTCTTTCCAGATTTTAAAATATTGTTTGGTGTTATGAACTTATTTTGCAATTGAACATATCTTGTGAATATTATCATTTACTTAGGTACGTATTTGTTTCCCTGTAATTGGATACAGTGCCTATCAGTTCCAGCAAGATTCTTAAACTTTAGGCATCTATTCTATAGCGAATATATTTAAGCAGTCTACACTAATCACTTTTTTAAAAGTGTGATCTAAGATGGTCATCACTGCTATGTGCTTAAAAGTTAAGTCTACGGAAACCTAGGTGGCTCAGTTGGTTAAGCGTCTGCCTTTGGCTCAGGTCATGAATCCAGGGTCCTGAGATCCCATATCATGCTTCTTGCTCACTGGGGAGCCTGCTTCTTCCCCTGCTTGTGATCTCTCCCTCTATCTCTCTGTCTCTCTCTGATAAATAAATAGATAGATAAAATCTTTAAAAAACCCACTGCTTACGGACATTGGGGAGGGTATGTGCTATGGTGAGTGCTGTGAAGTGTGTAAACCTGGCAATTCACAGACCTGTACTCCTGGGGCTAAAAATACATTATATGTTTATTAAAAATTTTTTTAAAAAATTTAAAAAACCAATGCTTTTATTTTTTTTTAAGATTTTATTTATTTATTTGTCAGAGAGAGAGTACACAGAAGCAGCCAGAGGCAGCAAGAAAAGCAGGCTCCCTGCCAAGCAAGGAGCCTGATGTGGGACTTGATCCCAGGACTCTGGGATCATGACCTGAGCCCAAGACATCGGCTTAACCAACTGAGCCACCCAGGTGTCCCAAAACTTAATTCTTAAAAAAAAAGAATTTAAGACAAGAAAATTCAAAAATAAAATGAAAATATCTTGTTTTAAAATGAGTCCATCAGTATTTTGCGTTCCATTTTATTTATTTTATTTACTTTTAGGAAATATAACTGGCACTAATTTACATTCCCACCAACAGTGCACTAGGGTTCTCTTTTCTCCACATCCTTACCAATTCTTATTATTTGTCTTCTTGATAATAACCATTCTGACAGGTGTGAGATAATACCTCATTATGGTTTTAATCTGCATTAGCCTGATAATTAGTGATATTGAGCATCTTTTCATGTGCCTGTTGAACATCTATGTGTCTTACCTGGAAAATATGTCTATTCATTTCTTCTGCCCATTTTTTATCACATTATTTTTTAAATTGAGTTGTATCAATTATCTATATATTTTGGATATTAACCCCTTTTTAGATACATGTCCCACAATATCATCTTCATGCAGATGGTTGTGTTCTCATTTTGTTTATGGTTTCCTTTGCCATGCAGAAGCTATTTAGTTTGATGTGGTCCCATTTGTTTATTTTTATTTTTATTGCCTTGGCCTTTGGTGTCTAATTAAAAAAAAAAATCTCATAGACTGGTGTTGAGGGAGATTTTTCCTATGTTTTCTTCTAGGAGTTTCATTATTTCAAGTCTTACATTCAAGTCATTAATCAAGTTCAAGTTATTTTTTTTTCATCCAGTTTTATTCTTTTGCATGTAGTTGCCCAGTTTTCTTAGTACCGTTTATTTTTATATGTGTGCTTTTTCTTATTTATTTAGTTAATTTTAATTTAAATTCCAGTTACTTAACATACACTGTACTATTACTTTCAGGTGCAATTTAGTGATTCAGCACTTCAAACAACGCCTTGTGCTCATCACAAGTGCACTCCATAATCCCTAACACCTATTTAACCCATTCCCCCCACCTCCTCTCTAGTAACCATCAGTTTCAACACCACTTATTGAAGAGACTGTTTTTTTTTTCTCATTGCATATTCTTGCTTCTTTTGTCATAAAGAATTGACCATAAATGTGTATATATATATATGTGTATATATATATATACATATATATATACATATATATAAGTTTATGTCTGGGCTTTCTGTTCTGCTTAAGTGATTTATGTGTCTATTTTTATGTCAATACCATACTGTTTTTATTAATGTAACTCTATAATTCAGTTTGAATCAGAGAGTGTGATACCTCCAACTTTGCCCTTCTTTCTCAACATTGTTTTGGATATTTGGGGTCTTTTGTGGTTACATACAAATTTTAGAATTATTTGTTCTAGTTCTGTGAAAAATGCCACTGGGATTTTAATAGACATTACATTGCATTTGTAGATTGCTTTGAGTAGTATCGACATTTTAACTCTATTGACTCTTCTAACCCATATATAGGGAATGACTTTCCATTTGTGTCCAGTTTCTTTTATTCAAGTCTTATGGTTTTCAGTGTAAAAATCTTTCACTGCCTTAGTTAAATTTATTCCTATGTATTTTATTCCTTTTGAAGCAGTTGTAAATGGGATTGGGTTTTTTTAAAATATATCTTTCTGATAGTTTATTATGAATGTATAGAAACACAATGAATTTTTATATATTAATTTTTTATCCTGAAAGTTTACTGAATTTATTTATTAGTTCTACCAGTTTTGTAGTGAGGTATTTAGGGTCTTTGGGGTTTTTTATGTCATATGAAAATAATGACAATTTTATTTCTTCTTTTCCAATTTGGATGTTTTTATTTCTTTTACTTGCCTAATTGGTCTGGCTATGACTTCCAGTGCTATATTGAATAAACAGAGGACAACAGTGGAGGTCATGGTCTTGTCTTATTCCTGCTCTTAAGGGAAAAAATTTTTTTTTCAACATTGAGTAAGATATTAGCTGTGAGTTTGTCATATATTGCCCTTATTATGTTGAATTAAACTCCCTCTGTTCTCAATATGCTAAGAATTTTATTATAAATAAATGTCGAAGTTGTCAAATGTTTTATCTGTACCTATTGAGATAATTGTATGTTTTTTATCCTTCTGTTTTATTAATGTGGTATGACATTAACTGAATTGCAGATGTTGACCCATTCTTGAAACCCTGGAATAAATCCAGATGTGTATGATCCTTTCAACGCATTGTTGATTTTGTTTTGTTAGTATTTTATTGAGGATTTTTATACCTATATTCATTGGTGATATTGGTCTGCAGATTTTTTGTTTTGGGGAGGTTTAAATTTACTGACTCAGTGCTCCTACAACTAGTTAGTCTATTCAGATTTTTTATTTCTTTCTGATTGGGAAAATTATGTTTCTAGGAATTTATCCATTTTTTCTAGGTTGTCCAGTTTGTTGATTTATAATTTTTTATAGTAGACTCTTATCTTTTGTATTTCTGTGATATCAATCATAACTTCTCCTCTCTTTTCTGATTTTACAGATTTGAGCCTTTTCTCTCTCTCTCTCTCTCTTTCTGTGAATCTAGCTAAAGGTTTGTCAGTTTTATGTTTTCAAAAAAAGAGATTTTAGTTTAATTGATCTTTTCTTTTTTTTTTTAATTTTTGCTGTGTTATGTTAGTCACCATACAGTACATCATCAGTTTTTGATGTAGTGTTCCAAGATTCATTGTTTACATATAATACCCAGTGCTCCATGCAACATGTGCCCTCCTTAATACCCACCACCAGGCTCACCCATCCCCCCACCCCCTTCCCTCTAAAACCCTCAGTTTGTTTCTCAGAGTCCACAGTCTCTCATGGTTTGTTTCCCCTTCTGATTTCCCCCCTTCATTTTTTTTTTCCTTCTCCTGAAGTCCTCCATGTTCTCCTTATTCCACAAGTAAGTGAAACCATATGATAATTGACTTTCTCTGCTTGACTTATTTCACTCAGCATAATCTCCTCCCATCCCATCCATGTTGATGCAAATATTGGGTATTCATCCTTTCTGATGGCTGAGGAATATTCCATTGTATATATGGACCACATCTTCTTTATCCATTCATCTGTTGAAGGGCATCTTGGCTCTTTCCATAGTTTGGCTATTCTGGACATTGCTGCTATGAACATTGGTGTACATATGGCCCTTCTTTTCACTACATGTGTATCTTTGGAGTAAAAACCCAGTAGTGCAATTGCTGGGTCATAGGGTAGCTCTATTTTTAATTTTTGAGGAATCTCCACACTGTTTTCCAAAGTGGCTGCACCAACTTAAAGGATACAGTCAACAAAACAAAGTGGCAACCCACGGAATAGGAGAAGATATTTGCAAATGACACTACACACAAAGGGTTGATATCCAAGATCTATAAACAACTTCTCAAACTCAACCCCCAAAACTGATGATTAAGTCAAAAAATGAGCAGAACACATGAACAGACACTTCTCCAATGAAGACATACAAATGGTTAGCAGAAACATGAAAAAATGTTCATCATCATTAGCCATCAGGGAAATTCAAATCAAAACCCCATTTATCTTTTCTATTGTCTTTTTAGTTTCTGTTTTTTTCTGCTCTGATCTTTTATCATTTCCTTCCTTCTAGTAACTTTGGATTTCACTTGCTCTTCTTTTTCTAGTTCCTTTAGATGAAAGTTATATTGTTTGAGATTTTTCTTGTTTCTTTAGGTAGGCCTAAATTGCTATTTAGTTCCCTCTTAGAACCACTTTTACTACTTCCCATAAACTTTGGTTATGTCATATTTCTGTATTCATATGTCCCTAAATATTTCTTAATTTCTCTTTTGATTTCTTCAATGACACACTTGTTTTTCAGAAGCATGTTTAATCACATTTTCTTCCTAGTTTTTTCTCAAAATTGATTTCCAGTTTCATATCATTGTGGTTGGAAAATACGTTTTATATGATTTCAATTTTGTTGACTTTATTGAGGCTTGTTTTTTGGCCTAGTATGTGATCTTAGAGAATGTTCCATCTGTACTTGAGAAGAATATGTATTCAGGTGCTTTTTGATGGAATATTATGTATATATCTATTAAGTCTATCTGGTCCAATATGTCATTCAAAACCATTTTTTCCTTGTTGCTTTTCTGTCTGGATGATCTATTATTTCATAAGTGGGAAGTTGAAGTTCCCTACTATTTTTTTACTGCTGTCAATTTCCCTTTTCAGGTCTATTTATATTTGCTTTGTATATTTTTATGCTTCTATATTGGGTGCATATACATTTATAAATGTTATATCATCTTGCTGGATTGACCCCTTTATTGTTATGCTGTGCCCTTTTTCTTTTATTTCAGTCTTTGTTTGACAGTCTGTTTTGTTGTCTGAGGTAAGTATAACTACACCAGTTTTCTTTTCATATCCATTTGCATGAAATATCTTTTTTCATCACTTCATTTTCTGTTTGTATATTTCCTTACTTCTAAAGTAAGCCTCTTGTAAGCAGCACACAGATGCATGTAGGTTTATTTAAAAAAAATCAATTCACTCAGTCTATGTCCTTTGATTGGAAAATTCAGCCCTTTACATTTAAAGTAATCATTAATAAGTATATAATTACTGTATTTTTTGTGTTCTGCCTATTTTTGTACTTCCTCTCTCTCCCTTTCTTCTTATCTCTTTTTCCTTCTGGTTTAATATTTTTCTTTAGTGGTATATTTAGATTCCATTCTCAATTTATTTTGTGTATTTGTTATAGCTTTAAGGTTATCTTGTAGTTCATATTTATCTTCATATGTAAATAACAGACTTTTTAAGTTGATAGCAATTAAATTTAAAACATTTGAAAACTACATTTTCACTACTCCCCACTTCATGTTTTAAAAGTCACTTTTTACATTTTTTTAATCCCTTAACTACTTATTGTAGTTTTAGGTAATTTTGCTACTTTTGTCTTTTGACCTTCATACTAGGTTTGTAAATGATTAATCCACTATCTTTATTATATATTCACCTTTTCCAGTGAGATCTTCACTTTCATAGTTTTTATTGTTATGAATCAGTGCAATTTATTTTTATTTTAAAGAAGTTCCTTTAACATGTCTTGTAAGGTTACTTTAGTGGTGAAGAGCTCCTTATTTTGCTTATCTGGAAATTCTTTATTTCTCCTTCTATCCTGAATAATAAGCCTACCAGGAACAGTATTCTTGGTCAGAAGTTGTTGTTGTTGTTGTTGTTGTTGTTTTATTTTTATTTATTTATTTTTCTTTCCTGTCAGCACTTTGAATATGTCAATGACCTGCAAAGTTTCTGCTGGAACTTTGCTGATAACTTATTGGGTTTCACTTGTATATAACAAGTTGTTTCTCTTTTCTGCTTTTATGATTTTCTGTTTCTTTAACTTTTAGTATTTAATTATAATGTTTCTTGGTGTGGATATTTTTGGGTTCTTCTTATTTGGAACTTTCTGGGCTTTCTGGATCTGGTTCTCTGTTTCCTTCCCCAGATTAAGGAAATTTTTAGCCATTATTTCTTCAAATAAATTTTCTGCCCCTTTATCTCTTTCTTCTTCTTCTGGGTCCCCTATATAATGTGGGTGTTATTCGCTTGATGGTATCCTATAGGCATAAAAGACACATAAGAGAACTTCACTTTTTTTTTTCTTTTGCTACTCTTTCTGGGTGATTTCTATTGCTTTTTCATCAGTTTGTTGATCAGTTCCTTTGCTTCATCTAGTCTGTTGTTGAAATAGACTCTAGTCTAGTGTAGTTTTCAGTTCAGCTTACAGTATTTTCTTTTGCTCTGTGACTTCTGTTTGGTATTTTCTCTTCTTTTCTATCCCTTTTTTGAAGTTTGTTCTGTGTTCATCTGTACTCCTGAGTTTGGTGAGCAACTTTGTGACTATTACTTTGAACTCTTTATCAGGTAGATAACTGATCTCTGTTTCATTAATGTCCCTTTTTATTTTTTTTTGATGTTTTGACTTTTTTCAAGTAGAACATATTTCTATGTCTCTCATCTTGCCTAATTATTTTTATTACCTTGTATTAAGTGGAACAGCTAACTCTCTGAGTTGAAGAAGTAACCTTGTGTAGATGACCTGTAGGGCTCAGAAACAGAGTCCTCCATAGCTACCAGATCCCAGAGCTCAAGAGACA
This sequence comes from Martes martes, assembly GCF_963455335.1. Lineage (NCBI taxonomy): Eukaryota > Metazoa > Chordata > Mammalia > Carnivora > Mustelidae > Martes > Martes martes. Next base: position 63,429,627 of record NC_137897.1, read on the forward strand.
TCCCCTATATAGATTTATGTATCTGTCTGCTGTGGTAGGGCCATGACTAGAGTGTTGAAAGGGGCACAGTGCTTGTTCAGCTGTGGTTTAACTGCAGCTTCTGAAAAGCAGGGTGTTTCCCAGTCTAGTTCTAGAGCAGCTTTGCTATGGCTGGAAGGTGAGGCACTCATGCAGCCTGCTCTGGTGTTGCTGCAGCTTGAGGGAGGTGAGGTTCTTATGTGGCTGGCTGTGATGTATCTACAGCCAGAGTGGTAGGGAGCTTGTACAGAAGTTTGTGACATGGCTGTGAGGGGTGCTCACCAACCTCACTATGGCTCAGCTGTGGTGTAGGAAGTTGGGTATGTCTAGCAAGTGCTGACAGGTTAGAGGGAGCTTGCTAAAATGGTATTTGCCAGCACTGGCAATCACAATCCTTTTAGCAATGGATAGAACTAGTAGGCAGAAAACATTAATTAATGTTACAGATATAAACAACACAATCAACAGGATCTAATTGGTATAAATTGAGTACTCCACAAAAAAATAGTAGAAAACACATTTTTTTCAAGCACCCATTGAACATTTACCAAGACAGACTGTATTCAGAGCCATCAGATTAATCTCAAGAAATGTGAAAGAATTGAAGTGATACAGATATGTTCTCTGATCATAATAAAGTCAAATAAGAAATAAATAAGAAAAGAGGAAAATTTCAAAATATATGAAAATTAATTCACTTTTTACATAATCTATTAGACAATAATAACTCTCTAAAGAGACAAAAATACATAGAACTAGATGAAATAAAAATAAGCATAACAAAACATGAGAGTATAGTAAAGTAGCACTGAGAGAAATTCATAGTAGTCAATTCTTATAATAAACAAGAAGGATCTCAAATTGATAATTTAAGTTCATTAAGAAACTACCAAAAAGGAGCATGATAATTCCAGAGAATGTAGAAGGAATGAAGTATTAAAGATAAGGGGATATATCAACAAATTGAAAATAGGAAAGCATTAGAAAAAAATCAATAAAATAAAAAGCTGATTCTTTTATTTTTAATTTTTATTTTTTGTAGTTTCAAGTTTTTATTTAAAGTCCAGTTAGTCCACATGCAGTGTAATATTAGTTTCAGAAGTAGAACTTAGTGACTCATCACTTACAAACAACACTCAGTGTTCATCTCAAGTGCCTTCCTTGAAACATCCCCTTTCTTACCTCTCCTCAAGTACCTCTCAGTTTGTTCTCTATAGTTCAGAGTCTACTTTATGGTTTACCTCTCTTTTTTTCCCCCTATGTTTATCTGTTTTGTTTCTTAAATTCCACATATGAGTGAAATCATATAGTGTTTGTCTTCCTATAACTGATTTATTTCTCTTAGCACAGTACTTTCTAGCTCCATCCACATCATTGCTAATGGTTTGATTTCAGTCACTTTTATAGTTGACTACTATTCCATTGTATACATATATCACTTCTTCTTTATCCAACCATCAATTGATGGACATTAGGCTATTTCCATAATTTGGCTTTTGTTGATAATTTTGCAAAAGCTGATTCTTTTAATAATAAGTAAAAGGGCACAAATCACCACTATCAGGAATAAAACAGAAGATATCAGTACATATCCTCCAGCTTTTGAAAGGGTCATAAAGGAAGACTATGAACAACTTTACACTCATGAATTACATAACTCACAGGAAATAGACCAGATTCTTGAAAATCAAAAACTATAAAACCTCAACCAAGATGAAAAAGTCTTTTATACCAAACATTTAACAAATAATTAACAACAATTTTACACAATTTCTTTTAAAAACTCAAAGAAGGAACACTTCACGATTAACTTATGAGGTCAATATTGTATTGTTCCCAAAACACACAAAAACAGTGTAAAGCAAAACAAAACAAACCTAAAAAAAAGAAAACAAACAAATATATCTTACAGACCTAGGGGTGGGGGAAAAACTCAATAAAATATAAGCAAACTGAATCCAACAAAGTAAAAAGGAAAAACACATTAGAAACAAATGTGCTTTAAATCTTGAAAAGGAGAAACAAAACTGGAGGTATCACAATTCCAGACTTCAAGTAATATTTCAAATCTGTAGTAATGAAAAGAGTATGGTACTGGCACAAAAACAGACACATGGATCAATTGAACATAATTGAAAACCCAAAACTAGACCGACAATCTTATCTTAATCTACAGTCAATTAACTTTTGGCTGAGGAAGCAAGAATATGCAAGAAAGACGGTCTCTTCAACAAATGGTGTTGGGAAAACTGGACAGCTACATACAAAAGAATGAAACTGGACCACTTTCTTACACTATAGACAAAAGTAAACCTCAAATGGATTAAAAGTGTAAATGTGATATCTGAAAATATATAAATCCTAGGAAAGAACACAGACAGTCATTATTCTGACATCAGCTGTAGGGACATCTTTCTAGGTATGTGCCCTGAGGCAAGGGAAATAAAATTAAGAAATAAATTATTGAAACTACATCAAAATAAAAATTTCTGCACAGCCAAGTAAACAGATAACAAAACTAACAGAGTGGCAAAATACATTTGTAAATGGCAAAGCTGATAAAGGTTTAGTAACCAAAATGTATAAAGAACTTATACAACTAAACACCCAAAAAACAAACAATTAAAAATGGGCAGAAAACCTGAGCAAACATTCTCCAAAGGAGACATACAGATGGATAATAGGCACATGAAAAGCTGTTCAACATCACTGATCATCAGGGAAATCTGACTCAAAAAACAATGAGATATCACTTTACACCTGTCAGAATGACTAAAATAAAAAAAAAAGTCAAGAAACAACAAGTGTTGGTGAGAATGTAGAGAAAAACGTACTCTTTTTGAGAATGCAAACAGGTGCAGCCATTGTGGAAGACAGTATGAAGTTTTCTCAAAAAGTTTAAAATTGAACTACTGAGTATTTACCAAAAGAATACAAAAACACTAATTCAAAGGGATATATGCACCCCTGTTCTTATATTACTTCCAATAGGGAAATTACAGAAGCATCCTAAGTGTCCATTGATAGATGAATCAATAAAGAAGATGTGGTGTATATTTATAGTGGAATATTATTCATCTATAACATACGATTAAATCTTGCTATTTGCAACAACATTGCTGGATCTAAAGAATATAATGGAAAGTGAAGTAAGCTAATCAGAGAAAGACAAATACAATGTAATTTCACTCATATGCAAAATTTAAGAAACAAAACGAATGAACACATTTTAAAAAAAGACAAACCAATGAGGGGGGAAAAAAAGAGACAAACCAAAAACAGACTCTTAACTTAGTGAATAAGCAGATGGTTACCAGAAGAGAAGCGGTTGGAAGGTAGGTGAAATATGTGAAGGGAATTAAGAAGAGTACACTTAACATAATGAACAGTGAGTAATGTATATTGTTAAATCACTATATTGTACACTTGAAACTAATATAGCAGTGTGTGTTAACTACATTGGAATCAAAATAAAAAAATATAACTATGAAAAAACAAACAAGTGTGTTTTATTATAGTTATGCAAGCTCAACATCTGAAAATCAATTAAAGTGATCCACCATATTAACAGGTTACAAAAGAAAAGTCATATGATTATATGAAAACACCCATAAGATGCATTTTACAAAATTCAATTTTTATGGATGATAAAAACTCAGCCAATCAGAAATAGAGGGAATTACCTCACTATGGTAAAGGACACCTACTATAAAGTCCTGAGCTAACACTGTACGTAATGATCAAAGAATGAATGCTTTCCCCCTAAGATTGGGAAAGGCTTCTCCTATTACCACTTTTACTCAGTGTCTTTTTTTTAAAGATTTTATTTATTTATTTGACAGAGAGAGAGATCACAAGTAGGCAGAGAGGCAGGCAGAGAAAGAGGGGGGGAAGCATGCTCCCTGCTGAGCAGAGAGCCCTATGCAGGACTCCATCCCAGGAACCTGGGATCATGACCTGAGCCGAAGGCAGCGGCTTAACCAACTGAGCCACCCAAGTGCCCTTACTCAGTGTCTTATAGGAAGTCTGGCGAGCACAATAAAGGCAAGAAAAAAATGAAAAGTACACAGATTGGAAAGAAAGGAATAAAACAGTCCCTATTTGTAGATAACATGACTGCATAGAAATTTCACTGATGTTGAAAAAAAAAAAAGGTAGAACTAATTAATGAGTTCAGCTAGATTGGAAGATACATGATCAACCAACAAAAGTAAATTGCATTTCCGTATTCTAACAATGATTATATGGAAACCAAAATGGAAAGCACAATACCACTTACAATTATTGCAAAGAAATTGAAATATTTATATGTACAATTAAAACAATATGTAAAGGTTCTATATGGTTAAAATTACAAAATGCTGATTAAAGAAATCAAAGAAGACCTAAATAAATGGAGAGATATATCATGCTTATGAAATGGAAGACAATATATTAAAGATATCTACTCCCCAAATTGATCTATTTTGAATGGAATTCTTATTAAAATTCTGAGTTTTTTGTAGGCACAGATAAGCATTTCTAAAATTGATATTAAAATAGACACACTCTAGAATAGCTAAAACAAATTTGAAAAAGAAGAATTACCCCTAAAATGTTGTCTTAACATATAACCACAATAATTAAAACAGTATTGTGTTGTCAGGGAAATAAGTGATCACTGGGTATACCCAACTGATTTTTTACAAAGATGCAAAAACAAGTCAGTGAAGGAAAGATTGTATTTTCAATAAGTGGTGCTGAAACAACTGGCTATCTACTGGGTACAAAATAAACATATCTTAACCTCACACCTAATTAAAAAAAAACTCATGATGGATCATGGACTTAAATATAAAACATGAAACTATATAATTTTTAGGAAAAATATAAGAATATCTTCAGGATCTATGGCTACCAAACATCCTTATATTTGATCATAAAAAGCATAATCCATAGCAGGAAAATTTGATAAATCGAACCTCAGCAAAGTTACAAAATTTTGTTTTGTGAAAGATACTGCAAGGAGGATGAAAAGACATGCTACAAAAGGAGAGAAGTTTTGCAAATCATATATCCAATAAAAGTTTCATGTATATAAATAATTCTTTTTTTTAACTTTATTTTATTTTTTCAGTGTTCCAACATTCATTGTTTATGCATTGCTTTTTTTTAAAGATGTTAAATTTATTTTTATTTTTTTACTTTTTTTAATTTAATTTCTTTTCAGTGTAACAGATTTCCCTGTTTATGCAACACACCCAATGCTCCATGCAATATGTGCCCTCCATAATACCCACCACCAGGCCCCCCCAACCTCCCACCCTGCTCCCTTTCAAAACCCTCAGACTGTTTTTCAGAGTCCATAGTCTCTCATGGTTCATCTCCCCCTCCAATTTCCCTCAACTCCCGTCTCTTCTCCATCTCCCCATGTCCTCCGTGTTATCCCTTATGCTCCACAAATAAGTGAAACCATGTGATGATTGACTCTCTCTGCTTGACTTATTTCACTGAGCATAATCTCTTCCAGTCCCGTCCATGTTGATATAAAAGTTGGGTATTCATCCTTTCTGATGGAGGCATAATACTCCATAGTGTATATGGACCACATCTTCCTTATCCATTCGTCCATTGAAGGGCGTCTTGGCTCTTTCCACAGTTTGGCGACTATGGCCATTGCTGCTATGAATATTGGGGTACAGATGGCCCTTCTTTTCACTACATCTGTATCTTTCGGGTAAATACCCAGCAGTGCAATTGCAGGGTCATAGGGTAACTCTCTTTTTAATTTCTTAAGGAATCTCCACACTGTTCTCCAAAGTGGCTGCACCAACTTGCATTCCCACCAACAGTGGAAGAGGGTTCCCCTTTCTCCACATCCTCTCCAACACTTGTTGTTTACTGTCTTGCTAATTTTGGCCATTCTAACTGGTGTGAGGTGGTATCTCAATGTGGTTTTAATTTGAATCTCTCTGATGGCTAGTGATGATGAGCATTTTTTCATGTGTCTGATAGCCATTTGCATGTCTTCATTGGAGAAGTGTCTGTTCATGTCTTCTGCCCATTTTTCAACATGATTATCTGTTGTGTGTGTGTTGAGTTTGAGAAGTTCTTTATAGATCCTGGATATCAGCCTTTTGTCTGTACTGTCATTTGCAAATATCTTCTTCCATTCCGTGGGTTGCCTCTTTGTTTTGCTGACTGTTTCCTTTGCTGTGCAGAAGCTTTTGATCTTGATGAAGTCCCAAAAGTTCATTTTCACTTTTGTTTCCTTGAAACAAAGTTTCAAGAAGTTGAAAGAAGTTCAACTTGAAAGAAGTTGCTATGGCTGATATTGAAGAGGCTACTGCCTATGTTCTCCTCTATAATTCTGATGGATTCCTATCTTACGTTGAGGTCTTTTATCCATTTTGAGTTTATCTTTGTGTATGGTGTAAGAGAATGGTCGAGTTTCATTCTTCCACACATAGCTATCCAATTTTCCCAGCACCATTTATTGAAGAAACTGTCTTTTTTCCACTGGATATTTTTTCCTGCTTTGTCGAAGATTATTTGACCATAGAGTTGAGGGTCCATATCTGGGCTCTCTACTCTGTTCCACTGGTCTGTGTGTCTGTTTTTATGGCAGTACCATGCTGTCTTGATGATCACAGCTTTGTAGTAAAGCTTGAAATCAGGCAATGTGATGTCATCAGTTTTGTTTTTCTTTTTCAATGTTTCCTTAGCAATTCAAGGTCTTTTCTGATTCCATACAAATTTTAGGATTATTTGTTCCAGCTCTTTGAAAAATACTGGTGGAATTTTGATAAGAATGGTATATACAAATAATTCTTAAACTTAACAAACATGGTTCAGGGGAAGATATAGAGGTAGAGAAGGATGACCCTAAGCTCACTTTGTTGCATGGATATTATTAGGTAACATTCACATCAACATAAATAACTCAGAAAATGTCCCAAAGACTTGCAGAACAAACTCCACAAGTACAAGTAGAGAAGAGGTCATATCAAAGAAGGTAGGAAGGGAAAAATGCAATTTGAAAGTGATAAAAGCCATGGCTATCCCTGGTAGCTGGGGGCATGGTGAAGTGGGAGAAACAGATCATTACATCTTAGAATGCACAAGGAAGACAAATCCCCATAACATTTGGCTTTGAAATCAAGAGAGATCATATTTTATGAGTTCTTAAAACCAGAAAGACTTACAGGTTGCCATTTTAAAAGTCAGCAGGCTTAGCTCTGGGAGAGCCTGGATGGTGTTAGGAAGCTGAGCCCCTTCGCTTACCAACATAGCATGACAAATAGATCATGGAGTTACAATATAGAAGCAGCATTTTGAAAAATGTCAGGGCACGCAGGAGGGAGAACTATTTACTCATCTCAGAGTCTGGTTGGAAGAAGCAAAGATCACAAAGACCTCCTCCAGAACAAAGGAGCTGGAAGGCACCATTTCCTTCTCCAACTCACAAGAAAAACGTAGTGCCACCACCAGGAACAAGTGCAACCCCAACACTCACTACTAACATTTTTACAACAAGCCCCGCCCCCCCATATTAGTGGATCTGCCCTTTCCAGTCACACCTGCCTCAGGCCCAGCACTGTGGACTCCCTACCTCAGAAGACCAGTGCAAACCCTGTCAACACCATGTATCCTGACCCAGGACCTTGGTTGCACCTACAGTGACTAGAGGTCTCATTTTGAAAGCAGATCAAAACACACCTTGTAAAAATGCACCCCACCGAGCCAGGTACAAAACATTGTCTACAAAACTCAAAGAGACCTTTCTGAAGATGACTAGACTAAAGGAAAAGATCAGGTAAGACACAATAGCAGAACATGTGACATACATAGGAGGTGTTCCCTGAAGTGCCATGCCCTGGAGATCAGGGGACATTGGACTGCAGGGCAGTATAGGACCTCTTCTTCATAAGCCCATACCTTCAAGGGCAAGAGATGCAGATATATTTCCTAACACAGAGAAACATACACAGAGAGATAGACAAAATAAAGGGACAAGAATATTCCCAAATGAAAGAACGGGACAAAACTATAGAAGGGAACTAAGCAAAATGGATATAAGTAATATGTCTGATAGAATATTTAAAGTAATGATCATGAAGATACTCACTGGCCCTGAGAAAAGAGTGGAAGACATCATTGAGACCCTTAACAATGAGACCAAAGGGAACCGATCAGATATGTAAAACATATTAAATGAAATAAAAAATATGTTTGATGGAATAATTACCAGGTTAGAGAAGGAGAGGAGCAAATTAATGACATGGTAGAGTAATGGAAATTAATGAAGCTCAGCAAATTACACACAAAAATTATGTAAAATGGGAATAGACTTGGAAAACTCAGTGACTACATCACAGATAATAACAATTTGCATTACAGGGAACCTAGAGGAAAAAGAGAAAAGGGAGCCAGGAACTTATTTGAAGTAATAGCAGAAAACTTCCCAAATCTGGGTAAGAAAACAAATATTCAGTTCCGGGAGGCACAGAGATCCCCAATAGAATCAACCCAAGAAGGTCCACAGAAAGATACATAGTAATTAAAATGGCAAAAGATAGTGTTTTTTTTAATTAGCAAGAGAAAAGAAGACAGTTACATATAAGGGAGACTCCATAAGTCTATGAGTGAATTTTTCAGCAGAAACTTTACAGGCCAGAAGGGAGTGGCATGATATAGAGTAGAAATGTTAAAAGGGAAAATCTGCAGCCAAGAGTGTTCTATCCAGCAAGGCTATCAGTTCGAATACAAAGAGAGAAAAGAAGTTTCTTTGCCAAAAACAAAACAAAATAAAACCCCTCACATAATACATGACTATAAAACCAGCTCTTCAGGAAATAGTAAGAGAAATCTTAGAATGGAAAGGAAATGGAAAGGAAAAACGATAAGGAAAACCATAAGGAAAAACCTACTATGAAAAGTAGGAAAGGAAACACAAAAGCAGTAAAAATACGTATATCTCTAAAAATAAATCAAGGAATTTACAAACAAAAGGATGTAAAATATAACTCCATATACCTAAAATGTGGAGGTTGGAGAGGAGTAAAGAAGAGGCTCAAAGTTAAGAGAACATAAAATTAATACAGACTGCTATAACCAGAAAATGATATATACAAACCTAATGATAACCACAAGTCAAAAATGAGTTAGAGACATGAAAAGAATAAAAAGAAAGAAATCCAAGTATATCACAATAAATAAATAAATAAACAAACCAACAAACCATTAAAATACAAGACGTATCACAGGAAAACTACAAAACAACCACAATAACAAAATGACAATATATACATATCTATCAATAATCACTGTGAATGGAAATGGACAAAATGCTCCAATTAAAAGACATAAGGTGACAGAGTGGATAAAAAATAAATAAAAATAAAAAAACAAGACCCATCTATATGCTACCTACAAGAGACACATTTTACATCAAAAGATGGCTGCAGATAGAAAGTGAGGGTATGCAAAATATTTATCATACAAATGGATGTCAAAAGAGATTTGGAGTAGCGATACTTACAGGAAACAAAATAGACTTTAAAACAAAGACTATAGAGGTGCCTGGGTGGCTCAGTCAGTTGAGCATCTGCCTTTGGCTCAGATCATGATCCCAGGGTCCTGGGACAGAGCCCCATGTTGGGCTCCCTGATCTGCTGGGAGTCTGCTTCTCCTTCTCCCTCTCTCTGCCCTTCTCCCCACTTCTGCATGCTCTCTCTCTCAAATAATAAATACAATGTTAAAAAAAAAACAAAGACTGTAAAAAGAGACAAAGAACAAGTAATAATAATAAAGGAACAATCCAACAAGAAGATAAGATACAAGTAAATATGCAGTCAACATTGGAGCACCCAAATACATAAAACAGTCAATAAGCATAAAGAAACTGATAGTACTGATACTAACAATAATAGTAGGGGACTTTAACACCCCACTTACATCAACTGACAGGTCTTTCATGCAGATAATCAATAAGGAAACAATAGCTTTTAATGATGCACTGGACCAGGTGGATTAAACAGATATATTCAGAATATTTCACACTAAAACAGAAGAATACCTTCTTTTCAAGTTCACATGAAACATTCTCCATAAAAGGTCACAGATTAGGTCACAAAACAAGTCCCAACAAATTCAAAATGATCAAAGCTGAACTCTGCATTTTTTCTGACCAAAATATTATGAAACTAGAATTCAACCATACACACACACACACACACACACACACACACACACAATTGGGAAGACCAATACATGGAGGATAAATGACATGGTACAAGACAATGAGTAGGTCATCGAAGAAATCAAAAGATAAATGCAAACAAAATCAAATTCAAGGAAAAAATCTGGGAAGACCACAAATACATGGAGTTTAAATAACATGCTACTAAACAACTTGTGAACCAAGAAATCATAGAAAAAATAGAAAAATTACGTTGAAACAAATAAAAATGAAAACAGGGGTCCAAAATCTTTGGATGCAGCAAAAACAGCTCTAACAGGGAAGTTTATATTAATATCAAGAAGCAAGAAAAATCTCAAATAAACAACCTAATATTACACCTGAAGGAGCTAAGAAAATAACAAAACCCAATCACAGCAGAGGGAAATAAAAAAGATTAGAGCAGAATTACATGATATAGAAACTAAGAAAACAATAGAACACATCAATGAAACCAGGAGCTTGTTTTTTGAAAAGATAAAAAAACAAAAACAAAAACAAAAACTGATAAACCTCTAGCCAGACTAATAAAAGAAAAAGACAGAGGACTCAAATAAACCAAATCACAAATGAAAGAAGAGATATAACAACTGATACCAGAGAAATGCAAACAATTGTAAGAGAATATTATGAAAATGTATATGCCAACAAATTGGACAACCTAAAACAAATCAATAAATTCCTGGAAACATGTAACCTACCAAAACTGAGGCAGGAAGAAAGAAAATTTGGAAAGAGATATGGAGGAAGATGGTGGCACAGTAGGGGGACCCTAGGCTCACCCCTCCCATGAGTACAATTAAGTAACTATCAAATCAAACTAAATACCCCAGAAACTGACTGAAAGACAGAACAAGCTCCACAAATAACAGTAAACAGACCACATCAAAGGAGGTAGGAAGTGTGGAGATGTGATTTAGGGGAGAAACTGTCCTGACTGCTATGGAGGGGAGGGAGCTGTGGTCATGCAGAAGGGCAGGAGAAAGAGGAGTACACAGGGGAATTCACAAGGAGAATGTGTCACAATAACCACTGGCTTGGAAAATGAGAAGGGCTGAATTTTATGATTTTTTTTTTAGATTTTTAATGAATCATTGGAACTAGTAGGACTTGATGCCTGGAGTTTTAAAGGTCTGTAGACCTAGCTGGGATAGAGCCTAGAGAGCACTGCAGTGCTCTTGGAGATAAGACAGGCAAACAACCCAGGGACAGACAGTGTAGAAACAGTGATCTGAGAAGCACCTAGGGCACACAGTGGGGAGATTATTTGCCCTTCTCAGAGCACAACCCAGAGAGGCAGTATTCACAGAGACACCACTCTAGCAATGAAGTTGCTGGCCAGCACAATTTCCCTCCCTTGCCCCTCACCATAAACACAGAGCCATCTATGGGAAGTAGTGCAGAGGAGACACTGGCTGCCTAATATGCTGACACTGAGCCCCACCTCCATGTGCTTCAATGGAACTGCACTTAGTCATGCTTACCTCAGTCCCACAGCTGCAGGCTCCTCTCCCAGGAGACCAGCACAAACCCTTACCCACACCATGTCTCCTGAGCAGAGTTTTTCAGGGCTTCTGCTCTAGTGGAGGAGGTGAAAGGTCTCACTTCACAAAGAGACCAAACACACCTAGTTAAAACTAGCCACACACTGGACCAGATGGAATAAACTGATAAAATCAGAACATTCAACCTGAAAACAGCGGAATACACATTCTTTACAAGTGCACATGGAACATTCTCCAAAATAGATCATATATTAGACCACAAAACAGACCTCATACCACGCACCTTTTCTGACCACAATGTTATGAAATGAAGACAAATTCAAGGAAAAAAATCTGGAAAGACCTCAACTACATGGAGTTTAAATAGCATGTTACTAAACAATGAGTGGGTCATCGAAGAAATCAAAGAAGACATCATAAGATAAATGAAAAGAAATGAATTTGAAAACACAATGGTCTAAATCCTTTTGGATGTAGCAAAATCTCTCATAAAAGGGGAGTATGTAGCAATATAGGCCTACCTCAAAAAGCAAGAAAAATCCCAAATAAACAACCTAAATTTATACCTAAAGGATCTAGAAAAAGAATAAAAAATTAAGCCTAGAGCCAGCAAAAGGAAAGGACTAATAAAGATTAGAGAATAAATAAATGATATAGAAACTAATAATAATAATAAAATAAAATTAATAAACCTCTAGCCAGATTTATCAAAAAGAAAAGAGTAAATGCACGAGTAAACAAAATCACAAAAAGAGACAGGAGAAATAACAACCAACACCACAGAAATAGAAACAATTTTGAGAATATAATGGAAAACTATATGCCAACAAATTGGACAACCTGGAAGAAATGGATAAATTTTATATATATATATATATATATATATATATATATACCAAAACTGAAACAGGAAGAAAAAGAAAACTTGAGCAGACAGATAACCAGTAAAGAAGTTGAATCAGTAATCAAAAATCTCCCAAAAAACAAAAATCAAGGACCACATGGGCTCACAGGATAATTCTTTCTTTTTCTTAAGATTTTATTATTTATCTGGGAGAGAGAGAGAGACAGAGCATAAGTAGGCAGAGCAGCAGGCAGATGGAGAGGGAGAAGCAGGCTCTCCACTGAGCAGGGAGCCTGATGTGGCACTCAAACCCATGACTCTGGGATCATGACCTGAGCAGAAGACAGACACTTAACTGAATCACCCAGGAAACCCTCACAGGCAAATTCTACCAAACACTTAAAGAAGAATTTACACCTATTCTTCTGAAGTGATTCCAAAAAGCAGGAATGGAAGGAAAATTTCCAAATTCATTCTATGGGGCCAATATTATCTTAATACCAAAACCAGAGAAAAATCCCAGGAAAGGAAAAAAAAAAAAAAAGGACTGAAGGCCAATATCCCTGAGGAATATGGATGCAGAAATTCTCAACAAAATACTAGCAAATCAAATCCAGCAACACATTAAAAAATCATTCACCACAATCAAGGGGGATTTATACCTACGTGGCAAGGATGGTCCAATATTTGCAAATCTATCCACATGATGCATCATATTAATAAAAGAACAGATAAGAACAATACGATTATTTCAATGGATGCAGAAAAAGCATTTATAAACGTGCAACCTCCACTCATGATAAAAACCCTCAACAAAGTAAGTTTGGAGGGAACAAACCTCAATATTATAAGAGTAATATATGAAAAACCCACAGCTAACATGACCTCAATGGGGATAAACTGAGAACATTCCCTCTTCACCCCATTCTCCTCACTTTTATTCAACGTAGTACTGAAAGTCCTAGCCACAGCAATCAGAAAACAAAGAGAAATGAAAGGCATGTAAATTAGCAAAGAAGAAGTAAAACCTTCACTTTTTGCACATACGTGATACCACATATAGAAAACTTGAAAGACTCCACAAAAAAAACTATTAGAACTGATAAAAGAATTCAATGAAGTCACTAAATACAAAATCAATGTACAGAAATCTATTGCATTTCTACACACCAATTATGATGCAGCAGAAAGAGAAATTAGGGTATCAAGCACATTTATAATTGCACCAAAAACAATAAGATACCTAGGAATAACCTAACTAAAAAGGTGAAAGATCTGTACTGTGAAAACAATAAAACACTGATGAAAGTAATTGAAGGTAGTACAAAGAAATGGAAATACATTCCATGCTCCTGTATTAGAAGAACAAGTATTGTTAGAATATCTATATTACCCAAAGCCATCAACACATTAAATGCAATCCCTATCAAAATAATGAATTGTTGAACACTACATCAAAAACTAATGATATACTATATTTTGGCTAATTGAACATAATAAAAAATTTAAAAAAATTTAAAAATATCACTAGCATTTTTCACAGAGCTAGAACAATCCTAAAATTTATATGGAACCACTAAAGACTCCAAATAGCCAAAGCAACCTTGGAAAAGAAAAGCAAATTGGAGGCATTACAATTCTGAACTTCAAATTATATTACACAAATGTCATAATTAAAACAGCAAGGTACTAGCACAAAAATAGACATCTCAATTGATAAAACAAAATGGAAAACCCAGAAATTAACCCACAACTATAGATGGTCAATTAATCTTCAACAAAATAGGAAAGAATATCCAATGGGTAAAAGACAATCTCTTCAACAAATGGTGTTTAGAAAACTGGATAGTAACATGCAGAAGAATGAAACTAGACCACTTTTTTACACCATACACAAAAATTAACTCCAAATGGATGAAGAACATAAATGTGAGACCTAAAACCATAAAAATCCTAGAAGAGAACACAGGCAGTAACTTCTTTGACACTGACTATAGCAACTTCTTTCTAGATATGTCTCCTGAAGTGAGGGAAACAAAAGCAAAAAGAAACTATTGGGACTTCATCAAAATAAAGCTTATGTACAGTGAAGGAAACAATCAACAAGAGTAAAAACCAACCTGAGGAATGGGAGAAAATATTTTCAAATGGCATATCTGATAAAAAGTTAGTAACCAGGGGCACCTGGGTGGCTCAGTGGGTTAAAGCTTCTGCCTTCGGCTCAGGTCATGATCCCAGGGTCCTGGGATGGAGCCCCACATCAGGCTCTCTGCTCAGCGGGGAGCCTGTTTCCCCCTTTCCCTCTGTCTGCCTCTCTGCCTACTTGTGATCTCTGTCTGTCAAATAAATAAATTTTAAAAAAGTTAGTAACCAAAATATATAGAGAACTTATAAAACTTATCCAACAAACAAATGATCCAGTTAAAAAATGGGCAGAAGGCATAGATACTTTTCCCAAAGAAGATATACAGATGGGCAACAGAAACATGAAATGATGCTTAACATTACTGATCATCAAGGAAATGTAAATCCAAAATACAAAATCATATCACCTCACAGCTGTAGGAATGGGTAAAATCAACAACACAAGAAACAAGTGTTTGCCAGAGTTAGGAAGGGGGAACACTCCTGCACGATTGGTGGAAATACAAATTGGTGCAGCCACTGTAGAAAACTGTAGTAAGCCTCCTGAAAACGTTACAAATAGAAAAACCCTACAATTCAGCAATTGCACTATGAGGTATTTACCCTCAAATCCTAGAGACTTTAAGAATTACGTTAAAGCAACTCTGCCTGTGCTCTGTAAATGGGACAGCAAAGCCTGGATGACAGTACATTTGTTGACAACATGGCTTACTGAATGTTGAAGCCCCCTGTTGAGACCTACTGCTGAGGAAAAAAAAAAGATTCTTTTCAAACATGACTGCTTATTGATAATGCACCTGGTCATCCAAGAGCTCTGATGGAGTTGTATGATATGAATATTGTTTTCATATCTACTATCACAGCATCCATTCTGCAGTTCATGGATCAAGGAGTAATTTCAACTTCCAAGTCTTATTAATTAGTATATACACTTTGTAAGTCTATAGCTTCTATAGATCACAATTTCTCCAATGGATATCTGCAAAGTAAAGTGATAAACTTCTGGAAAAGATGTACCATTCTAGATATTATTAAAAACACTTCTGATTTATGGAAAGAGGTCAAAATACCAACATTAACAGGAGTTTGGAAAAGTTGATTCCAGCCCTTATGGAAGACTTTGAGGGGTTCAAGACTTCAGTGGAGGAAGTAACTGCAGATGTGGTGGAAATAGCAAATGAACTAAAATTAGAAGTGAAGCCTGAATATTTGAATGGTTATAATGTCATAATAAAACCTTAACTGATGAAGAACTGCTTCTTATAGATGGGCAAAGAAAGTGTCCTGAGATAGAATCCACTTCTGGTGAAGATGCTATAAAGATTGTTTAAATGACAACATAATATTTAGCGTATTCTCTAACCTTAATTGATAAAGCATTGACAGGATTTGAGACAGGGTTTGAGAGGCTTGACTCCAATTTTGAAAGAAGTTCTATAGTGGGTAAAATACAATCAAACAACATCACAGACTATAGAGAAATAGTTCAGCGAAAGAAGAGCCAAACAATGGAGTAAACTTTATTATTTTAAGAAACTGCCACAACCATTGCCTCAGCCTTCAACAATCACCACCCTGATTAGTCAACAACCATCAACTTTGAGGCAAGACCCTCCAACAACAAGAAAAGGATTATGCTTGAAAGCTCAGAAAATGGTCAGCATATTTTAGCAGTAAAGTACTTTTTAAAATTTTTTACTATATTGTGTTAGTCTCCATACAGTACAGCACTAGATTTTTTATGTAGCATTCCTTGATTCATTATTTGCATACAACACCCCTTGCTCCATGCAATACATGCCCTCCTTAATACCTATGACCAGGCTCACCCATCCCCCCACCCCTCCCTTCTAAAACCCTCAGTTTTCTTCCCACAGTCCATAGTCTCTCATGGTTCATCTCCCCTTCTGATTCCCCCCCACCTTAATTTTTCCCTTCCTTCTCTTAATGTCCTCCATCCTATTCCTTATGTTCCACAGATTAGTGAAACCATATGATAATTGTCTTTCTCTGTTTGACTTACTTCACTTAATCTAATCTCTTCCATGCCTCATCCATGTTGATGCAAAAGTTGGGTTTTCATCCTTTCTGATGGCTGAGGAATATTCCGTTGTATATATGGACCACATCTTTATTCATTCATCTGTTGAAGGGCATCTCAGCTCCTTCCACAGTTTGGCTATCGTGGGCATTGCTGTTATGAACATTGGAGTGCATATGTTCCTTCTTTTCTTTCTTTTTTTTAATAAAGATTTTATTTATTTATTTGACAGAGAGAGAGATCACAAGTAGGCAGAAAGGCGGGGCGGGGGGGAAGCAGGATCCCTGCTGAGCAGAAAGCCTGATGTGGGGCTTGATTCCAGGACCCTGAGATCATGACTTGAGCCAAAGATGGAGGCCTAACCCTCTGAGCCACCCAGGTACCCCTGGCCCTTCTTTTCACTACATCTGTATCTTTGGGGTAAATACCCAGTAGCGCAATTGCTGGGTCATAGGATGGCTCTATTTTTAACTTTTTGAGGAACCTCCATACTGCTTTCCAAAGTGGCTGTACCAACTTGCATTCCCACCTATAGTGTAAGAGGGTTCCTCTTTCTCCACATCCTCACCAACATTTATTTCTTGCTTGTCAATTTTTGCCATTCTAGCTGGTATAAGGTGGTATCTCAGTGTGGTTTTGATTTTAATTTCCCTGATGGCTAATGATGTTGCAAAATTTTTCATCTGTCTGTTAACCATTTGTATGTCTTCTTTGGAGAAGTGTCTGTTCCTGTCCTGCCCATTATTTGGCTTGATTATCTCTTTTTTGGGTGTTGAGTTAGAGAAGTTCTTTATAGATCTTGGATACCAGCCCTTTATCTGTAGGGTCATTTGCAAATATCTTCTCCCATTCAGTGGGTTGTTTTTTTGTTTTGTTAATTGTTTCCTTTGCTTTGAAGAAGCTTTTTATCTTGATGAAGTCCCAGAAGTTAATTTTCTCTTTTGTTTCCCTTGTCTTTGGAGAAGTGTCTTGAAAGAAGTGGCTGTGGCTGAGGTCCAAGAAGTTACTGCCTATGTTCTCCATTAAGATTTTGATGGATTCCTGTCTCACATTAAGATCTTTTATCTATTTTGAGTTTATCTTTGTGTATGGTGTAAGAGAATTGTCCAGTTTCGTTCTTCTGTACATAGCAGTAAAGTATTTTTAAATTCACACACACACACACACACACTTTATTAGACATAATGCTTTTGCACACTTAACAGACTGCAGCATAATGTAAATAGAACTTTTATATTCACTTAGAATTCAAAAAGTTAATTTGACATGGTTTATTGGAATATTTACTTTATTGCAGTGATCTGGAGCCATACCCACGTGTCTGGAGTATCCCTGTACAAGGTTTGCTTTTTCAGCTTCCTCTATTTAGTTAAATGTCCCTTTCTTGGGAAGAACTATGATGATCACATTTAAAACTAATCTCCCTATCCTCTTTCCTTGCTTTATTTATCTCCATCGCACTTATTACTTTCTAATAAACTATTTAATTTACTTATGTGTTTTGTTTATTTTGTCTTCCACTCTATTATGTAGGCTCCATAAGGCAAATACTTTTTGTCTGTCCTGATCACCACTACATCCCAATTGCCTATCTCATAATAAATCCTCAATAATTACTTATTCAATAAGCAAATAAACAGGTATCTTCCTTGCACTTTCTTCTGAGAAGAGTTGTTGGTAGATTGATTTTTTCTTGGGCACTCTAGCTGTCCATGTTACTAATAAAGCAGGAACATAAGGAAAGCTTAAGATTATTGACATTGTCAGTAGGCACAGATGTTAAAAGTAGTTCAGCAGTAATTCAGGATACTCCAGATGATAGGTCAGTTATAGACCTAAAACATGTTAGCTTAAATATCTGCATCAGTATGAGTAGCCCTATATAACTTTCTACCCTAAGTTCTAATGGATGATAGGTCTCTCTTAGCAGCAGATGCTCATCACATGTGCTCACTAAATGTAGCTGAGGCTTGGAGTGAGTCTGGGCCTGCTGACCATGAATGATGTCCTCATCATCCTGAAATGTCACTGCATGTACCTATAGCCAGTTATATAGGAAGCCAAGATTTCCCTGACTTAAAATAAAGCTAGAGGAAGGGAACCTGGCTGATTTTTATCATTACTGGATAAATTCAGCATTTCTTGTTGGTGGGCCTGACTTTTCATGCAGAGCCATTTATTCAGTTATGGCTGGTGATAGGTTGAAACAGCATGGTTAGAAGATGAGTCTAAATGTACAGGTAGCCTTTCAGTTATACACACGGGTCCAAACTGCTATCCTTGGGTATCTAAATCCATTTCTCACATAAAAGTAGAAAACCTTTTTTTGAAATATTGTGTTCGGGCAGCATCATTCCCTAGTATATCTTTTCCAGCAACTGGAACTTTTCCATAGTGTCTGCTTCCTTCTCTGGAAGTATTGGCATCTCTTCATAAGCAAGAAGTCACATACCATCTAGGGTGTTAATACTAATCCAATACAGATTTGACATAAAAAGGGACTTTTTTGGATGTACAGAATGATCTATTTCTATATCTTTCCATCAGCAGGATATGTCAAATGTTCTGCCTTGCTCAGAAGTGTGAGGCCTGAGTATTCACAGAATTATGTAGGGGACTTCATTAACTGACCCAGACCAAGAAATTCTTCTTAAAAGATACTAGATTCCCTAACAATAATGCAGATGTAAAGCCCTAATATGTAAGTAAGACCTTTGATTACAGAGCTAATAGTTCTGTAATTGTTCTATTTCAAAAAACAATAATGGAAGGACTGTAAGATTATTGCCAACTCATCTGTGTCCATATGTGTAGTGCTTTTGGATCTATGGGTTTCATAACATTATGGTCATGTCTTAATACTTTAGGCTATGGAAAGTCCAGTGACAATGACCACCAGGGAGTCTTGGGTGATAGGATTAATCAAGGGTGACCTGAGGTAGAAGGAGAATTCAAATAGTGGTCAAGCGATTAAGGAAAGATTTTAGGACAATTTTGCTCTCTTGGTTACTATCTAACTCACTTTTTAAATTCTTGTCAGTTTTTAAGAGTTTAAAAAGTATATTTATGATAAAGTGTATTTTAAAACACAAAACTTTAAATGTATGAATTTAAAAGTGGCACTTTTCCTTTACTTTTAAATTACATCCTACACAATATTCATTTTTGAAATGTATACAGTGTATACAAATGTTGAATCATTATGTTGCACACATAAAATTAATAGACTGTGGTGACAACTACACTTCTATAATAATAAAATAACTGAGAAAATCTAAAATTTTATCATCAATTTTAGTTCAATGTATTTTTAATTTATTTTTTATTTTTTAAAAGAGTCTGCTTATTTATTTGAGAGAGAGAGAGAGATCAAGTAGGGGGGAAAGATAGAGGGTGAAGCAGGTTCTCCGCTGAGCAGGGATCCTGATGAGAAACTTGATCCCCAGACCCTGGGATCATGATCTAGGCCAAAGGCAGGCATTTAACTGATTGAGCCTCCCAGGCACCCCAGATCAATGCATTATTTATGTTGTCTGACTCACATCAATTTCTTGCCCAATGGGAGTAAAACTCAGGCCAAGATAATAAGAGCACAGATAAAGAATAAAAAAGATGATTGTTTGACTTTCTCTCTTCCCTTTAGTTTTTTCCTTTCCTAATGCACACTGACATTTTCAAACCAGGCCCATCTCTGTACCCTTATCCTCCTTTACTGTGTAGCTATGTTGTCCTAGCTTTGTTATATTTTGTCAGTCTAAGAACTGAGAATTATTTGTCCACTTATCTTAACATGGGTCTATAATGTTATTTGTTTCATTATGAATGCCTGTCATTCATTTATGTGACATATTTTCTCCTTCCTTTTGCTCAAGGTCAATACCTAATTTCTGGATTATTGCATTATCTATTTCACTTTCTCAAAACAACCAGCAGTTTCATAGAAAAGCTAAAGTCATGTACAACATTGAACAAAGATGCTGGAGTAGAGAAAATGGGAGAATAAGGTAACATCTAGGATTTATTTCTAATATTGAAAATGGGAGATTGAGATTTTCAGAGAGCCAGAGGCTTTATAACAGGGGAAACTTCTGAAACCCCTGTTTGTTTATAAATAAATATACCATACAATAAGCTCCCCTAAGGTCTAGAATTTCTGTCAGTTTTATTTACTGATGTATTCAAGAGCCTATAATAGTTCTTCCATATAATGGGTACTTGATATACAATTTTATCAAATGATTAAATGCAATTGCCTTTCTGTCTGAGAGAACTTGATGTAGTGGAAATATCACTTGCTCTGAACTGATCAGTTCAATTGATCATTCTGAATTGAACATTAAATGATGGAGTTGCCTAAGAGTTTAGCTATGTACTACTTTCTCTTCTAAATCTATACTATTTCCTTAGCTATTACCATACATTCTTATGGCATTGACTACCATCTGTAAAATGATAATGTCCACATGTCTATTTTTACCTCCAGTTCCATACAATTAATAACCTATTTGACATCTCTGCTTGAATGATCCACAGACACCCAAACTATCATATTTATTTATTTATTTATTTATTTTTTAAAATTTATTTATTTGACAGACAGATCACAAGTAGGCAGAGAGGCAGGCAGAGAGAGAAGGGAGGAAGCAGGCTCCCTGTTGAGCAGAGAGCCCGATGCGGGGCTCGATCCCAGGATGCTAGGATCATGACCTGAGCCGAAGGCAGCAGCTTTAACCCACTGAGCCACCCAGGTGCCCCTCAAACTATCATATTTAAAACTGAACTCATTTTACTTCCTCCACATTAGCCATTGAGATGAGTTGAAGCAACACTGTTGTGGTGTATTGGCATTGACGAGCCTAATTTTAGCTTTTTTAAGTCCCAGTAGATTATTTCCAGCAGCAGACTGATGATATATATCCTTTACCTTATGCACACTAGCTTGCCAGAATTAAAGACAAAGAGAAACAACAACTCTGTGAAATCTTTAAAAAATTGAAAAAGTTAAAAAAAAAAAAAAGCAGAATCAGACCTATAAATACAAAAAACAAACTGATGATTGCTGGCGGGGAGGGAGTGTGGGCAGATGGACAAATTGTGTGAAGGGAAGTGGGAGATACAGGCTTCCAGTTATGGAATAAATAAGCCACAGAAATAAAGGGCATAGCAGAAACAACATAGTCAATTATATTGTAATAGCATTGTATGGTGACAGATGGTAGCTATACTTGTAGAGAGCACAGCATAACATATAAACTTTTCAAGTCACTATGTCATACCCCTAAAATAATGTAACATTGTGCATCATCTATTCTTAAATTATTTTTTAAAGAACGTATTAATTTATTTGACAGAGAGAGATCACAAGCAGGCAGAGAAGCAGGCAGAGAGAGAGAGAGGATGAAGCAGGCTCCCTGCCCAGCAGAGAGCCTGATGCGGGACTCGATCCCAGGACCCTGAGATCATGACCTGAGCCAAAGGCAGAGGCTTTAACCCACTGAGCCACCCAAACACCCTATACTTAAATTATTAAAAAAAATAAATTGTGACATGTAAACAACAATAATCACAACAAACCCCTCTCAATCTCTATTCCCCCTACCTGTCTTAGAAAATTCCAAGTTTAAGGTCTGAGTTAACTTAATTTTGAGCTTGAGAACTATTCAAGTTCTGAGAAGTAAAAGAAGAATGTTGAGAAGTAAGTTAAGGGTTCAGGCCATGATAAAATATCCATGTAAATGAAGAGCTTTATGAAGAAAATAACTCACTATAATTTTGAATGGTCCAAAAAATGTTAGGGTCAAACAGCAGGGTCAAGATAGTACTTTTCAACATCAACATCAGCATTACTGACATCTTGGACAAATAATTCTGTGTTTTGGGTGGGGAAGGGCTGCCCTGGGCATTGTATAATGTTTACTAGCACCCCTGACTTCTACTCACTAGATATAAATCACAGTTTTGACAAAAGAAAATGACTTCAGATGCTGCTGAATGACAAAATTTTCCTCAGTTGATAGTTATTGATCTAGAAAGTTTGATTTATCAGAGATTAATGATCTGAGGAATCATATTGAAGAGCTTTCAACTAATGGAATCATTATGAAATCTCTTTATCCACATACCTTACCTATTGTGGTAAAGAGAAAAGGTCTGAAAAATTACAAATGGGCATGGATTATCAAACTCACAGTTACTATGACCAGGTACAAGCTGTACAGTATGCTTTATTAGGAATCCAGTAAGCTACCTTGTTATACTTGTAGAACATGTATTATAAAACCCCAGCAATCCAGCAATTGATGAAGATAAATTTTAAGAGAGCCCTTTAGAGGAAAAGAGAAGTTTCTGTCATATCATAACACCTAATGGAAAGGTGATGGATTATATTAACTACCTAGAAATATTGGTGGTTCTAAATGACAGCATTGTCTTTGTCAGAATACTGGAAGAACATGAATGCTAGCTATTTAAAGTCCCAAGCCACACGAGTATAGCCAATTTGAAAAGATACTTAGAAAATTTCTAGTTCTGAGATGATACTATTCAAGAGGAATTCATGCAAAGAATTTCAAAGATGTCCAGCCAACAGCTTACACATTCTTGTTCTCAGTCAACCCAACTGCATGAGTAACAAAGTCTCAATAATTTCTCTATCACTGTTGGCAGTGACACCTAGGGTACAATATCTTACCTTGGTTTTTATTATCCCCAACCTTTTGTTATTCAGCCCCCCAGAGAAGGAAATGAATAACACTTTGACATTAGATGTTACTGGACTTAAGTGCTTGGTAGTTTTCCTAAATTATAATTTAAAGGTTTCAATCTGCCACAGAGCCAAGACTAGGAACAAAAATATGCCATCTCAGGTATTCAACTTATAGGAAATGGGAACTATCCTTGTAGAAGAAACTAAGTTTACTTGAAATTGCCAGAGCACTTGGTATTTTTTTAGTAAACATGTTTGAAAACTTGTGCCTGCTTCCAGACAGCATCTGTAGTAGCTACACCATGCTGCATAAATACTTGCTGCTTTAACGTATAGAGTAGGAAGTAGATACAGAACATGATGAACTGAGAGAAAAGTTCCTTGTAGCACAAGAAGACTGGTGTGGCTATTATCCACAATTTGAGGTAGATTTTATGGCCCCATCCATAAATGTGTGTGTGTGTGTGTGTGTGTGTGTGTGTGTAGTAACTGAAACAAAGTTTTGCAAAATATTTTTCTAAGTGACAGTTATTCTTATATGTCTTACTTCACCCTGTTCTACTTCATTTTATAAAAATGGTGTTTATCAGGGCACCTGGGTGGCTCAGTGGGTTAAAGCCTCTGCCTTCAGCTCAGGGCATGATCCCAGAGTCTGGGATCAAGATCCACATCGGACTCTCTGCTCGGTGGGGAGCCTGCCTCCCCCTCTCTCTCTGCCTGCCTCTCTGCCTACTTGTGATTTCTGTCAAATAAATACATAAAAATCTTTTTTTAAAATGATGTTTATGACACAGTGACTTGAACTCACTACTTAATGGGCTGTGATCTGCAGTTTCAAAAATATCCTAGGGGCACCTGGGTGGCTCAGTGGGTTAAGCCTCTGCCTTCGCCTCAGGTCATGGTCTCAGGGTCCTGGGATCGAGCCCCGCATTGGGCTCTCTGCTCAGTGGGAAGCCTGCTTCCCCCTCTCTCTCTGCTTGCCTCACTGCCTACTTGTGATCTCTCTCTCTCTGTGTCAAATAAATAAATAAAATCAAAAAAAAATCCTAGGGAAAGAACTAAGATGGCAGAGTAGTAGGAGGACCTTAAGATTGCCTTGTTCCTCAACTACCAAATCATTTTGAATACCCAAGAAATCAATCTGAGGACTGACAAAACAAACTGCATAACTAGAGGGAGAAAGGAAGCCACACTGTAGAAAGTAGGTGTGGGATGTGTTTTGGGGGAGAAAGAGATTGTGGGTGTTGCAGAAGGGAGAGAGTCCTAGTCACAGAGAAAGGCAAAAGGGAGAGGTGTACACAGAAGATCACACAAGGAAAACAATTATCCAAAGCCTGTGACTGATAAATGAGAAGAGCTGTTTGGGGGGAGTTTTTATAGCCAATGATGTTCAGTGATCAGAGTTTTAGAGGTCCACAGCACGGGAGCTATGGGGTTTCTGCAGTGCTCCTATGAAGAAGGAGGGCAAATAGCCCAGGGACAGACAGCACAATCTGAGGATCCCCTGGGACACACTAGGAGCGATGGTTTCCCTTTCTTAGAGACATCTGAAAGGTTGGCATTTCCTCTCCAGGGATCAAAGAGCCAGCTGTTGCCATTTTCATCCACTATACTTCAGTGTAGGCACAGAAACACCTCCTGAGGGTAGCTAACCTGGACACCAACTCATTGGTCTACTTTACTACAAACGCCTTGCCCCTGCCCTTTGGTGCAACTGCCTTTCTGGGACAAAACTGCATCAGTCCCAGTGCAATGAGACCCTCCCCCAGAGGACCAGTGCAGGTCCACACCACACCAGATGCCTAAAGTCTGGAGTTTAAAATTCAGCTAGCCTGCCCCGGATAGAGTCATAAACCCCTTACACCAAGCTCTGTCCCCCTGTTCTCCACTTGTTCTGCTTTTCTTGGACAAGTGTGCAGTGGGCCCCTCTCCCAGAAGATCAACACAAACCACCTGCACACACTGTGTCTACGATGTTGAGTTCTGCAAAGCTTTGGCTCTACTGGAAACAGTACCGGCGTCTTTTAATAAGCAGATCAGAGCACATCTACTTAAAACCTGTCACACTCTGGCCAAGGTCCAAACACTCACACTTCAGGCAAAGAGAAACTCTGAAAAAGGATTGACCTAAGGGAAAAAGCAGCCAAAACACAACAGCAGAGTGCACACAGCATACCCCAGAGACACATCCTAAAGTGCCATGTCCTGGACAGTATGTGATCTATTCTTCATAAAACCAATATTCTCAGGAACAGGAAACATAACAGGCTTTCCTAACAAACTGAAAGAGACAGACACTAAGATAAAATGCCATGACAGAGGAATTTAGTCCAAGAGAAAGAACAAGAAAAGATCAGAGCCAGAGATATAAAAGTAACAGATATAAGTAATATGTCTGATGCAGAATTTAAAGTAACAATCAAAAGGATAAAAACTGGGCCTGAGAGAGGCAGAGAAGGACACCAGGGAGTCTCTTACCACAGAGATAAAAGAGCTAAAAATTAGACACACCAAAATGAAAAATGCAATAACCAAGATTAAAAACTGATTCAATGTAATGAGTACAAGAATGGAAGAAGTAGAGGAATAAATAAGTGACATAGAAAATAAAATAATGGAAAATTATGAAGTTGAAAAGAAAAGGAAAAGAAAAATATTACATCAAGAATGTAGACATAGGGAACTCAGTGAGTCTGTAAGTTGTAATAACATTCATACCATATGAATCCAGGAAGAAGAGAGGATAAAGGGAGCAGAAGGTTTATTTGAGGAAATCATAGCTGAAACTTCCCTAATCTTCAGAAGGGAACAGACATCCATATCAAGGAAGCACACAGGACTCCCATGAAAATTAAAAAAAAAAAAAGGAGGTGAACAACAGGACATATCATAGTTAAACTGGCAAAATAAAATTAAGAAAACATTCTAAAAGTTTCAAGACAAAAGAAATCCTTAACTTAGAATGGAAGACCAAGAAGGTTAGCAGCAGATCTTTCCACAGAAACTTAACAGGAAAGGAAAGAAGTGGGATGATATATTCAATGTGCTGAATGGGAAAAATCTGCAGCCAAGAATGTTATACCCAGCAAGGCTATCATTCAGAGTAAGAGAGATAAAGAGTTTCCCAGAAAAACAAAAACTAAAGGAGTTCATGACCACTAAACCAGCCCTGCAAGAAATATTAAAGGAGACTCTTTGGGTGGTAAGGAATGACCAAAAGACACAAAAACTAGAAAAGAGAGCAGAGAAAATCTCCAGAAACAACAAGAAAACCAATAACAAAATGTCACTAGATTCATATCTATCAATAATTACTCTGAATGGAAATGGACTAAATGGTCCATTCAAAAGACAGAGGTAGTCAGACTGGATTAAAACAAAACAAAACAAAACAAAACACCAATCTATAAGCTAACTACAATAAACTCATTTTAGATCTAAAAAACACCTGCAGATTACAAGAAACTCATTTTATATCTAAAAAAAACACCTACAAATTTAAAGTTAGGGGATAGAGAACCATCTATTGTAAAAATTGACAGCAAAAGAAAACTGAACTAGCAGTAATTGTCAGATGAAGTACATTTTAAACCAAAGACTGTAACAAAAGATGAACAAAGGCACTATATCATAATAAGGGGACAATGTAACAAGAATATCTATCAATTGTAAATATGTGTGCACCTAACAAGGGAGCACCCACATATGTAAAACAATTAATAACAAACATAAAGGAACTCAATGATACTAATACAATAATAGTATGGGACTTTAATACCCCACTTAAATCAACAGGCAGATCATCAAAGAAAAAAATCAACAAGGAAACAATGGCTTTGAATGACACACTAGACCAAACCGATTTAACAGATATATTCAGGACATTTCATCTTTAAGCTGCAGAATATATATTCTTCTTTAGTGCACATGGGACATTTTTCAGAACAATGACATGTTAGGTAACAAATCAGGCCTCCACAAGTATAAAAAGATTGAGATCACACCATGCATATTTTCTGGCTACCACACTGTGAAACTTTAAGTAAACCATGAGAAAAAAAAATTGTTAACACTACAGATACATGGAGGTTAGTGAACATCCTACTAAAGAATGAATGGGTCAACCAGAAAATTAAAAAAGAAATTAAAAACAAAAACATGGAAACAAATGAACATGAAAATGTGGTCATCTGAAACATTTGGGATACAGCAAATATGGTCCTAAGAAGAAGTAATACAGGTCTAAATCAAGAAGCAAGACAAATCTCAAATATGTAAACTAAACTTACATATATAGAAGCTACAAACAAATAACAAATGAAGACTAAAACCAGCAGACTAAGGGGAATCATAAAGCTTAGAGCAGAAATAAATTATATATATATATATATATATATATATATATATATATATATATACAGTAGAATAGATCAATGACACCAGGAGCTGGTTCTTTGAAAGATTAATAAAATTGATAAAC
Source organism: Martes martes (assembly GCF_963455335.1). Lineage (NCBI taxonomy): Eukaryota > Metazoa > Chordata > Mammalia > Carnivora > Mustelidae > Martes > Martes martes. The sequence continues at coordinate 63,457,585 of NC_137897.1, forward strand.
CTCAGACTTATCAAAAAGAAAAGATAAAGAATGAAAACATAATAAATTCACAACTGAAAGAGGAAAATAACAACCAACACCTCATATAAAAACAATTATAAGAGAATGTTATGAAAATTTGAAAACCAACAAATTGGACAATCTGGAAGAAATTGATAAATTCCTAGAAACATAGAAACTACCAAAACAGAAACAAGAAGAAATAAAAAAAAATTGAACAGACACATAACCAGCAAAGATATTGATTCAACAATCAAAAATCTCCAAAAAAACAAAAGCCCAGGGCCAGTTGGCTTCCCAGGGGAATTCTACCAAATACTTAAAGAATTAATATCTATCCTTCTCAAACTTTCCAAATAATAGAAATGAAAGGAAAACTTCCATACTTATTCTGCAAGGCCAACATTACCTTAACTCCAAAACCAGAGAAAGACCTCACTGAAAAGAGAATTTCAGGCCAATATCATTCATGAACACATCTGTAAAAATACTCAAGAAAATACTAGCAAATCGAATCCAACAATACATTCACCATGATCAAGTGGGATTTACTCCTGTGTGGCAAGTGTTGTTCAATATTCACATATTATTCAACATGATATACCACATTAATAAAATAAAGAATAAGAACTATATTATCATTTTAATAGATGCAGAAAAGCTATTTGACAAAGTAGCATATACTCTTGATAAAAAACAACAACAAAAACAATAGAGTAGGGATAGAGGGAATATACCTCAACAAAGGCCATATATTAAAGATCCATAGCTAATATCATCCTTAATGGGGAAAAACTGAGAGCTTTCCCTCTACAGTCTGGAACAAGACAGGGATGTCCACTCTCGCCAGTTATTTAACATAGTACTGGAAGCCCTAGCCTCAGCAGACAACAAAAATACATATAAAGCATCCAGATCAGCAGGAAAAAAAATTAAACTTTCAACTTAAGTTACACTATAAACCTGTAGTGATCAACAGAATACAGTATTGACGCAAAAACAAATAGATCCATGGAACAGAATAGAAAACCCCAAAATGAACCCACAAGTATGCGGTCAATTAATCGTCAACAAAGCCAGAAAGAGTATCCAAAGGAAAAGAGTATCTTCAGCAAATGGTGTTGGGAAAACAGGACAGCAACAAGCAAAAGAATGAAACTGGACCACTTTCTTACACCATACACAAAAATAAATTCAGAGTGGATGAATTACCTAAATGTGAGACAGGAAGCCATCAAAATCCTAGAGAAGAACACAGACAGTAACGTCTTTGACATTACTTTGACAGTAAATAGCAACTATTTACTGTATATGTTTCCTGAGGCAAGGGAAAGAAAAGCAAAAAATTTTTAAAAAGCAAACATAAAATATGAAACATTGGGACTTCATCAAAATAAGAATCTTATGCACAGCAAAGGAAACTATCAACAAAAGTAAAAGGTGACCTAGGAAATGAACAAAGATATTTGCAAATGACATATTTGATAAAGGGTTAGTGTCCAAAATATATAAAGAACTTATCAAACTTAATACCCAAAAAGCAGGTAGTCCATTTAAAAATTGAGGAGAATACATGAGTAGACACTTTACCAAAGAAGACCTACAGATGGCTGACACATGAAATGATGCTCAACATCACTCAATATCATTGAAATGCAAACCTAAACTCCAATGAGATTCCACCTCACACCAGTCAGAATGGCTAAATTTAACTACACAGGAAACAACAGATGTTGACAAAGATGCAGTGAAAGGAGAACCTTCTTACAGTTTTGTTGGAAATAGAAACTGGTGCAGCCACTCCAGAAAACAGTATGAAAGTTTCTCAGAAATTTAAAAATAGAACTATCCTATGATCAGCAATTGCACTACTAGGTGTTTAGGCAAATAAAAAATACTGATTCGAAGAGACACATGTCCCCCAATGTTCATAGAAGTATTATCTACAAGAGCCAAATTATGGCGAGAGTCCAAATGTCCATTGACTGATGAATGGATAAGGAAGAAGTAGTATATATACACAATGGAATATTACTCAGTCATAAAAAGAATGAAATCTTGCCAATTTGCAATGATGTGGATGGAACTAGAGAGTCTTATTAACATGAAATAAATCATTTAGAAAAAAACAAATATCATACGATTTCACTCATATGAGGAATTTAAAAAATTAAACAGAACATGGGAGAAAAAGAATAAGGCAAACCATAAAATAGAGTCTTAAATATAGAGATCAAACTGAGGGTTGCTGGAGGGGAGGTGGGAAGGGAAATTGGTTAAATGTGTGATGGGTATGAGGGAGGACACTTGTGATGAGCTCTTTTTATGTAAGTGATTAATCGCTAAATTCCACTCCTGAAACTAATATTACACTATATGTTAACTAACTGGAATTTAAATAAAAAACTTGAAACTAGAAAAAAAAAACCTCTTTTAGTGTTTCACTTTAAGAATGACAAAATTTGCAAATAGCCACATATCATTTTAAGTTTCTCACTGGTCTGTGCAAGGAAAACATAAATATCAGATTTTTTCACTCATTTCATTTTTCTCAGAGGATGTCAGCCATAAATTGTGAAAGCATTAGCAATGACTGAGACTATTAAAAAAAAAAAGACCCTAAAACTATTTGGACCTGGATTTTCTTTTGTTTTATTTACCAGGATGATTGAATACATTAAGTCCACTATGAATCTTGAGCATAATGCAAAAGATGTTCAAATTTGGCAGCGTATCTGGAAACAGTCCATAATGCCAAGCCTATAGTTTTAATAATGAGCAAAAATGTATTGTTTTTAAAACCAGATAGCAGGGAATAGGGTGGAGTTAAGATGGCAGAGTAGTAGTGTGACCTTGAGCTCGCCATGTCCTTCAAACACAGCTAGATCAACATCCAACTATTTTGAAAAAACCAGGAATATGATTTGAGAGTTAAAAAAGCAATCAGCACAGTTGGAAGGAGAGAACATGGCAGATGCATGTTTTGGAACCATGATTTGGGGGTGAGGACAATTGTGCAGCCTCAAAGGGAAGGGGCACTTTTTGTGGAGCAAAAGAAAGAGAGAGAGTGGGGAAAAGTACTGTGGGTAGATATCAGAAAATAAGCTGTACTGAGGAGATCCCTTGGGTCGCACAGGGAGAGATCACTCCCCTCCCTGGAATGTATTTGGAAGAACATATTTTGTCCCTCCAAGGACAAAAGGGCAGGCAGGAGCCATTGAGCAGCATTCAACAGCAAGGTCAGAGGTGTACGTAGAGCACAGAAAAGCCACAATAGGCGTAAACTTCTGTGTGTGAACCAAGCAGCTGCTTTTCTGCAGCAGAACTGAACAGAAAATAAAGACTGGGGCAGACTTCAGATAACCTAGCTACTGCTTTTTGCTGTCTGCCACAATATATTCAAGCCTCTGTGCAACTGCTTTTCTGGGAAGGAACAGAGTAGGGGACTGAGTCATGCACAGAGAGAAGAACCTTGTTGCAACTTTTCTCTGTGCATCACAATAAACTCTAGCCTCCATGCTCGAACTGTGCAGCTGCTTTTCTGGGACATGACAATGCCAGGTGCACCATGAGGCTTTCCTCCAGGGGATAAGTGGGGGTACACAATTTGCAAGACCCTTTAAAACTTGGAGTTTTGAATCCCAGTCACCAGCCAGAGATAAAATGCAGGAGATCTGGTGGCAAGGGGCACATAAACAGCTTGGGAGTACACGGGTTAAGGGCAGGGAACTGATGAAAACCTGGGACACAGGAGATTGTTCACTTTTCTGAGAGATCCTTCTGAACAGTGGTGTCCAGGGGTCCCCTCCATGCAGACATCAGGGTAGAGTGACAATGTATTCCTCCTCCATCACCCTCCCTCCCTGCTGCACACAGCACCTCCAGTGGAGGCTGGAGCCCCCTACACTAAAACCTGACAGGGTTTATACCTGACAGGGATATCTTTACAAGGGCAAGTCAATTTGTGAGTCAGACCAATGGTCCTCTCCCTCAGAAGACCAACACATGTCCCTGGATGTTGCAATTCTGCTGATTAAAGAATGAGGTGTCCAATGTGGCTGAGGAGTAGAAGACCTTAGTTTTGTCTGGTCCCAGAAATTCAGCTAAGTAACTATCAAATCATTCTGAACACCTGCAAACTCAGCTGGAGATCTAAGAAAAGAATAGCTGCTACTCTTCAGATAGAAAAGTGACCACTTTTTGCAAGGTAGGAGGTGCAGATAAGTGAATCTGAGGGGATATATGGGAAGATAGCTATGGGGGGAGGGAGCCTACCTAAGCCAGTTGCTGGAAATTGATGTAACAGTGGGGAACAAAATCTGAACTTTTAGAAGTCTGCTCCAGTGAGGGACATTCCTGCCTGAAAGGCACTCAGGTGATGAAGTGGGACAGCATCTCAGGTGGAATAATGTGTTCTCAGGATCCCTAGGGTCACAGAAAGAAAAGGGGTATCTGAGTGTGACAGAGTTCCCAGGCATGGGAGCAGTAATGCCAGCTGCAAACTGAAAGCCCAGGAGTGGGCTTTTAGCTCATGGTTACCATAAACCATGATCTGTGACACGGCTGGGTGACTTATCTCTGAGCAGATGGCAAGCAAGCAGGAGAACCACTGCTGAGACACCCCCTTCCCCTCTGGGAGGAATTGTGCAGCTGTGCACTGCAGGAGTCTGCAGGGTTTGGAGACTTGAAATGGGGTCTTGAGCCAGAGATAGAAATGTTTAGTCACAGGCTTGGTGAGCATGGAGTGTGGACGAAGACCAGGAAGACAGTGGTGATAGAATTCTTTTCTTTGAGGGTGGACTGAGGAGTGTGGGCCCAAGATTTTGGTTCCAGGGCTGGAGACTTGGAAGATGCCATTTTAATTCTCACCCACTAAAGTGGCACAGAAAGCTCTCAGGGAACAAAAGCCATATAGAGCAATCCAGAGCCAATTACACTGACCATGGCCTCCTGGCAAGGGTGGTGCAACTCCTCCCAAGCAAAAACACCTGAGAATCAATCAAACAGGTCTCTACCACCCCCCCCCAAAAAAAGTCACCAAGAACATCCTGCTAAAAACAAGATTACCGATTGCACAGAACTGCAAAACTCCAGCTCTAGGGGAAAACAGTGGATTAGAATTCATAGGATTTTTTTCCCCATGATTCTTTACCTTTCAATTTTAATATTTTGCTTTCCTTTTTCAAAAAAAATTTTCTTTTATCAAATTTTTTGAAGCTTTTTAAATTTACACTTACACTCTACCCTTCCATTGAATTTAATTTTATTTTTGAGTATATATGTCTTTATTTCCTTACAATTCTGGAATGTAGTTTCCTAAACAAACAGACCAAAATACACCCAGAATCTAGTGTATTGCTCTGTTCTCTTCACCTATCAGATCATATTATCTTTTTTTTCTTCTTTTTCTTCTCCTTCTTTTTTAAGGTCTTTTTAAATTTTCATCATTAAAATTACATTCTATCCTTCCATTGTATTTAATTTATTTGTGTATGTGTGTATATATACAGACTATACATATATACATATATATATACAGACTATATATATATATATATATAAACTACCTTCCAAAATTTACAGAAAGAAAAACTTAATATACATATATACATGTATGTGTGTGTGTATATATATATATATATAGTCTGTATATATATATATATATATATAGTCTGTATATATATACACACACACACATGTATATATGTATATTAAGTTTTTCTTTCTGTAAATTTTGGAAGTTAGTTTCTTCTAACAAACAGACCAAAATACACAGCAGATAAAGTGTATTGCTCTGCTCCGTTCACCTGTATGGTTATATTCCCTCTTTTTTTGTCCTAATTTTCATTTTCACAGTTACATTTTACCCTTTCATTGTATTTAACTTTATTTATGTACATATATGAGTTTTTTCTTTCTTTACAATTTTGGATTTGGTTTTCTAACAAACAGACCAAAATGCCCAGAGAATCCAGTGTATTGCTCTATTCTGCTCACCTGTCAGATTATATTCTCTCTCTCTTTTTTTCTCCTCTTTGATTTTTCCCCCTCTTTTATTACTTGTTTAGTGTATATTTCTCTAGGGTCATTGCCATTTTATTATTTTGTTCTCTCATCCAACTATTTTTCCCCTGGAAAGAATGACAAGATGGAAAAACTCACCTCAAAAAAGAACAAGGGACAGTACTGACTCCCAGGGACTTAATCAAGATGGATATAAGCAAGATGTTAGATTAAAAGTTCAGAATAATGACTAAAAATATACTAGCTGGGCTTGAAAAAAGTGTAGAAAACTCTTGATAATCCCTTTCTGGAGAAATAAAAGAACTAAAATCTAACCAAGTCCAAATCAAAAAGGTTATTAACGAAATGCAATAAAAAATGGAGGCTCTGTGGTGCCTGGGTGGCTCAGTTGGTTAAGCAACTGCCTTTGGCTCAAGTCATGATCCCAGAGTCCCAGGATCAAGTCCCATATCATGCTCCCAACTCCATGAGGAGTCTGCTTCTCCCACTGACCTTCTCCCCTCTCATGCCCTCTCTCTCACTCTCTCTCTCTCTAAAATAAATAAATAAAATCTTTAAAAATATATTTTTAAAAATGGAGGCTCTAACACCCAGGATAAATGAGGTAGAAGAGAGAATTAGTGATATAAATGATAAAAAGATGGAAATAAATGTGCTGAGAAGAATAGAGATAACTATTGGATCACAAGGGGAGAATTTAAAACATAAGTGATACCATAAAGTAAAACAATATCAGAATAATTGGAATCCCAGAAGAAGAGGAAAGAGAGAGAGGGGCAGAAGATATAATGGAGCAAATTATAGTGGAGAACTTCCCTAATCTGGGGAAACAGACATCAAAATCCAGGAGACACATAGAAACCCCCTCAAAATCAATAAAAATAGGTCAGCATCATGACATATAATAGTGAAACTTAACAAATCTCAGAGAAAAAGAGAAAAGCCTGAAAGCAGCTTGGGACAAGAGGTCTGTAACCTACAAGTATAGAAACTAGATTGGCAGCTGACCTATCCACAGATAACTGGCAGGTCAGAAAGGACTGGCATGATATATTTATTGTTATATGTTAATGAAAAAAATGCAGCTAAGAATATGTTATTCAGCAAGGATCTCATTCAAAGTACAAGAAGAGATTAAAAGGCTTCCAGGACAAACAGAACTAAGAATTTGTGATCACTATAACAGCCCTGCAGGTAAAATTAAAGGTGATCCTGAAGAGAGCCCCAGAGTAACATAGACCAGAAAAGAACAGAGACAATATACAGAAACAGTCACTTTACAGGTAATACAAAGGGCACTAAATTCATAACTTTCAATAGTTACTCTAAATGTAAATGAGCTAAATGACCCAATCAAAAGACACAGGGTATCAGATTGAATAAAAAAACAAGACTCATTGATATGCTGTCTGCAAGAGACTCATTTTAGACCCAAAGACACCTCCAGATTGAAAGTAAGGGGATGGAAAATCACTTATCATGCTAAGGGACATGAAAAAAAAGCTGGAGTAGCAATCCTTATATCAGATAAATTAGATTTTTAAAGCAAAGATTATAATAAAAGATGGGAAAGGTCACTATATCATAATTAAAGGACCTATCCAACAAAATCTAACAATTGTAAATATTTATGCCCCTAACATGAGAGCACCCAGTTATGTAATGCAATAAGTAACAAAACTAAAGAGACACATTGATAATAATACAATAAAAGTAGGGTACTTCAAAGTCCCACTCATGGCAATGGACAGCTTATCTAAATGGAAGCTCAACAAGGAAACAAGGGCTTTGAATGATACACTGGACCAGATGGACTTCACAGATATACACAGTGTTCCATCCTAGATCAACAGGATACACATTCTTCTCTATTGCACATGGAATAATCTCTGGAATAGTTCGCATATGGGGTCATAAATAACATATCAACTGGTGCCAAAAGACTGGGATCTGTCCCTGCATATTTTCAGACCACAATTCTTTGAAACTGGAACTCAATCACAAGAGGAAATTTGGTAAGAACTCAAATACATGGAGGCTAAAGGGCATCCTACTAAAATTGGTCAACCAGGAAGTTAAAGAAGAAATTAAAAAAAAAAAAAACAAACAAACATGGAAACAAATGAACATAAAAACACAACTTTTCAAAACCATTGGAATACAGAAAAGGTGGTCTTAAGAAGGAAGTATACAGCAATACCAGCCTTTCTCAAGGAACAATAAAGGTCTCAAATATGCAACCTAACCTTGCACTTACAGGACATGAAGAAAGAACAGCAAATAAAGCCTAAACCAAGCAGGTGAAGAGAAATTTTAAAGATTAGAGCAGAAATCAATGAAATAGCAATCAAAGGAACAGTAGAACAGATCAATGTAACTAGGAGCTGTTTTTCTGAAAGAATTAATAAAATTGATAAACCACTGGCCAGACTTATCAAGAAGAAAAGCAAAAGACCCAAATTAATAAAATTATGAATGAGAGAGGAGAGTTTGCAACCAACACTGAAGAAACATAAACAACAGTAAGAAAATATTATGGGCAACTATATGCCAACAAATTAGGCAATCTGGAAGAAATGGATGCATTCCTAGAAACATAAAGTAACAAAACTGATATAGGAAGAAATAGAAAACTTGAACAGACCCAAAACAAGCAAAGAAATTGAATCAGTAATCAAAAATCTCCCAACAAAGAACAGTCCAGAACTGGATGGCTTCCCAGGAGAACTCTACCAAATACTTAAAGAAGATGGGGTGCCTGGTTTGCTCAGTTGGTTAAGCATCTACCTTTGCCTCAGGTCATGATTCCAGGGTCCTGGGACTGAACCCCACACTGGGCTTCATGCTCAGCAGGGAGCCTGCTTCTGCCTCCTCTGCCTGCCACTTTTCTCACTTACACTCTCTCCACCTCTGTCAAATAAATAAAATCTTGAAAAAAAAAAAAGAATTAGTACCCATTTTTCTGAAGCTGTTTCAAACTATATAAACGGAAGGAAAACTTACAAACTCATCCTATGAGACCAGCATTTCATTAATCCCAAAACCAGACACAGAACCCACCACAAAGGAGAATTACAGACCAATATCCATGATGAACATGGATGCAAAAATTCTCACCAAGACACTAACTAGTGGAATCAACAGTACACTAAAAGGATTATTCACCACAACTAGGTGGGATGTACTCCTGGGCTGCAAGGTTAGTTGAACAACTGCTAATCAATCAGTTTATTACACCTCATTAATAAAAGAAAGATTAATAACCATATGATCATCTCATCAGAGGCAGAAAAACATTTGACAAAGTAAGGCATCCTTTTGTTTATTAAATACTTTACAGTGTAGGGATAGAGGGAACATACTTCAATATCTTCAAAAACATCTATGAAAAGTCCACAGTAAGTACCATCCAAAATGGGGACAAACTGAGAGCTTTTCTCCTATGTTCAGTAACATGGTGGGATGTCCCCTATCACCACTGTTATTCAATGTAGTACTAGAAGTACTAATAATCAGACCTCAAAAAGAAATAAAAGACATCTGAACTGACAAAGAAGTCAAACTCTTACTCTTTGCAGATCACATAATACTGTATGTAGAAAACCCTAAAGACTCCACCCCAAAATTACTAGAACTCATACAGGTTTCAGCAGCATGACAGGATATAAAATCAATGCACAGAAATCAGTTGCGTTTCTATACACTAACAATGAGAAATGAAGAAAGAGAAATTAAGGAATCAATCCCATTTACAACTGCACCATAAACCGTAAGATACTTATTAATTAACCTAAGCAAAGAGGCAAAGTACCTATACTCAGGAAATTATAAATCATGCATAAAAGAAACTGAGGAAGACATAAAGAAATGGAAAAACATTCTATTCTAACGGATTGGAAGAACAAATATTTTTAAAACATCTATGCTACCTATAGTAATCTACACATTCAATGAAATCCTTATCAAAATACCATCAACATTTTTCACAGAGCTGGAACAAATAATCCTAAAGTTTTTATGGAGCCAGTAAAGACCCCAAATAGCCAAACGAACTTTGAAAAAGAAAACAACACCTGGTGACATCTCAGATGTCAAGCTCAATTATAAAACTGTAATAATCAAGACAGTATGGTGCCAGCACAAAAACAGAGACATAGATCAATGGGACAGAATAGAGACCCCAGAAATGGGTCCTCAACTCTATGGTCAACTAATCTTCAATAAATAGGAAAAAAATATCCAATGGAAAAAGGACAGTCTCTTCAACAAATGGTTTTGGGAAAATTGGACAGCCACAGGCAAAAGAATGAAACTGGATCATTTCCTTAAATCATACAGAAAGATAGACTCAAAATCAATGAATGAACAACTGTGAAATAGAAATCCATCAAAATCCTAGAGATGAGCACAGGCAGCAACCTCTGTGACCTAGGGCCACAGCATCTTCTTGCTAGACAAGTCTCCTGAGGCAAGGCAACACAAGTAAACATGAACTATTGGGACTTTATCAAAATAAAATGCTTTTTTACAGCAAAGGAAACATTCTACAACACCAAAAGGTAATTGACAGAATGGAGACAATATATACAAATGGCATATCCGATAAAGAGCTAATATCCAAAATCTATTAAAAAAAAACTTTAAAAATCAACACCTAGATAAAAAATAATCCAGTCAGGAGATGGGCAGTAGGCATAAACAGACATTGTTTCCAAGAATACATCCAAATGGCTAACAGACACATGAAAAAAAGTTCAACATCACTCGGCATCAGGGAAATACATGCCAAAACCACAATGAGTTACCACCTCACACCAGTCAGAATTGCTAGAATTAATGACTGGAAACAGCAAATGTTGGTAAGGGTGTGGAGAAAGGGGAACCCTCTTACACTGTTGGTGGGAATGCAAGCTGATGCAGCCACTCTGGAAAACAATATAAAGGTTTCTCAAAACATTGAAAATAGAATCTCCTATGACCCAGCTATTTTATTACTGGGTATTAATCATTAATTACTTTGGTATCTCCCAAAGATACAAGTGTAGAGATCTGAAGGGGCACCTCCTTTACAATATTTATCACAGCAATGTCCACAATAACCAAACTATGGAAAGAGCTCATATGTCCATCAACAGGTGAATAGATAAAGAAGATGTTAAATATATATGCAATAGAATACTACTCAGCCATCAAAAAAATAAAATCTTGCCATTTTCAAGGACCTGGATGGAACTAGAAGGTATTATGCTAAGTGAAATAACTCATTCAAAGAAAGACACTTATCATATGATTTCACTCATATGTGGAATTAAAGAAACAAAGCAGGGGATCATGGAGAAAGACAGGAAAAAATAAACCAAGACAAAATCATAGAGGGAGACAAACCATAAGAGACTCAACATATAAAACAAACTGACATTTGATGGAGGTAAAGGGGGTAAGGAATTGGGGTAATGGGGTAATGGAAATTAAGGAAGGCATGTGATGTCATGAGCACTGGGTATTATATAAGACTGATGAATCACTGAACTCTACCTCTGAAACTAATAATGAATTGTATGCCAGTTATTTGAACTTAAATAAAAAGAAAAAAAGAGACATTTTCACAAACATCAATCAATCAATCAATCAATCAGTCTCCAAATCATCAGCTTCCAGTGGAATAGGAGCAGGGTTTTTTCCTTTTTTTTTTTTTTCTCTCCTTTCTATGACTTTTTAAATTTTTTTTTAGTTTTTTTTTATTTCTTATTCTTTATCTTTTATATCTTTTTCTGTTTTTTTTCTCTTTTTGTGAGAGATCAGACGTATAATTTTTTGTTCATTTATTGTATTGTTTGTTTCTCTGTCTTATTTTTCAGATCAGACTTCTTTTTTTCTCTCTCTCTCTTTTCTTCATTCCTTACTCCCTTTTCTTTCTTTCTTTCTTTCTTTCTTTCTTTCTTTTTTTCTTTTTTTCTTTCTTTCTTATTTTTTGGATTCAAGCTTGTAATTTTTTGTTTGAATGTTTCTTTGTATTTTCGTTCCTTTTCCTTTTCTCTTGTTGTGGATCAAACTTTGTTTTTCTTCTTCTTTTTTCTTCTTTCTTGTACATGCTTATCTTGACAAACAAATCAAAGCACACATAATTTAAAGGTCCACACACTCCCTACTACAAGCAAGGAGGTACTCTGTAGAAGATAGACAAGTTGGAAAGACCAGTCAAAATGCAACAGTAGAGTGTAAACACTGTAGACCAGAAATTTTCTGAAATTTTGTTGTTATTCTTGTTATTTTTGTTCTTTTTTTCCTCTTTTCCTTCTTCCTTTCTTTTATGTACAAAATGACAAGATGGAGAAAACCACACCTAAAGCAAGAATAGGAATTAATACTGACTGCCATCGTTTTAATCAATACTGATAAAAGTCAGATGTCTGAAGTAGAATTTATTTTTCTTAAAGACTTTATTTATTCATTCGAGACAGAAAGATACAGAAAGAGACCATGAGCAGGGGGAGAAGCAGAAGGAGAAGGAGAAACAGATTCCCTTCTGAGATGGAAACTTGAAATGGAGCTCAATTCCAGGACCTGGAGATCATGGCTTGAGCCAAAGGCAGATGCTTAACTATCTGAGTCACCCGGGTGTCCCTGGACTAGAATTTAAAAAATGGCAATTGTAAAAATACATGCTGAGCTTGAAAGTCACTAAACATAGAAGACACCAAAGAATCCCTAGCTGTAAGAATAAAAGAGCTAAAATCTAGTCAGGCCAAAATTAAAAACGCTATTACTGAGATGCAGTCCCAAAGTGAAAGCCATAAAAATGAGGATGAACAAAACAGAAAAGAGAGTCAGTGATATAGAAGACAAAAAGTTGTAAAATAATGAAGCTGGAAAGAATAGAGAAGGAAAACTATTAGATCATGAAGGGCATATTAGGAACTCAACAATTCCATAAACTGAAATAATATCCACATGATAGAGGTCCCAGAAGACAAGGAGCAGGAAAAAAGGGCAGAAGGTTCATTTGAACAAATTAGAGCTGAGAAATTCCTTAATCTGGGAAAGGAAACAAACATTCAAACCAGGAGGCACAGAGAATCCCCCACAAATGCACCAGAAATAGTACAACACCTCATCATATTATAGTGAATCTTGCAATTTTCAAAGACAGAGATAAAATCCTGAAAGTAGCTCAGGACAAAAGGTCCTTAACCTACAATTGTAGAAACATAAGGCTGACAGCCGACCTATCCAGAGACCCAACTGATCAGAAAGTCTGGCATGATACATTCAACGTGTTAAATAGGGAAAAAAAAATATACAGCTAAGAATACTTTATCGAGCAAGGTTGTCATTCAGAATAGAAAGAGGGATAAAGAGTTTCAAGAACAAACAAAATCTAAAGGATTTTATGAACATTAAACCAGTCCTCCAAGAAATACTAAAGGGGATCCTTTCAGTGGAGAGAGAGCCCCAGAGTAACAAAGACTAGAAAGGAACAGAGACAGTTTAGAGGAACAACAATTTTGCAGATAAGACAAAGACATTAAATTCATATCTTTCCATAATTACTCTGAATGCAAATGAATTAAATGCTCCAATCAAAAGACATAGGTTATCAGAATGGATATAAAAACAAGATCCATTGATATGCTGCTTACTCATTTTAGACCCCAAGACACCTGCAGATTGAAAATGAGGGGGTAAAGAACAATTTATTATGCCACTACAGCAATACAAAACAGAAGTAACCAACCATATTTATAAACTAGATTTTTAACCTAAGACTGTAAAAAGAAATGAAGGACACTATATCCTAATAAAGGGGTCTATCCAACAAAAAGATCTAGCAATTCTAAATATTTATGCTCCTAACTTGGGGAAGGCAAATATGTAAATCAATCAATACCAAACTTAAAGAAACTCATAATAATACAATAATAGTAGGGGACTTTAACATCCCACTCACAACAATGGACAGATCATCTAAGCAGAAGATCAACAAAGAACCAAGGGCTTTGAATGACACACTGGACCAGATGGACTTAACAGATATATTCAGAGCATTTAATCCTAAAGCAGCATAATACACATTCTTCTCAACAGCATATGGAACATTCTCCAGAATAGATCACATACTGGGTCACAAATCAGTTCTCAAACAATACAAAAAAAATTGATATTATACCATGCATATTTCCAGGCCACAATGCTTTAAAACTTGAAGTCAACCACAAGAAAAAAGACAGAATGATCACAAATACATGGAGATTAAAAAACATCTTACTATGGGATAAATGGAACAACCAAGAAATTAAAGTTGAATTTAAAAATACGTGGAAGCAAATGAAAGTGAAAACACAATAGTTCAAAACTTTGGGATGCAACAAAGGCAGTCTGAAGAGGGAAGTATATACAGGTCTTTTTCAAGAAGCAAGAATAGCCTCAAATACACAACCTAAACTTTCACCTGAAAAAGTTGGAAATACAAGAGGAAATAAAGCTCTGTGAAACATGTGGACAGCTCTGATCTGAAATTAATGATATAGAAATAAGAAAACAAAAACAGTAGAAAAGATCAACAAAAATAGGAGCTGATTCTTTGAAAGAATTAATAAGATTAATAACCCCCTAGCCAGACTTTTATTTTTTAATTTAATTTATTTTTTTCAGTGATCCATAATTCATTGTCTGTGCACCACACCCAATACTCCATGCAATATGTACCCTCCTTAATATCCACCAACAGGCTCACCCAATCCCCCACCTCCCTTTCCTCAAAAACCCTCAGTTTGTTTCTCAGAGTCCAGTCTCTCATGGCTTCCCTCACCCTCTGATTTCCCCCAAATCATTTCTCCTCTCCATCGCCCAATGTCCTCCATGTTATTTCTTATGCTTCACAAGTAAGTGAAACCATATGATAATTGACTCTCTCTGCTTGACTTATTTCACTCAGCATAACCTCTTCCAGTCCCGTCCATGTTGATACAAAAGTTGGGTATTCATCCTCTCTGGTGGAGGCATAATACTTCATAGTGTATATGGACCACATCTTCCTTATCCATTCATCCGTTGAAGGGCATCTTGGTTCTTTCCACAGTTTGGCGACCATGGCCATTGCCGCTATGAACATTGGGGTACAGATGGCCCTTCTTTTCACCACATCTCTATCTTTGGGGTAAATACCCAGTAGTGCAATTGCAGGGTCATAGGATAGCTCTATTTTTTTAATTTCTTAAGGAATCTCCACACTGTTTTCCAAAGTGGCTGTACCAACTTGCATTCCCCCCAACAGTGTAACAGGGTTCCCCTTTCTCCATATCCTCTCCAACACTTGTTGTTTCCTGTATTGTTCACTTTGGCCTTTCTAACTGGTGTAAGGTGGTATCTCAATGTGGTTTTGATTTAAGTCTCCCTGATGGCTAATGATGAACATTTTTTCATGTGTCTGTTAGCCATTTGTATGTCTTCTTTGAAGAAGTGTCTGTTCATGTCTTCTGCCCATTTTTTGACATGATTATCTGTTTTGTGTGTGTTGAATTTGAGGAATTCTTTATAGATCTTGGATATCAGCCCTTTGTCTGTAGTGTCATTTGTGAATATCTTCTCCCATTCTGTGGATTGCCTCTTTGTTTTGTTGACTGTTTCTTTTGCTATGCAGAAGCTTTTGATCTTGATGAAATCCCCAAAGTTCATTTTTTTCTTTTGTTTCCCTTGCCTTTGGAGACTAGTCAGGCTTTTAAAAAGAAAAGAGAAAGGACCCAAATTAATAAAATCATGAATGATAGAGGAGAGATCATTACCAACACCAAAGCACTACAAACAACTCTAAGAAAATATTATGAGCAACTATATGCCAACAAATTAGGCAATCTGGAAGAAATGGATACATCCCTAGAGACATATAGACTACCAAAACTGAAACAGGAAGAAATAGAAAACCTAAACATACCCATGAAAAGAAATTTAATCAATTTCTGAAAAGAAATTAAATCAATAATCAAAAATCTCCTAACAAACAAGAGTCCAGGGCCAGATGGCTTCTCAGGGAAACTCTACCAGCTATTTAAAGAGGAATTAATACATATTCTTTTCAAACTATTTAAAAAAAATAGACTAATTTGCCAACTCTTTATAGGAAGCCAGCATTACCTTGATCCCAAATCCCAAGACTCCACTAAGAAGGAAAATTACAGACCAATATCCCAGATGAACATGGGTGCAAAATTCCTCACCAAGTTACTAGCTAATTGGATCCAACAGTACATTAAAAGGATTATTCAGCATGACCAAGTGGGATTTATTCTTCAGCTTCAAATATGGTTCAACATCTGCAAATCAATCCGTGAGATATACCACATTAATAAAAGAAAGGATGAAAACCATATGATCCTCTCACTAGGTGCAGAAAATCCATTTGACAAAATACAGCATCCTTTCTTGATAAAACTCTCCACCATGTAGAAATAGATGGAACATACCTCAACATCATTAAAAACAATCTATGAAAAGACCTACAGAGAATATCATGCTCAATGGGAAAAAAACTGAGAGCTTTTCTCCTAAGGCTGGAACATAATAAAGATGCCCAGTCTCACCACTGTTATTCAACATAGTACTAGAAATCCTAGCTCAGCAGTCAGAAAATAAAAAGAAATAAAAAGCATTCAAGCTGGCAAAGAAGAAGTCAAACTTCATTCTTTGCAGACAACATGATATTCTATGTAGAAAATCCAAAAGACTCCACCAAAAAATGGCTACAACTGATACATGAATTGAGCAATGTTGCAGGATATAAAATCAATGCAAAGAAGCCAGCTGCTTTTCTATACAGTAACAATGAATCAGAAGAAAGAGGAATCAAGGAATTGATCCCATTTACAATTGCACCAAAACCGTAAAATACCTAGGAATAGTGCTAATGAAAGAGTTCAAGGTTCTCTACTCAGAGAACAACATAACATTTTTGAAAGAAATTGAGAAAGACACAAATAAATGGAAAAACTTTCCATGCTTATGGATTGGAAGAACAAATATTGTTAAAATGTCTATGCTACTCAAAGTAATCTACACATCAAATGCAATCCTTATCAAAATACTATCCACATGTTTCACAGAGCTAGAATAAGCAATCCTAAAATTTGTTTGGAACCAGAAAGGACTCTGAAAGTAATATTGAAAGAGAACACCAAAACTGGAGTCATCACAATTCCGGACTTCAAGCTGTACCACAAAGCTGTAATCACCAAGAGGGTATGGTGCTAACACAAAGCCAGACACATAGATCAATGGAACAGAATAAAGAATGCAGAAATGGACCCTCAACTCTATGGTTGAGGAACATCCAATGGAAAATAGTCTCTTCATTAAATGGAGAGAATGAGAAAAGAACATCCAATGGAAAATAGTCTCTTCAATAAATGGTGCTGGGAAAATTGGATAGCCACATGCAGAAAAATGAACATGGACCACTTTCTTACATCACACAAAATATTAAACTCAAAATGGATGAACGACCTAAATGTGAGACAGGAATCCATCAAAACCCCAGAGAATAACACAGGCAGCAGACTCTTTGACCTTGGCTGCAGCAACTTATTGCTAGACACATCTCCAAAGGCAAAGAATAGAAAATAAAAAATGAACTACTGGGACTTCATCAAAAGAAGCTTTTGCACAGCAAAGAAAGGAGTCAATAAAACTCAAAAGCCCCAAACAAAAAAAATCCAGTCAAGAAATTGGCAGAGGACATGAACAGACATTTCTCTAGGAGGACATACAAATGGCCAACAGGCACATGAAAAATATATACAAGAATTACTCAGCATCAAGGAAATAAAAATCAAAACCACAAGGAGATAATATCTCATACCTGTCAGAATGGCCAAAATGAACAAGTCAGGAAATAACAGATGTTGGCAAGGATATGGAGAAAGAGGAACACTTTTACACTGTTGATGGGAATGCAGCTGGTGAAGCCGCTCCAGGAAACAGTATGGAGTTTCCTCTAAATGTTAAAAATAGAGCTACATATGACCCAGCAATTGCACTACCAGGTGTTTACCCAAAGGGTACATACATAGTGATTCGAAGGGACAAATGCACCCCATTGTTCATAGCAGTAATGTCCACAATACCAAAAATATGGAAAGAGCCCAGATATCTGTTAACTAATGAATGTATAAAGATGCAGTATATATATTTACACAATGGACTATAACTCAGCCATAAAAAATAATGAAATCTTGCCATTTGGAACAACATGGTTGGAAGTAGAGGGTATTATGTTGAACAAAATAAGTCAGTCAGAGAAAGACAAATACCATATGATTCTCTTATATGTAGAATTTAAGAAACTAAATAGGTATACATAGAGGAAGGGAAGGAAAAATAAATAAATATGAGTATATAGAGGGAGGGAAACTATAAGAGATGCTCAACTTCAGCAAACAAACTGAGGATTGCAGGAGGAGAGGTGGGTAAGGTGATGGGGTAATTGGGTGATAGGCATTAAGGAGGGCAATTGATGTAATGAGCATTGGGTTCTTATATGCAACTGATGAGCCACTAAATTCCACCCCTGAGACTAGCAATACATGTTAACAAAATTGAATTTAAATGAAGAATTAAAAAAATAAAACCAAACAGCAGAACTCATTGGAGCAGCCTCTCGGAAACCCATTTTTTTTCACTCATCAAGACCAAAATTAAAGGGCTCTAATCACAGTTGCTTCAACTTTGTGGAAAAAAATGCTTCTTCATATATAAGCTATTATGCAAAGTAGTCCAGGTGATGAGCACAAAAAATATTTAGAATAACCCCATCATGAATCTCAGGAAATTCACAACCTAAAGGATTTGATTGGATTTTGCTGAAAATGCCACAAAACAGATAGTGTCAGCAGAGAACACAGGTTAAGAGCTAGCACATGACATCCTTTGCATTAAGCTATAAATACTCTAAAAAATTACCATTTTCAGAAAAAAATACCACTTTCTTCACCCTTATTTTTTTGCAAATTTAGCAGAAATCCTGCCTGTCAACAGACCCCCTTCCATTGGAGTGGGAGTTGAGAATTGAAATTCAGTAAGCCTGGCCTAATGTGACTAAGGCCTGACAGAAAATGGAATGGATCTAATACAGTGATGTCTACCAACATGATCTATTGCCTGTAGATGAACTGGGGAATGATACTTACCCTATGTATGTGTACCCAGAGCTTGAGGAATTATGCAGGAAAATAAAGGATCTGTCCTTTGTGTAGGAAAAGTTTGAAGTAGACTGTGTCTGATTTCCATGAGAAAAGAGAAGTTAGGGTAAATAGTCAGAAAATGAGATCAGAGTTATTGCGACTATGAGCTAAGGATTCTGCCTGCCCATACCCATAGGCTTTATAATAGACAGTGTTTTTTGAACATGCAGCTTCTCCAGAGAGCTCTCAGGAAGTTCCAGAAGACTCAAAAAGCATGGAGGCCTACTTTTCTAGGGTAAAAGAGATCAAAGAGAGAAAGGAAAATGGTTGTATTGAGAAAGAGTATTAATTAACCACAGAGGTAATTTGAAATCTGGATTATAGCCCAACATTATTCTATCACTTGGGTTATTCCATGGAAGGATGTCACAAACAGACCAGCATTGTTTGGTACGTGAGAATCTGGGTCTGTGAACCATCTTAGAGTGGCTAGATAAAGGATTGCTTATTTTCCCATTCTTTTATGTGTTGATTCCTGAGCGAAGACACAGACTGTGGCATGTACTACAACTTTTTTTTTAACCAGGAAGAAAGATTGTAAGGGGTCTCAGAATGCCCCCAACTTTGTTCCACTTGGGTTTTGGACACATCTGTGTATACTTGGAGAACTGGTGGCAGAGCAGTGCCAGGAGTCTAGCTACCTGAAGGGCCACAGAACCTCTCGAAAAATAATTCCTCTTCTCTGTGAAGTAAATTTCACAGAACTAAAGAGAAGTTCAAAGACAAAGGGGCAGGTCCATTAGAAAAAATGATTTAAATTGCATCACAGATGTCTATAATTCAGTTGGATTAGTCATTATTCCAGCTCACTCACAGGGACTCACATTTCAGTCCTAGAAGAAAGCCAAACATGAAAAATGCAATGAGCTGTTTTATTTCATTACATAGCTATTACCTCAGCTATCGCATTTTCATAACACATCAAGTGTTTAATCTTTACATTGTTGTCTCTGAAGCACTATCATGAACGACCTCAGTTGGGAGATGGCACCCTTAATTCAGATATCCCTCTTGGGCAAAAGTAGTAGATATTAGCAACATTAATGTAAAAACATCCAAGTACCAGTAGCAGCAAGAACCTTCAAAGACTATCAGCAATGAATGTGGCCTTAAGAGGCAATGTCTTACATAAATTCTTTTTGCATAGGCAAGACAGGAAACATGACTATAGCAAGGAGAGGAAGAGAATGGGAGGCACCAAGTGGCAACCAAGAAGACTGGTTCACATGTTAGCTGAGAGTTGTCCCCTAAGATGCCCTGGGGGTATGAGTAAAATGAGGTAGAGAGTAGTCACTAGATTTTGTAAAGGAAGTGAATCCAGAATCAGAGTAATACTATATGATGACTGTTAGAGTAACTATTTTACATCCATGATGATTTGGTCTGGCAAATGAAAATCACTTAAGGCTATATTACTTTTCTAGTAAGAAAATTCATGTATAAGAAAAAGAATGGGATATATTAAGAAAGGAATGCAAAATAAGGCAAGATCACTTTGTCTCATAATGCTAATGGCCTAATTTATAAAATTATAAGTGGACACACTAGGGGCATAAAGAATAAAATCAATAATCCTTCAAACATTATCAATGGGTGACTACCAATGAGATATACCAATGATGAAATATATCACTTATAAATAAAAGATCATCAGCTGTTTGTAATATATATGTATATAATATGTAATATTATACTGAGAAATGCTAATATACCTCAAATCTCTTAAATCTACCATTATGAGTATATTAAATATGACAACAAAACATCATAATTACACTCAGCATTTACTGTGTGCCAAATGCTTACATAAACAATCTCACTCAATTCTCACAGTATTATTAGATACCATTAACACTATTAGTACTATTAGATACTCACAGCCTATTAGATACTATTATTTCCACTATGTATATAAAAAAAAAATGACAGACACTTAGGGAGACTGTAACTTGGTCAAGATATACTACAAATATGTGGGATTGTGACAGTCTTCTGATTGACTTTAATCCTGATGTTTCCTCTGCTACAATATGCTATTTTCCAAGAAGATTGATTTTACGAAATTGAAATGAGCATGGGGAAATATATAACACTGTTAAAAGAATAGCACATTGTTTTATGACTCAGGAAAATCTGCTTTTAACAAACAATCTCTCTATTACAAGTAAATTTCGTCTCATTTGATAAATACTAAGTGATTGATAATACTCACTTTGGAGTACTACATATAAGAAAATGAGATTTTAAAGTACACCAATCAATGGTGGTAAAACTGCAGCTCTCATCACAGAAAAATGCATCACACAGATGCATCTTAAGTACATGGGAAAGAAAATAAATGACATTGAAGTAACTTCTGAAAAGGTAATGACTGTACAGAGTTTCTATTTTTAAAATATCATTTATTTTATTTTCAAATAGAGATATTTGCATCCTGAGTTCTTATACGTCAGGTAACATGTCAGTTTTCTGCATAAACTACAGTAATTGGTGGAAATGTAAACAGAAATGCAGTGAAATGTTTCTAGGCTTGACAACATAATTTACTGAGATTTTACTCACATGTTAGTGTATGGCAGCCAATTTACATTTTCTTGTATATTTTTTTAAAAGATTCATTCTAAATATTAATTAATTAATTAATTAATTTGAATGTTGGAGAGCCTCTATCTTCTTTTTCTTTCTTTTTTTTTTTTTAAATTTCTGTTCAGCGTAACAGAATTCATTGTTTTTGCACCACACCCAGTGCTCCATGCAGTACATGCCCTTCTTAATACCCACTACCTGGCTCCCCCAACCTCCCACCTCCAGCCCCTTCAAAACCCTCAGGTTGTTTTCCAGAGTCCATAGTCTGTCATGGTTCACCTCCCCTTCCAATTTCCCTCAACTCACTTCTCTCCGTCTCCCCATGTCCTCCATGTTATTTGTTATGCTCCACAAATAAGTGAAACCATATGATAATTGACTCTCTCTGCTTGACTTATTTCACTCAGCATAATCTCTTCCAGTCCCGTCCATGTTGATACAAAAGTTGGGTATTCATCCTCTCTGGTGGAGGCATAATACTTCATAGTGTATATGGACCACATCTTCCTTATCCATTCATCCGTTGAAGGGCATCTTGGCTCTTTCCACAGTTTGGCGACCATGGCCATTGCTGCTATGAACATTGGGGTACAGATGGTCCTTCTTTTCACTACATCTCTATCTTTGGGGTAAATATTCAGTAGTGCAATTGCAGGGTCATAGGGAAGTTCTATTTTTAATTTCTTAAGAAATCTTCACACTGTTCTCCAAAGTGGCTGCACCAACTTGCATTCCCCCAAACAGTGTAAGAGGGTTCCCCTTTCTCCACATCCTCTCCAACACACATTGTTTCCTGTCTTGCTAATTTTGGCCATTCTAACTGGTATAAGGTGGTATCTCAATGTGGTTTTAATTTTAATCTCCCTGATGGCCAGTGATGATGAACATTTTTTCATGTGTCTGATAGCCATTTGCATGTCTTCATTGGAGAAGTGTCTGTTCATATCTTCTGCCCATTTTTTGATATGATTATCTGTTTTGTGTGTGTTGAGTTTGAGGTGTTCTTTATAGATCCTGGATATCAGCCTTTTGTCTGTACTGTCATTTAAAAATATCTTCTCCCATTCTGTGGGTTGCCTCTTTGTTTTGTTTACTGTTTCCTTTGCTGTGTCAAAGCTTTTGATCTTGATGAAGTCCCAAAATTTCATTTTCACTTTTGTTTCCTTTGCCTTTGGAAACATAGCTTGAAAGAAGTTGTTGTGGCTGATATCGAAGTGGTTACTGCCTATGTTCTCCTCTAGGATAATGATGGATTCCTGACTCATGTTGAGGTCTTTTATCCATTTCGAGTTTATCTTTGTGTATGGTGTAAGAGAATGGTCAAGTTTCATTCTTCTACATATAGCTGTCCAATTTTCCCAGCACCATTTACTGAAGAGACTGTCTTTTTTCCATTGTATATTTTTTCCTGCTTTGTCGAAGATTACATGACCATAGAGTTGAAAGTCCATATCTGGGCTCCCTACTCTGTTCCACTGGTCTGTGTGTCTGTTTTTATGCCAGTACCATGCTGTCTTGGTGATCACAGCTTTGTAGTAAAGCTTGAAACCAGGTAATGTGATGCCGGCAGTTTTATTTTTGTTTATCAACATTACCTTAGCGATTCCTGGTCTCTTCTGATTTCATACAAATTTTAGGATTATTTGCTCCAGCTCTTTGAAAAATACCGGTGGAATTTTGATCAGAATGGCATTAAAAGTATAGATTGCTCTAGGCAGTATAGACATTTTAACAATGTTTATTCTTCCGATCCAAGAGCATGGAATGGTCTTCCATCTTTTTGTGTCTTCTTCAATTTCTTTCATGAGTGTTCTGTAGTTCCTCAGGTACAGGTTCTTTACCTCTTTGGTTAGGTTTATTCCCAGGTATCTTATGGTTCTTGGTGCTATGGTAAATGGAATCGATTCTCTAATTTCTCTTTCTGTATTTTCATTGTTAGTGTATAAGAAAGCCACTGATTTCTGTACATTGACTTTGTATCCTGCCACATTACTGAATTGCTGTATGAGTTCTAGTAGTTTGGGTGTGGAGTCTTTAGGGTTTTCCATATAAAGTATCATGTCGCCTGTGAAGAGAGAGAGTTTGACTTCTTCATTGTCAATTTGGATACCTTTTATTTTTCTTTGTTGTCTGATTGCTGTTGCTAGGACTTCTAATACTATGTTGAACAAGAGTGGTGAGAGCAGACATCCTTGTTGTGTTCCTGATCTCAATGGGAAGGCTGTGAGCTTTTTCCCATTGAGGATGATATTTGCTATGGGTCTTTCATAGACAGATTTTATGAAGTCCAAGAATGTTCCCTCTATCCCTATACTTTGAAGCATTTTAATCTGGAACGGATGCTGGATTTTGTCAAATGCTTTTTCTGCATCAATTGAGAGGACCATGTGGTTCTTCTCTCTTCTCTTCTTGATTTGTTCTATCACATTGATTGATTTGCAAATGTTGAACCATCCTTGTAACCCAGGGATGAATCCCACCTGGTCATGGTGGATAATCGTTTTAATGTGCTGTTGGATCCTGTTTGCTAGGAGCTTGTTGAGAATCTTAGCATCCATATTCATCAGGGATATTGGTCTGAAATTCTCCTTTTTTGTAGGGTCTTTGCCTGGTTTGAGGATCAGGGTAATGCTGGCTTCATAAAGAGTCTGGAAGTTTTCCTTATGCTTCCATTTTTTGAAACAGCTTCAGGAGAATAGGTGTTATTTCTTCTGTGAAAGTTTGGTAGAATTCCCAGGGAATCATTCAGGTCCTGGGCACTTGTTTTTTGGGAGGTGTTTGATCACTGCTTCAATCTCGTTACTAGATATTTTTCTATTCAGGTTGTCAATTTCTTCCTGGTTCAATTTTGAGAGTTTATAGTTTTCCAGGAATACATCCATTTCATCTAGGTCGCTTAACTTATTGGCATATAACTGTTGATAATAACTTCTGATGATTGTTTCTACTTCCTTTGTATTAGTTGTGATCTCTCCCTTTTCATTCATAATTTTATTAATTTGAGCTTTCTTTCTTTTCTTTTGGATTAGCTTGGCCAATGGTTTATTGATCTTATTGATTCTTTCAAAAAACGAACTTCTAGTTTCATTGATATGTTCTACTGTATCTCTAGATTCTACCTCATTGATCTCTGCTCTAATCTTGATTATTTCCCTTCTTATGTGTGGAGTTCGTTTAATTTGTTGTTGATTCTCCAGTTCTTTAAGGTGTAGAGACAGCTGGTATATTCTGGATTTTTCAGTGTTTTTGAGGGAGGCTTGAATGGTTATGTATTTCCCCCATAGAACTGCCTTTGCTGTATTCCATAGGTTTTGGACCAAAGTGTCTTCATTCTTATTGGTTTCCATGAATTGTTTAAGTTCTTCTTTGATCTCCTGGTTGATCCAAAGATTCTTAAACAAGGTGGTCTTTAGCTTCCAGGTGTTTGAGTTCCTTCCAAACTTTTCCTTGTGATTGAGCTCCAGTTTCAAAGCATTGTGATCTGAGAATATACAGGGAATAATCTCAGTCTTTTGGTATTGGTTGAGTCCTGATTTGTGACCCAGTATGTGGTCTATTCTGGAGAAGGTTCCATGTGCACTTGAGAAGAAAGACTATTCTGTTGTTTTAGGGTGGAATGTTCTGTATATATCTATGGTGTCAATTTGGTCCAATGTGTCATTCAATGCTCTTGTTTCTTTATTGATTTTCTGCTTGGATGATCTGTCGATTACTGAGAGTGGCATGTTAAAATCTCCTACTATTAATGTATTCATGTGAATATGACTCTTTATCTTGATTAATAGTTTTCTTATGTAATTGGCTGCTTCCATATTGGAGGCATAGATATTTACAATTGTTAGATCACCTTGGTGGATAGTCTCTTTAAGAATGATATAGTGTCCTTCTGTATCTCTGACTACAGTCTTTAGTTTAAAATCTAATTTATCTGATATGAGAATTGCTACCCTGGCCTTCTTTTAAGGCCCATTGGCATGAAAGATGCTTCTCCATCCCTTCACTTTCAGTCTGGGTGTATCCTTAGGTTCGAAATTGGTCTCTTGTAGACAACATATGGATGGGTCCTGTCGTTTTATCCAATCTGCAACCCTGTGTCATTTTATGGGAGCATTTAGGCCATTCACATTGAGAGTGATTTTTGATAGATACGTTTTTATTGACATCGTGTTACCTTTGAAGTCTCTTTCTGTAGGTTGTCTCTATATTTCTGTTCAATGATATTCTTAGGATTTTTCCTCTTTTATAGAACCCCCCTTAATATTCCCTGCAGTGTCGGCTTGGTGGTCACATACTCTTTTAAGCCTTGCCAGTCTTGGAAACTCTTTCTCTCCATCTATTTTGAATGTCAGTCTTGCTGGAAAAAGTATTCCTGGCTGCATGTTCTTCCCATTTAGTTCCCTGAATATATCTTGCCAGCCCTTTCTGGCATGCCAGGTTTCTGTGGACAGGTCTGACATTATTCCGATGGGCTGACATTTTTCTGAGGTGCTTTATTCTGTACATAAGGAGCTTCTTTGTCCTAGCTGCCTTCAAGAGGGCCTGTCTACAATTATAATTCCTCATTTTTACTATCAGGTGTCCCGAGGACTTTCGAGAATCGATAATCTTGGGGGGAGACCGTTCTGCCTCTAGTACATGAATGCTGGTTCCATTCGCAAGATTGGGAAAATTTTCATGGAGAACTTGTTCCACTATATCTTCTGGACTACTTTCTTTCTCTTCCCCTTCAGGGATTCCAATAATTCTGACGTTGGAACATTTCATGGCATCATTTATTTCCCTGATTCTGTTTTCGTGGCTTCTAAGCTGTTTGTTCCAGGCTTCCTTCTGATCCTTTCTCTCTATCTGTTTGTCCTCCAGATCACTAATTCTATCTTCTGTCTCAGTTACCCTAGTTTTTAGAGAATTTAGATTAGATTGGAACTCATTGAGAGCATTGTGAACATCATCCCTGGTGGCTTTCAGTTCTGCCCTAAAATTGTGAACATTATCCCTGGTGGCTTTCAGTTCTGTCCTAATCAATTCAGTTTGGTCATCCATGGCTTTCTCCAACCTAGCTATTGCCTGGATAATTGTTAGCCTGAATTCCCTTTCCGACATATTGTCCATGTCGATAGCCATTAGCTCTGTTGCAGAAGGCCCATCCTCTTAATTTTTCTTCTGTTGGGCCTTCCTCCTCCTAGTCATTTTGGTGAGAGAGGGCTGAATGGATGTAGCTGGATGTATTGACCGTGGTGCAGTCAAGGTGCACCCTGGAACGCTTCTGAGCAATTAAGAGTACCCACCCAAACGAGAGAAAAATGAAAGAGAGAAAAAAGAAAAAAAAAAGAGAGAGAGCGAGAGAGACAGAAAAAAAAGAAAGATAAAAGAGAAGGCTCAGCCCAAATGGGCCCCAAGGTAAGATTTATAAAGTATACAAACAAAAACAGACAAACAAAAAGACTGATAAAAGTATATGACAAGAGAAAAATATATATATATAAGCAAAACAAAAAACAAAACAAAACAAAAAAAGAATCTCATTCAAAAGGACCCCAAGTATAATATTTATATACTATCAGGACAAACACAAATACACAGAAACACTGGTGGAAGAAAAAGATGGGAGAGTGGTTATAAATTGTCAGTGTGGGTGAGGAAGGTTATTTTGCTTCTTCCTGGATGTATCTTGATATCATTCTTAAAGGACTCAACTTTCCTATGATAAAGGGGGATTAAAAATTGGTTTACCTTTAGGGGTCGCATTGATTGGGGAAAGGGGATGACCTTGAAGTTTAACTCTATATGAATATTAAAAAATAAAAATAAAAAAGGAATAAACTAAACTAAACTAAAATTTAAAAAAATTAAAAAATAGAAATGCAAAAGAAAAACACGTGTATATGTATCAAAAAGTTCAGGTTAAAAGGTTACTATGGAATTTGATGTACTGGACATCTCTCTGTTACAGTAAATAGGTTAAAAAATTATCTATATAAAAATTTAAAAAAAAATGAACCAGAATAGTGGGAAAGAATTAAAAATAAAATTTGTATCTATGAAGTAGTGGTGGTTGTTCTCCTGTCGTCTTTTTTTTTCCCCCACTTCCTTTCTGGGGGAGGGGCCTGCCACGTGGGTTTTCAGGCAGTGTTCCCTGAGTTAAATCCTCCCACCCCCCTCAAGGTGGTGGGCTCTGAGGAAGCCAGTTTTTCAGGCTTTTGTTCTCTGGAGGTTTTTATGTTTCTTTGTTCATTTGTTTTCTCTTGTCTTGACAGCTTTTGATGGTTTTTGGAGGTTTAGAGGAAAGCAAACTTCACCCAGACCTCCCTCTCAGAGAGAAGCCTCAGTCTGTTCCCCTCTGAGTGCTCCAGAGCACATAAGTTCCTCCTCGGCCACTGGCAGAGCAGGTTCCCAGTCGCAGTCCCTGGGGACACAGGAACTCCTGCTTGTACCCAAAACCACAACAGCGTCAGCTGTTTGGGCAGCTCCAGACTGCCGGAGAGGTTCCAAGCAGCAATCGCACACTGAGATTTTCCTGCTGGCCCAGGCTGGGAGTGCCTAGACTTTCCGGGTCCGAGAGCACCGGGCTAGAGCCTGTGCACACCTGTCTCAGGGGATTGTGTGGGGCGCGACTCAGGCTCTGATAGCGCGGTGCAGTGCACACATACAGACTGCAAAAAGTCTGTGCTTCTGTGGCTGGCGAGGCTCCCAGCCCCTCACAGGAGCCACACCCCATGCGTTCTCAGACATGCTCACGGCTCAGGGACCAAGACCTGGTTTCTTCACCGCACTCTCTCTGGCTCAGTGCCAAGGGGGGCTGTCCTGGGTCTGAGGATTTAAGCCCCTGTCCCTAACTGCCCCAATTCCCACAATTTCCCCCGTGATCCTTTGCTCTTTTTGAGTGCTTTCAACCAGACTCCAAGTTAATGCTGGTCCCCAGTCGCAGGGCACTCTCGTATTGGGGTATTACTTTCCAATGGGTTGCTTCTGGTGGCTCCCTCCCCCTTTTGTTTATCTTCCACTATCAGTCCAATGTTCCCACTCTGCTTTACCTGCCCACTGGCATCTTCTGCCCCTGTAGAGATCCAGACATGTATAATTCTAATCTCAGGCTGATTTCATGGGTGATCAGAGTTTTTTGGTAGGTAATCAGCTCACTTTAGGGTACAGGTTGAAACGGTGCCTCCTTCTACCTCCCCACCATCTTGTCTCCCTTCTTGTATATTTTTAATGTGAGCTAGTTACTCAACAGATAAATATTCAGAATTTTACTTAGTTGAAGGTATACAGCTGAAAATTTAAAACTTTTCAGTGACTTCCTATTGTTCTCAAGAAAAAACCCAAGATACCTTATGGTCCTAAAGAGTCCTGAATGCTTTAAAATCCTCTTCTCTCTGTGCAATTTATCTCCAAGTCACTTGGACCTCGCTCACCACACTCCTGCCACAATGTTTCAGGGTAATTGTACATATTGTACCCAAATTATGGTACATTACTGAAATTATTTTGTTCTCCCACTAGAAAATATTACAAATATAACAATGAGTATATAAAATGAGAACTGATAAGTATATTCACAAAGAACAATTTGAAGAATTCTAGATTAATGCAAAGGAAGTTTAAATTTATCAAAAAATTACTTTTTATGAATCACATGTCTTGATAAAATTAAATATGTTGGGCAAAGCTAACTGTTATTTGTTTGTTTAAATCCTATTTCTTTCTCAAACGTATTTGAGAACTCTCTAAAGCCATTTTTAAAGAGTGATACTGCACTCTTCTGGTTCTCCTCTTTCTGTTTCTTAAATGTATATACATAATATAGGGAAAAGCAGGAGGATGTAGAATGGATCAAACTTGAGACATAACAACCAAATGTGATATATGGCCCTTATTTAGATACCAATGGGAGAAAAAATAAATGGTTGTATAGAGACATCTTTTAAATAATCAGGAAAATTTTAATGTAGCATGGTTAGGAATAAATAAGGAATAACTTAATTTGGATAGCTATGATAATGGCATGGAAGTTTAATTTAAAAATAAGTTCTATCAGATTGATATGCATACTCAATTATTTAAGAGTGAAAAGACATGATGTCTATAATTTGCCTTTAAATATTCCAGCAAAAACAACAACAACAAAAAATAGGTGAAAAGAGATTATCAGAACATAATATACACTGCAAACCCAGAATGAACTCCAATGTTAAAAAAGAAAAAAAAAAAAGCTACCAGAGGATTAGAAGAGAACATGGGTGAAATTTTGTTTTAATAATAAAGGGATAGGAAAGGCCCTTTAAAATATGGTACATAATCTGTAATGCAGGGGAAGAGCCAAAGATGGAGGGGAATCGGAGACTTTAATTTCCTCTGGTCCCAGGAATTCAGCTAGATAATCAAATCATTCTGAACACCTGCCAACTCAACCACAGAGCAAAGAAAAGAGCTGCAACTCTAGAGATGAAAAACAAAACAAAACAACAACAACAACAAAAAAAATAAACAAAAAAACATGACCACTTTCAGCAAACCAAGGCAATATATGAGAAGGTAGACCACAGTGGGGAGGAAGCCTCCAACAGCTGGCTACCAGCATGTGATATAATAGTGGAACACAGAATAGGAACTGTTAGAAGTCTGCTCTGGTGAGGGACATTGCTCAGGTTGCTAAGCAGAGATGGAACCCAATCTGGGACAGTGTGGTCTCTGGATCCTCAGGGTATAAGAAGACCAGGGGTACTTGAGTGCAGCAGAGCTTCCAGGCATCAGAACAGGGAAGCCGGCTGTATTAGTGAGCCCAGGAGTAGGCTCTCGACTTGGGGATGCCATAAACAGTGAACTGTAGCATTGTCAGGTGACTCCTCTCTAAGCAGGAGCCCAACAAGTGGCATAACCAGCAACACCCCGCTTCTGCCCCTGAAAGAGTGGAACAGGAGCACACCACAATAGTCTACAGGGTTTGGAGCATTGGAACAGGGTCATGTGCCTGAGATAGAATCACTTTGTCACAGACTGGGTGAGCACAGAGTGTGGCCAGGGACCAGGGAGTGATTGACGGCTTTTCTTTCATGATGCACTGAGGAGTGGAGCCAGAGCTTTCAGCTCCAGGGTCAGAGATAGGGAGACCGCCATTTTTATTTCATCCTCTAAAGCTTTACAGAAAGCCTTCAGGGAACAAAAGCCACATAGAGCAAACCAGAGCAGATTACTTACCCTGGCCATCTGGCAGGGGTGACACAATTCTGCCTGGGGCAGATACTTGAGAATCAATTCAACAGGTTCCTCCCCCAGAAGATCAGCAAGAACATCCAGCCAAGACCAAGTTTACCAATCAATGAGAAACATAAAACTCCAGACCTAAGAGAATGCAGCACATAGAATTCAGGGCTTTTTTTCCCCATGATTTTTTAGTCTTTCAACTTAATTTTTTTTTCGTTCTGTTTTCAACTATTTTCTTATTTTGTCAACTCCTTTTTAAAATATTTTTAGCTTTAATTTTTGTAGTTATATTCTATCCCTTTGTTGTACCAAATTATATATATATATATATATATATATACATATATATATATATATATATATATATTTTACAAATTTAGGATGTAGTTTCTTCTAACAGGCCAAAATTCACTGGAAATCTATTGTATGGCTCTGTTCCATTCACCTGTCTGGGCATATTCTCTTTGTTGTTGTTTTCTTTCTTTATTTTTGTTTTGTTAAGGTCTTCTTTAATTTTCATCTTGAAAGGCACAATCTATCCTTTCTATGTATTTAATTTTATTTTTGTATGTATAATTTTGTTTCTTTACAATTTTGTTTCTTTACAATTTTGTTTCTTTACAATTTATAATTTTGATATGTAGTTTTTTCTAACCAACTGACAAAATACACTCAGGAGATAAGGTATTGCTCTGTTCTGTTCACAAGTCTGTTTATATTCCTTCCTTTTGTTGTTGTGGTGGTATTTTTTTTCCCTCTCCTCTTTTGTTTTTTCTTTTCTTTTAGAATCAACTTTTACAGTTACAGTCTATCCTTTCATTGTATTTAATTTCATTTCTGTACACATATAAGTTTTCTTTTCTTTACAATTTTGAAATCTAGTTTTCTAACAAACAGACCAAACTGCACACAGAATCCAGTGTATTTCTCTATTCCAGTCACCTGTTAGATTATATTCTCTTTTAAATTTTTTTTTCTTCTTGTTTTGGGTCTCTTCTGATTTGTTTAGTGTATATTTTTCTAGGGTCTTTGTTGTCATTTTATTATTTTGTTCTCTCCTTCATCGATTCTTCCCTTGACAGAATGACAAGATGGAAAAACTGCACCTCAAAAAAGAGAACAATAGGGAGTACTGACTGCAAGGGACCTAATCAGAATGGATATAAATAAGATGTCAGATCAAGAGTTCAGAATAACAATTAAAAAGATGCTGGCTAAGCTTGAGAAAGCATAGAAGACACTCAAGAATCTCTTTCTGGAGAAATAAAAGAACTAAAATCTAACCAAATTGAAATCATAAAGTTTATTAATGAGATGCAATAAAAATGGAGGTTCTAACTCCTAGAATGAATGAGGCAGAAGAAAGAATTAGTGATATAAATGATAAAAAGATGGAAATAAAGATGCTGAGAAGAATAAAGATAACTACTTGATCACAAGGGGAGAATTCAAGACAAAGTGATACCATAAAACAAAACAATATCAGAATTATTAGAATCCCAGAAGAAGAGGAAAGAGAGGGGCAGACGATATAATGGTGCAAATTATAGTGGAGAACTTCCCTAATGTGGGGAAGGAGTCAGACATCAA
The DNA here is from genome assembly GCF_963455335.1 of Martes martes. NCBI lineage: Eukaryota > Metazoa > Chordata > Mammalia > Carnivora > Mustelidae > Martes > Martes martes. Next base: position 63,490,218 of record NC_137897.1, read on the forward strand.
AATCCAGGAGGCACATAGAGACCCTAAAATCGATAAAAATAGGTCAGCATCAGACATATAATAGTGAAACTTACAAATCTCAGAGACAAGGAAAAAATCCTGAAATCAGCTTGGGACAAGAGGTCTGTAACCCACAAGGGTAGAAACTAGATTGGCAGCTGACCTATCCACAGATACCTGGCAGGTCAGAAAGGACTGGCATGATATATTTAGGGTGCTAATGAGAAAAAAATATGCAGCCAAGAATATTTTATTCAACTAAAATCTCATTGAAAACAGAAGGAGTGATAAAAATCTCCCAGGACAAACAAAAACTAAAAGAATTTGTGATCACCAAACCAGCTCTACAAACAATATTAAAATTGATCCTCTAAGCAAAGACAGAATCCAAAAGTAACAGACCAGAAAAAAACAAAAAAACAAAAACAAACAAACAAACAAAACCCCAGAGACAATATACAGTAACAGTCACTTGACAGGTAATACAATGGCACTAAATTCATATCTTTCAATAGTTACTTTAAATGTAAATGGGCTAAAATCCCCAGTCAAGAGACACAGGGTATCAGATTGGATTAAAATTAAAAAAAAAAAAAGCAAGATTCATCAATATGCTGTCTACAAGAGACTCATTTTAGACTCAAATACACCTCCAGATTGAAAATGAGTGGATGGAAAATCATTTATCATGCTAAGGATATGAAAAGAAAGCTGGGATGGCAATCTGTATATCAGACAAATTAGATTTTAAACCAAAGTCCATTATAAGAGATAAGGAAGAACACTCTATCATAATTAAAGGGTCTATCCAACAAAATCTAACAACTGTAAATATTTATGCCCCTAACATGAGAGGAGCCAATTATATAACCCAGTTAAATAACAAAACTAAAGAAACACACTGATAATAATACAATAATAGTAGGGAACTTTAACATCCCCCTCACTGCAATGGATAGGTCATCTAAGCAGAAGATCAACAAGGAAACAAAGTCTTTGAATGACACACTGGACCAGATGGACTTCACAGATGTTCCATCCTAGATCAACAGAATACACATTCTTCTCAACTACACATGGAACATTCTCCAGAATAGTTCACATATTGGGTGACAAATCACATCTCAAATGGTACCAAAAAATTGGGATCAGTCCCTGCATATTTTCAGACCACAATGCTTTGAAACTGGAACTCAATCACAAGAGGAAATTTGGAAAGAACTCAAAAACATGGAGGCTAAAAGGCATCCTACTAAAATGGGTCAACCAGTAAGTTAAAGAAGAAATTAAAAAAAAAAAAAACATGGAAACAAATGACCATGAAAACACAAGTGTTAAAAACCTTTGGAATGCAATAAAGGTGGTCCTAAGAGGGAAGTATGTAGCAATACAAATCTTTCTCAAGAACAAGAAAGGTCTCAAATACACCACCTTACCTTATACCTAAAGGAGCTGGAGAAAGAACAGCACATAAAGCCTAAACCAAGCAAAAGTAGAGAAATAAGAAAGATTAGAGCAGAAATCAATGCAATAGAAATCAAAGGAAAAGTAGAACAGATCAAGGAAATGAGGAGTTGTTTCTTTGAATGAATTGAGATTGAGAAACTCTTTGCCAGGCTTATCAAAAACAAAAGAGAAAGGATCCAAATAAATATAATCATGAATGAAAAAGGAGAGATCACAAAGAAATGCAAACAATTATCAGAACATATTATGAGCAACTATATGGCAATAAATTAGGCAATCTGTAAGAAATTGATGCATTCCTAGATATGTATAAACTACCAAAACTGAAACAGGAAGAAATAGAAAACCTGAACAAACCCATAACCAGCAAGGAAATTGAAGGCATAACCAAAATCTCCCAACAAACAAGAGCCCAAGGCCAAATGGCTTCCCAAGTGAATTTTACCAAACATTTAAAGAAGAATTAATAACTACTCTTCCGAAGCTCTTTCAAAAAAAAAAATAGAAATGGAAGGAAAACTTTCAGACTCTTCTTATGAGGCCAGCATTACCTTGATCCCCAAACCAGACACAGACTCCACACAAAAAAGGAATTATAGACCAATATCCCTGATGAACATGGATGCAAATATTCTCACCAAAGTATTACTCAATAGGATCCAACAGTACATTAAAAGGATTATTCACTATGACCAAGTGAGATTTATTCCTGGGCTACAAGGGTGGTTCAACATCTTCAAATTAATCAATATGATACACTACATAAATAAAAGAAAGAACAAGAACTTTATGATCCTCTCAATAGATGCAGAAAAAAAAAAACATTTGACATAATGCAGCATCTTTTCTTGATTAAGTCTCTTCACTGTGTAGGGATAGTGGGAACATCCCTCAATATTCTATAAGTTATATATGAAAAGCTCACAGCCACTATCACTCTTAATGGGGAAAAAGTGAGAACTTTCCCCCTAAGATCAGGTCAGGAACAGAACAAGAATGTCCACTATCACCACTGCTGCTCAACAAAGTACTAGAAGTCCTAACCTCAGCAATCAGACAACAAGGACAACAACAACAACAGCAACATCAGAAGGCATCAGAATTGGCAAAGAAGAAGTCAAACTCTCACTCTTCATAGATGACATGATACTTTATGTGGAAATCCCAAAAGAATTCACCCCAAAATATCTACAACTCAGACAGGAATTCATCAAAGTGGCAGGATATAAAATCAATGCACAGAAATCAATTGAATTTATATACACAAGAAATGAGAAAGAACAAAGAGAAATTAAGGAGTCAATATCATTTACAATTGCACCCCAAAACAAAAAATACCTAGGAGTAAATGTAACCAAGGAGGTAAAAATTCTGTACTCAGAAAAATATAGAACACTCATGAAAGAAATTGGGGATAAAACAAAGAAGTGGAAATATGTTCCATGATCATGGATTGGAAGAACAATAGGTATTTTGAAAATGTCTATACTACCTAGAGCAATCTATGTATTCAATGAAATCCTTATCAAAATACCATCAAATTTTTTCACAAAACTGAAACAAATAATCCTAAAATTTGTTTGGAACCAGAAAAGACCCCAAATAGCCAAAGGAAAGTTACAAAAGAAAACCATACCTGGTGGCATCACAATTCCAGGCATGAAGTTCTATTACAAAGGCTTAATCATGAAGAGAGTATGGTGCTGGAACAAAAACAGACACATAGATCAATAGAACAGAATACAGATCCCAGACATGGACCCTCAACTCTACAGTCAACTAATCTTCAACAAACAGGAAAAAATATCCAATGGAAAAAGAGCAGTCTCTTCAACAAATTGTTTTGGGAAAATTGGACAGCCACATGCAAAAGAATGAAACTGGACCATTTGCTTACACCGTACACAAAAATAGACTCAAATGGGTGAAAGACATCAATGTGAGACGAATCCATCAAAATCCTAGAGGAGAACATGGGCGGCAACCTCTTCGACCTTGGCCACAGCAACTTCTTGTTAGACATATCTCCAAAGGCAAGGGAAACAAAAGCAAAAATCAACTATTGGGACTTCATCAAGATAAAAAGCCTTTTGCACAGAAAAGGAAACAGTTGACAAAGCCAAAAGACAACTGACAGGATGGGAGAAGATATTTGCAAACGGTGCATCAGATAATGGGCTAGTATCCAAGATCTATGAAGAACTTATCAAACTCAACATCCAAAAAACAAATAACCCAGTTAAGAAATGGGCAGAAGACATGAATGGACATTTCTTCGAAGACATCCAAATAGCCAACAGACACATGAAAAAAGATGCACACCATCCCTTGGTATTAAAGAAATACAAAACAAAAACACAACCAGATACCACCTCACACCAGTCAGAATGGCTAAAGTTCACAAGTCGGGAAACAACAGGTGTTGGTGAGGATGAGGAGAAAGGGGAATCCTCTTACACTGTTGGTAGGAATGCAAGCTGGTGGAGCCACTCTGGAAAACAGTATGGAAGTTCCTCAAAAAGTTGAAAATGGAGCTACTGTACTACTATTGTACTACTGGGTATTAACCTAAAAGGCACAGATATAGTGATCTGAAGGGGCACATGCACCCCAATATTTATAGCAGCATAGCCAAACTATGGAAAGAGCCCAGATATCCATTGACAGATGAATTTATAAAGAAAAGACAGATAATTTATAAAGAAGATGTGTAATATATATACTACCCAGCCATTAAAGAAATGAAATCTTGCCATTTGCTGGGACCTGCATAGAACTATAGGGTATTATGGTAAGTGAAATGAGTCATTCAGAGAAAGACAATTATTATATAATCTCACTGATATGTGGACTTTAAGAAACAAAACAGAATCTTCGGGGAATAGAGGAAAAATACAACAGATGGAACCATAGAGGGAAACAAACCATAAGAGACTCTTAATCATAGGAAACAAACTGAGGATTGCTAGAGGGAAGGGTGTGGAGTGATGGGGTAACTGGGTGATGAACATTAAGGAGAGCATGTGTTGTAATGAGCACTAGGTATTATATAAGACTGATGAGTCACAGACCTATGCCTCTGAAACCAATAATACATTATGTGTTAATTAATTGTATTAAAATAGTTTTGAAAAATCTGGAAGCCAAAAAAGAAAAGATTGATAATGTCAACTACTTCTAGAAAAAAAAATTACTTCTGCATGATTAAAAAAAAACATACAAATTTAAAAATGAATAGTGTAAAGCTGGAAAATATTTGTAACTCATATCACAGACAATAGCTAATGATTAGGGAAATATGCAATGAACTACAATGAGAAAGAATTTTCACTAATCAGCTTTGGGAAATAAGCATTCTCATATATTTTGATAGAACAATGTTTAGGGAGGATTATTTGATAATGTTTATCAAAAATACAAATAAATTTATGTTTTGACTTTGCAATACTAATGAGAATTTATGTCTAAAGATATACCTTCATATGCATACAAAACTATTAATTGGTGACCTGTGTGTAGTAATAAAAGATTGGAAATAACCAAAATGTCCATCACTAACAAACTGGTTAAGTAAATTATGGTAGATACACACATACAATGGAGTACTGTTCTTCTGCTTAAAAAACAAGAATAACCTCTATATATACTGATACAGGATGATTTCTAGGATATATAGTAATGTGAAAAAAAAGTAAGAAAAAGAATAGTATAATATCTTTTAAATAAAAAAAAGGATGGAAGTGATAATGCTGTATAGCTTCATTTCTACATATTTATATAGAGAAACACTGGAAATTATCCACAAGAACTAATAAAAGCAGTTTCTTGTAGGGGGTTGGAAAGAGTGCTGCAGATGGGAGGGGATAAAAATGGAAATCTTCAATATAAACCATGGTTATTGTTTTATTTTGATCCATTTGAGTATACATCTGTTCCAAATAATATAAATAAATAACATTTTAAGATAAAGAAGTTCACTCCTCAGCAAGCCTTCCTCATTTAATTCAAGATTTAGTCTTTCCCTTGGATGTGCTCCCATACTATTTCATATGCAGCTTCTATAGCACTTCTCAGTCAGTACCAGAATTTTTTGTTTGTCAGTCATTTCTACAAAGTTATGAAATACTTGAGTTTAAGACTCTTGTGTTAATTAATTTCTGTCTTTTTAACCATGTGCATGGTATCTGGCATACATGATAGTTGTCCAGTAAATTTTCTTGGATTAATATAATCTTTCTAGGTTTACCTTATCTTACTAAATTTCTTCCTATAGCATTTTTGATTTTGTCTCATTGCATTTGTCACTATCTTGTTTTACAATTATTTACTTAAATTTATTTGTTTTTATGAGATTTTGAAACCCCGGAGTTGTAGTAGGTGGCCAATTAGGATGGTGAAATAATTTTCTATAATTCCTAAATTAATAAACGATGATAATGCCATCACAATAATTAGTGATAGTTAAAATGATCACTTTCTAGGAAAATAATAGTCTCATTAGTGGAAAATAATATTTAAAACTTTAAAAATATATTAGTTTATTACACTGATCCACTTATTCATGGAGACCTCACACACACTACAGTCATTTATTCAAAGGTATGCAGAAATCTATTAAGCTGTTTTTAAAATATTTCAATTTGGTTTCCATAATTTAAAAGATTAATTTGGAAGACATTAATGGAATTTAGACAGACTTCTATAGACTAGTAGGGGTAGAACATTAATAAACAGGAACTGAAATTATAAGACCAATAGAGATATTTACTTAGAGCACGTAAATTCTTTGAATACATGAAAGTTTCTTGACCTAGCTGAAATGTATTTATTTATATATTCTTTCATCTAGCAAATATTTTTTTGAGTAACTACTATGGAAGTACTTAAGATGTAAATAAAATGTGCTAATGATGTATTGTATGGTGACTAACATTACACAATAAAAAAAATGTGGTCTTTTTCCTCAGGGAGGCAGTATAGCATAGTGATTAAGAGCAAATGGCATTAAATAAACCTACTTTTAAAATATTGCTTCTCTCTCTACTAGTTACATGACCTTGATCAAGTTACTTACTTAAACATTGTGCCTTAGTTTTATCTTCTGCTATTTTAGCTGTTTATGTATAGCTATTTTACATGACTGTTATGAAGATTTAGGTGGAATAATACACATATAGTGCTATTCACAGTGCTTGCACATAATAATCACTCCAAAAGCATTTATTTTTCAGTCTATTGTGTAAAAATGGAAGTGTTCTTTTCTGTAGTTTGTTTTTATAATAGTAGCAGCCATCTGCTTTATTGTAGTATATGATCTCATTGCAAATACTTACAGATAGACTTGGTATTCAAACATGGTACTATTATCCTAATTCTCAGGCTGCATGAGGTATTTGGGAACTTCTTAGTGAGCACAGCAGTGAATAAAATTGAACAACTATGTTAATGAAGAATAAAAGGATTTCCATAAGACTGACAGTGGGAGAATATTATTCATTTGAATGAAGTAGAATTCTAAGAAAGATTTTAAATGTATTAAAAAGTATTTTGAAAAAGAAATGCTAAAAGTTAGTGTGGGTTTGCTAGGAATATATTATGCTCGACCAGTAGACCAGTGTTACCTAAATTGTTGTCCCTCAAAACATTGAATGTTAACTAGATAGTTTTGAAAAAAATTTTTTCTATGACCAAATAAATTTAGGAAACAGGAGATAAGCAAAATTAAGCATATGCTTTCACATGTACTTACTGCAAGACTTTTCAGGGTTTTAATACACTGAAGTGTATTATAGGTTTCCAATAGAGTAAACATAGTATATAGTGTTTCCCAAATGTGAGCACAAAACTATTTTGTTGTGTCTGTGAGTGCATTACTTCTCAACATAATCCCAAACTAATATGTTATGAAATAATATAGTTTTGGAAATACAGTTCTAATTTAAGTCTCTTTATAGAATTACTAAATTAGTAGAAAGAAGACAGAGCAGACATATAATATTGTAATTTTTAGAAGACATATAAAAAAATATTTTGTTAATCTGAGATAGAAAAGTGCCTTCTAGATCAGTCTTCATTAAACACTTTGCTTTCATAATCTCTAAAAGAATTTTCAAAACATATATATTTTACACAATTTTAAATTAATAATGTGTTTTATCATCATTTTAAAATTATTTAAAATATTTTGGTTGTCAAGATGCACAGAATTGACATCATTATAAACCTTTTCTATGCTATCCTCTGTAATTGGTCTTACACGTGGATCATTTTTAGTTATTTATCCAGTAAATCAGTTTTCATAATGTAATAAGCATACACAAACCCAGCAACCAAAATGAAACCTAGATCTTGACAGTAATTTGACATGTAACCATATATTTTCCTCCTGCTATTCCATTTCCAGGAGTGACCTACCTTGAATGCCATGTTTATTGTTCCCAGGATTTCTGTTTTATTTAGTCTTACTGAATTTAAACATATTTTGAAGATATGCATAATTTTAGGTATTTTTAACTTCATTAAAAAAGTGTTCATGCTATAAGTAATCTTTTGGAACTTAATATTTTCAAACAATGTTATGTTGCTAAGATTAATTCATTTTTTATGTCTCTGTAGTTTATTACTTAAAAAGAAAAATTTTATTTAAGTAAATAACATATAAAACATATATACCAGGAAGTGTGCAAATCATAGGTACAGCTTGATTAAATAAACACATCTTTGTAACATCAAGAAATAGATTTAAAATTGGGGACTGGAGGGGCTAAGATAGCAGTGTAGTAGGAGGACCCTAGGCTTGCCTTATCCCTCAGATACAGCTAGATAACTCTCAAATCATTCTGAATACTCAAGAAATTGATCTGAATCTGATAGAACAAACTGCATAAGTCAAGAGAGAGAGAAGAGGCCACTTTGAGAAAGGTAGGAAGTGAGGAAATGTGGTTTGAGGGAGAAGCAGATCACATGTACTGTGGAGGGGAGGGAACTCTGTTCATAAAGGGGAAGGAGGGAGGGAGGGAGAAAGAGAGAGAGAGAGAGAGGAGCACACAGGCGACTGCACAAGGAGAACACTTCCCCAAAGACATTGACTAAGAAAATGAAAGGGGTTGATTTTCCTGAGTTTTTGAAACAAGTGGGGCTCAAATACTGGAGTTTTAGAGGTCCGTGGCATTGCTTGGATAGAAGCCTGAAGCCCCTGCCCTAATCCCAGAGAGAAGGCAGGCAGTAACCCTGGGGAAACAGCATGATCTGAGGATTGCCTAAGAAGCATGAAGAAAGATTGTTCTCTCTTCTTGGAGTGTATCTACAAGAGGTGGTACAGGCTCTCCAGGGACAAAAGAGCTGGAGAGCACCATTTCTCTACCTCACCCCCCAACACAAGCACAGAGACACTTCCTGAGGGTGGCTAATATGGGCACTGGCTGTTTAGCCTGCTTTACTCCAAATCCCAAGTCACTGCACTTTGGCACAACTGCCCATCTGGGTCAAAACTGCATCAGTCCCAGCACAATGAGACCCTTTCTCAGAGGACCAGCACAAGCCCTCCTCATACCAGGCTCCTGAACTTTGGAATATTAACGGTCAGCAGACCTGGCTAGGGTAGACTCCAAGGTAAGGTGTGCTGATCCAGGCATACAAGAAACCCAGAGACAGATAGTATGAAATCAGTGATCTGGAAAATGTTGGAGATGCACAAGGGGAAATTATTAGCTCCTCTGAAAGGGTGTACCTAACAACAGCAAGCATGGACTCACCTCTCCAGAGACAAAGAAGCTGACTGGTGCCATATCCTATCACCCCTTATCATAAACCAACTTCACTAAACAGCATAGTGCAAACACTGGTTGCCTAAACTGCTTACATGAAGTCCCATCCCCCCTGGGTTCTGCTATATGACTTTTCTGTGTGCAACTGTGCCTAATGACCAGCACAGGAGACCCTCCTGGAAGATCAGGGGAACAAAACAAAACAAAACAAAAATCTTACAGTCACCATGTCCACTTACCATAAAGTTCAACAAATCAAATATTCAGCCTGGTGGTGGGTATTAAGGAGGGCACATATTGCATGGAGCACTGGGTGTGGTGCATAAACAATGAATCTTGGAGCACTGAAGAAAAATAAAATAAAATTACAATATTAAAAAAAAATTCAGTCTGGTATAAATAGCATCAGGTCTCATTTAGCAAGGAGACAAGAGCTAACCTAGTTAAAACTCTCCTTAGGACTCCTGGATGGCTCAGTTGGTTAAGCATCTGCCTTCTACTCAGGTCATGATCCCAGGGTCCGGGGGTGGAACCCTGCATCAAGCTCTCTGCTCAGCAGGGAACCTGCTTCTCCCTCTCCCTCTGCCTACTGTTCTGCCTACTTGTGCTCTCTCTCTGTCAAATAAATAAATAAAATCTTAAAACAAAAATTTAAAAATAAATAAATAAATAAATAAATCTCTCCACACTCTGGCCAAGGTCCAAACAAAGCCCACTGCAGGATAGGAGAAACCCTGCAGAGGACTGATCTGAGGGATAAAGCAGCCTAAGCACAGCAATAGGGTGCACAGAGGACACACCAGAGACAATTCCTAAAGATTAGGCCCTGGACAGGCTATGACCTTTTCTTTGTAAAGCCATTATTCTCAGAAGCAAGAAGCATAACAGGCTTTCCTAACACAGAGAAGACAGAGACACAGACAAAATGCCAAAATGGAAGAATTCATTCCAAAAGAAAGAACAAGAAAAGGTCATAGCCAGGATCTAATTGAAACAGTTATAAGTAATATAAGTGATCCAGAATTTAAAGTAACAATCATAAGGATTACTAGTTGGGCCTGAGAAAACCATGGAAAACATTAGGGAGACACTTAGTGCAGAGGTAAAGAGCTAAAAAAAAAAAAAAAAAAGCAATCAGGCAGAAATTAAAAAAGAAAACAAAACAAAAAACAAATCAATAACCAAGATTTAAAACTGACTGTATATAATGAACACAAGGATGGAAGAAAAAGAGGAACAACTAAGTGATATAAAAGACAGAATTATGAAAAATAATGAAACTGAACAAAAAAGAGAAAGAAAAATTTTGGATTACAAGAATAGACTTATAGAACTCAGTGACTTCAGCAAATTTGATAACATTTATATAATAGGAGTCCCAGAAGAAAAAGAGAGAAAATGGGACAGAAGGTTTATTTGAAGAAATCATACCTGAAAGCTTCCTTAATCTGGAGAAGGAAACAGATAGCCATATCCAAGAAACACAGAGAAACTCCCATCAAAATCAACAAAAGTAGGCCAACACCAAGACATATTGTAGTTATATTTACAAAAATAGTAATAAAGAAAAAAAAATCCTAAAAAGAACAAGGTAAGAGAAATCACTAACTTACAAGATCAAACAGTTTAGCAGGAGATATGTCCATAGAAATTTGGCAATCCAGAAAGGAGTACAATGATATATTCAATGTGTCAAATGGGAAAAATCTGCAGCTAAGAATATTCTACCCAGCAAGGCTATCATTCAGCATAGAAGGGGAGATAAATTTTCCCAGACAAACAAAAGCAAAAGGAATCTGTGACCACTAAACCAGCCCTACAAGAAATATTAAAGGGATCTCTTTCAGTGGGAAAGAAAGACCCAAAGTGACAGACTAAAAAAGAACAGAGAAAATCTCCAGAAACAATGAAAAATAAGCAATAAAATGGCACTAAATACATATCTATCAATATCTACTCTGAATGCAAAGGGACTGAATACTCCAATCAAAAGACACAGGGAGTCAGAATGGATAAAAATACAAGACCAGTCTATATGCTGAGTATAAGAGAGTCATTTTAGACCTAAAGTCACCTACAGATTAAAAGTGAGGGGATGGAGAATCATTTCTCATGAAAATGGTTGTAAAAAAAAAAAAAAGAAAAAGAAAAAGAAAAAGCCAGTGCTGCAATCCTTATATTAGGCAAGCTAGATTTTAAACCAAAGTCTGTAACAAGGGATGAAGTAAGGCACTATCATAATAAGGGGACAATCCAACAAGAAGACCTATCAATAGTAAATATGCATGCACTCAACAAGGGAACACCCAAATATATAAAACAATTAATAAGGGGTGCCTGGGTGGCTCAGTGGGTTGAGGCCTCTGCCTTCGGCTCAGGTCATGATCCCAGGGTTCTGGGATCGAGCCCCATATTGGGCTCTCTGCTCAGCAGGGAGCCTGCTTCCTTTCCTCTCTGTCTCTGCCTGCCTCTCTGCCTACTTGTGATCTCTGTCTGTCAAATAAATAAATAAAATATTAAAAAAAATAAAAAGTAAAACAATAACAAATAGAAAGAAATGCATTATACTAATATGATAATAGTATAGGACTTTGATAGTTGCCTCAGTAGACAGATAACCTAAGCAGAAAATCAACAAGGAAACAATGGCTTCAAATTACACACTGGGCCAGACTGACTTAACAGGTATATTCAGAACGTTTCATCCCAAAGCAGCAGAATACACATTCTTCTCAAGTGCACATGTAACAGTCTCCAAAATAGATCACATACTAAGCCACAAATCAGGCTTAGACTGAGATCATACCATTCATATTTTCTGACACAACCCTATGAAGCTTGAAGTCAACTATAAGAAAAAAAAAATTGGAAAGACCACAAATACATGGAGGTTAAAGAATATACTATTAAAGAATGAATGGGTCAGAGGATGAGTTAAAATGGCAGAGTAGTAGGGGGACCCTATGCTTACCTTATCTTTCTAACACACCCAGATAAATATCAAATCATTCTGAACACCCGAGAAATTGGTTTGAGGACTGACAGAACACACTGCATGTCTGGAGGAAGAAAAAATGGCCATATCATGGAAGACAGGAGCTGCAGAGAGTTGATTTTCAGGAGAAAGAATTGCAAGTGTTGCAGATGATAGGGAGTCCTGACCACTGAGAGAGGAGAGAAAGAGACAGAGAGGGAGAGAGAGAGAGAGAGACAAGCACGAAAGAGATTGCACAAGAAAAACACTTCCTCCAATTGACTGACTAGGAAAAGGAGAGGGGCTGATTATTCTAAGTTTTTACAAGCAGTGGAACTCAAAGTCTGAAGTTTTAGAATTCCACACCATTGCCAGGGTCGTGCTTGGTGGACTTAATGGTGCTCCAGTGGGAAATGAGAGGAGACACTCATGAGCAGACAGTGTGGTCTGAGGATCCCCTGAGTCACACAAGGGGAGACTGTTCCCCTTCTTAGGGTGCATTGGGAAGAGGAGGCACTGCCTCTCAGGGGACAAAAGAGATGGAAGGCACCACTGAGTGGCCCTGTTAATTAGTATAACAGCAGAGGTACCTGCTAAGGTTGCAAACCTGAAAGCAAACTTTTGTTGTGCTTTCATAAACTCTGAGTCACTGCATGGTCATGCAACTGTTTTTCTGGAAAAACCAGCACCAGCCACAGCATGACAAGAGCCCCCCCCCCCCAGAGAATCAGGGAGAGTCTGTGCTGCACTGGTTCCCTAAAATTTGGAGTTTTGAAACCCAGTTGAGTGCCCGAGATAAAACACAAGAGCACTTTGCCACAAAGCAGGCAGAGAACTCAGACACAGACATGATGAAGCTGGGGTTCTGATGGAGGCCTGGACATAAGATGGGAGACTGTTCACTCTTCTGTTAGAACTTTCTGAATAACAGCAGTAATGAGCTTCCCTCTTCAGGGAAGAGAGTGTGGGGTAATACCCATTTGCCACCCATTTGCACAGACAGATTTCAGTGAGTAATATAGTGTCTCCAGTGGAGAGTAGAGCTGCTTACACCAAACCACACCCCGTTGTGCCCTGCATATGCATCTTGACTATAGCAAGTCTGCCTGAGAACCAGTGCAGCAAGCCCTTTTCCCAGAAGACCAACACAAATGTCAGGCATGCACCGCGTCTACTGATCGAAGAGTACTGAAAATCTTCAGCTCTAGGAAAAATAAGATCTACCATTTTGTAACACAGAGACCAAAACACACCTAGTTGAAACTTGCCACACACAGGAAAAGTTCCAAATGCTCTCCACTGCAGGCAAGGAGAAACTGTGCAGAGGACTGACCTCAGGGAAAGAGCAGCCAAAACACAACAGAGTGCACACAACATACACCAGAAAGCTTTCCTGAAGCACCAGCCCCTGGACAGTATATGGCCTCTTCTTAATATAGCCATAACTGTAAGGAGAAGGAAACATATCAGGCTTTCCAAACACACAGAAGAGAGAGATCTAGGCAAATTAGCAAGGTGGAGGAATCCATCCCAAAAGAGAACAAGCAAGGGCATGTGGATGGCTCAGTCAGTTACATATCTGCCTTCAGCTCAGGTCATGGTTCCTCCCAGGGTCCTGGGACTGACAGGCTCCTTGCTCAGCAGAGATTCTGATTCTCTCTCAGCCTGCTACTCCCCCTGCTTGTGCTCCCTCCCTCTCTCTCTCTGGCAAATAAATAACTTAAATCTTTTTTTTAAAAAGCCCCACTTACAACAATGGACAGACCATCAAGGCAGAAAATCAATAAAGAAACAATGGCTTCAAATGACACACAGGACCAGATGGACTTAACAGATACATTCAGCACACTTCTCCATAAAGGAACAAAATACACATTCTTTTTGAGTGCACATGGAATATTCTCCAGAATAAATCACCTCTTAAGTCATAAATCAGGTCTCCACAAATACAAAAAGACTAAGATCATACCATGCATATTTTCTGACTACACCACTATGAAACTTGAAGTCAAGCACACAAACACACAAAATTGGAAAGACCACAAATATATGGAGGATAAAGAACATCTTACTAAAAAATGAATGGTTTAACCAGGAAATTAAAGAAGAACTTTAAAAAAATACATGGAAGCAAATGAAAATGACAATGACAGTCCAAAACATTTGGGATTAAGCAAAGGTAATCATAAGAGGGAAGTATATACCAATACAAGCCTACCTCAAGAAGCAAGAAAAGTCTCAAATACACAACTTAACCCTACACTTAAAGTAACTAGAGAAGGAAGAGTCAGTAAAGTATAAAGCCAGCAGAAGAAGGGAAATAATAAAGATTAGGGCAGAAATAAAATATATAGAAAAAAAATAAACTCAAGAGAACAGAATAATGAAACTAAAAGATGATGATTTGAAAGAATTAAAAGATTGATAAAAAAGTAGCCAGACTTATCAAAAATAAAAGTGAAATGAAAGAGATCACAATAAACACTACAGAAATACAATTACAAGAACATATATGAAAAATTTTTTATCAATAAATTGTACAGTCAGGAAGAAAAAGATACAATTCTAGAAACACAGAAACTACCAAAAACTGAAAAAAGAAGAAACAGAAAATTTCTATTATAGAAATAGAGAAATAATAGAAAATAGAACAGACCAATAGTCAGCAAAGAAATTGAATCAGTAATCAAAAATCTCCCAACAAATAAAAGTGAAGGACCAGATGGCTTCTCAGGGGAATTCTACTAAACATTTAAAGAAGAGTTAATACCTAGGCTTTTCAAGCTGTTCCAAAAAGCAAAATGAATGGAAAACTTCCAAACTCATTCAACAAGGCCAGCATTACATTGATAACAAATCCAGACAAAGACCCCACTAAAAAGGATAAATATAGACTAGTATCTCTGATGAACAGGGATGCAAAAATTCTCAGCATGATATAAGCAAATTGAATCTAACAATATATTAAAAGAATTATTCAGTACAGTCAAGTGGGATTTATTCCTGGGCTGCAGAGGTTGTTCAATATTTGCAAATCAATGAACGTGATACACTACATTAATAAAATAAAGGATAAGAGCCATATGATCCTCTCAATAGATGCAAAAAAAATGACAAATCACAGCATGTATTATTTTTTAATTTAATTTAATTTTATTTTCAGTGTTCCAAAATTCATTGTTTATGCACCACACCCAGCACTCCATGCAATACATGCCCTCCATAATACCCACCACCAGGCTCACACAATCCCCCATCCTCCTCCCCTCCAAAGCCCTCGGTTCGTTTCTCAGAGTCCACCATCTCTCATGGTTTGTCTCCCCCTACTATTTCCCCCAACTCACTTCCCCTCTACATTTCCCAATGTCCTCTGTATTATTCCTTATGCTCCACAAGTAAGTGAAATCATATGATAATTGACTCTCTTTACTTGACTTATTTCACTCAGCATAACCTCTTCCAGTCCTGTCCATGTTGATACAAAAGTTGGGTATTCATTCTTTCTGATGGACGTATAATACTCCATTGTATATATGGACCATATCTTCTTTATCCATTTGTCCATTGAAGGGCATCTTGGTTCTTCCCACAGTTTGGCAACAGTGGCCATTGCTGCTATGAACATTGTGGAGCAGATGGCCCTTCTTTTCACTACATCTGTATCTTTGTGTAAATACCTAGTAGTGCAATTGCAGGGTCATAGGGTATCTCTATTTTAACTTCTTAAGGAATCTACCCACTTTTTTTCCCAAAGTGGTTGCACCAACTTGCATTCCCACCAACAGTGTAAGAGGGTTCCCCTTTCTCCACATCCTCTCCAACACTTGTTGTATCCTGTGTTATTAATGTTGGCCATTCGAACTGGTGTAAGGTGGAATCTCAATGTGGTTTTGATTTGAATCTCCCTGATGGCTAATGATGATGAACATTTTTTCATGTGTTGGTTAGCCATATGTATGTCTTCATTGGAGAAGTGTCTGTTCACTTCTTCTGCCCATTTTTTGACATGATTATCTGTTTTGTGTGTGTTGAATTTGAGGAGTTCTTTACAGATCTCTGATATCAGCCCTTTGTCTGTAGTATCATTTGCAAATATCTTCTCCCATTCTGTGGGTTGCCTCTTTGTTTTATTGACTGTTTTCTTTGCTATGCAGAAGATTTGGATCTTGATGAAGTTCCATTTTCACTTTTGTTTCCTTTGCCTTTGGAGACATATTTTGAAAGAAGTTGCTGTGGCCTATGTCAAAGAGCTTACTGCGTATGTTCTCCTCTAGGATTTTGATAGATTCCTACCTCACATTGAGATCTTTTATCCATTTTGAGTTTATCTTTGTTCATGGTGTAAGAGAATGGTAAAGTTTCATTCTTCTACACGTAGCTGTCCAGTTTTCCCAGAACCATTTATTAAAGAGACTGTCTTTTTTCCACTGGAGATATATATATATATAGATAGATATATAGATAGATAGAGATACATATGTATCTATATATAGATATATAGATATATATATCTTAAGGAATCTACCTTAAGATATATATATCTTAATATATCTTAATCTACCTAGATATATAGATATATATATCTATATATAGATATATATGTATCTCTATCTATCTATCTATCTATCTATCTATCTATCTATATATTCTGCTTTGTCACAGGTTATTTGACCATAGAGTTGAGGATCCACATCTGGGCTCTTTAATCTGTTCCACTGGTCTATGTGTCTGTTTTTGTGCCAGTACCATGCTGTCTTGGTGATTACAGCTTTGTAGTAAAGCTTGAAATAAGGCAACGTGATGCCTCAAGTTTTGTTTTTCTTTTTCAACACTTCCTTAGCAATTTGGGGTCTCTTCTGGTTCCATACAAATTTTAGGCTTCTTTGTTCCAGTACAACATCCATTCTTGATAGAAACCCTCAACAAAGTAGAGATAGAGGAACCATACCTCTACATCATGAAGGCCATATATCAAAGATCCACAGCTAATCACCCTCAATGAGGAAAATCTGAGAACTTTTCCTCTAAGATCAGGTAAAACACAGGAATGTGCAGTCTGATGGCTGTTTTTTTAACATATTACTGGAAGTCCTAAATTCAGCAATGAGACAAGAAAAATAAATAAAAGTCATCCCAATTGGCAAAGAATAAGTCTGTTTCACTATTCACAGAAGACATGATGATATATGTAAAAAACCCAAAAGACACCACAAAAAAATTGCTATAATTGGTATAGGAACTCAGCAAGTTGTAGGATATAAAATCAATGCACAGAAGTCTTTTGCATCTCTACACATCAGTAATGAAGTAGCAGAAAGAGAAATCAAGTATTCAATCCCAATTACAATTACGCCAAAACCAATAAGATACCTAGGAATAAACTTATCCAAACAGGTAAAGCTGGTATTCTGAAAACTACAGAACACTTATGAAAACAAAAAATTGAAGAGGATACAAAGAAATGGAAAAACATACTCTGCTCATGGATTGGTAGAACAAATACTGCCAGATGTCAATCTACATATTTAGTGCAATCCTTATCAAAATAACAACAGCATTTTTTCACAGAACTGGACCAAACAATCCTAAAATTTGTATGTAACCAGAAAATATCCTGAATAGTCAAAGAAATCTTAAAAATAAAAGCAAAGGTGGAAATATGGAGGCATCAGGACTTGGTCTTCTAGCTATATTGTAAACTGTAATGATCAAGACAGTGTGATACTGGCACAAAAACAGACACATAGATCAACAGAACTAAATAGAAAACCCAGAAATGTCTCCCAACTACATGGTCAACTAATCCTTGACAAAGCAGGAAAGAATAGTCAGTGGAAAAATGAGTGTCTTCAATGAATAGTGTTGGAAATACTGGACAGCAACGTTCAGAAGAATAAAAATGGACTACTTTCTTACACCATACACAAAATTAAATTCAAAATTGGTTGAAAGACCTAAACATGAAACATGAGAGAATCAAAATCCTAGAGGAAAACACAAGCAGCAACCTTTTTTACCTCAGCCATAGCAACTTCTTACTAGACACATGGCCAGAGGCAGGGGAAATAATGGCAAAAATGAACTATTGGGACTTGATCAAGATAAAAAGCTTTTGCCCATTATAGGAAATAATCAACAAAACTAAAGGCATCCTCTGGAATAAGAGAAGATATTTGCAAATGATATATCTGATCAATGGTTGCTACCCAAAATATAGAAAAAATATAAAACAACATCCAAAAAAGCAAATAATCCAGACTAAAAATGGACAGAAGACATGAACAGACATTTTCCCAAACAAGACATTCAGATGGCTAGCAGACACATGAAAAGATGCTCAATAATCACTCATCATCAGGGAAATACAAATCAAAACCACAAGGAGACATCACCTCATTCCTGTCAGAATGGCTAAAATTAAAAACACAAGAAAGAACAGATGTTGGTGAGGATGCAGAGAAAGGGGAACCCTCTTACACTCTTGGTGGAAATGCAAACTGAGACTCTGTTTCCTTGTTTGCCTCTATTTTCACCCCATGTTCATCTGTTCTGTTTCTTAATTTCCACATATGAATCAAATTATATGGTATTTGTCTTTCTTCGACTAACTTACTTCACTTAGCATAATACTGTATTTCCATCTGCATCATTGCAAAGGCAAGATTACATTCTTTTTATGGCTGAGAGATATCCCATTGAACATATATATACCACTTATTTATCTATTCATCAGTCGATGGACATCGGGGCTCTTTCCATAATTTGGCTATTCTTGATAATGCTGCTATAAACACTGGGATGCCTGTATCCCTTCAAATTAGTACTTTTGTAATTTTTGGGTAAACACCTAGTAGTACAATTGCTACATGGTTGGGTAATTCTATTTTTAACATTTGAGTGATGTACATGCCCTTTTTCAGATGGCTGCGTCAGTTTGCATTCCCACCAAGAGGAAGTTAGTCGAAGAAAGACAATACCATATAATTTCATTCATATGTGGAATTTAAGAAACAAAACAGATGAACATGGGGTGAGAATAGAGGCAAACCAGGAAACAGATTCTCAGCTGTAGAGAACAAACTAAGGGTGCTGTGGTAAATAGGAGTGGAGATGTGTTAAATACGTGACTGCTTAAGTAGGATACTTCTGATGAACACTGGGTTTTGTCATGTAAGTGATGAATCACTAAATATTACACCTGAAAAAAATCTAACAGTGTATGTTAACTAACTGGAATTTAATAAAGAACTTGGGGGAAAAAAAGTGGTATACATACAATGGGAAAATCTCAGCCATAGACAAGAATGAAATCTTGCCATTTGCAATACCATGAATGGAGCTAGAGAGTATTATACTAAGTGAAATAAGTCAGTCATAGAAAGACAAATACCATAAGATTTCACTCATATGTGAAATTTAGGAAACAAAACAGATGTACACAGTTGAAAAAGAAAAGGAGATAAGGAAACCATAAGAGACTCTAAACTATAGAGAACAAACAGATTGTTACTGGGCGGGAGGTGGGTTGGGGAATGGTTTAAGTGTCTGATGTGTATCATGAGGGCGCTTTTTCTGATGATCCCTGGGTTTTGTATATAAGTGATGAATCAATAGATTCCACATCTAAAACTAATGTTCTACTCTATGTTAACTAACTGGAATTTTGACAAAAACTTGAGGAAAAAAAAAGAACGATTTATTATTAGGAATTTGATCTTTTATATTATTTAAATGATATACGTTTAAAGATTTCATTTCCAAAGAATACCATTCTATTTATATATCTATCTTGCAACCAGTTCTCTTGCTAAATGAATTTATTATTTAAAATAATTTGTAATTTTTTTAATTTTCTAAATACACATATAGTATTTATAAATAATGGCATTTAAATTTCTTCCCTTGTAATCATTATGCCTTTATTTTTTCTTGTCTTATTATATTGGCTAGACTATCCAGCATGATTTTGAGTGAAAAGGTAGTTGTATCTATGTTTCATTCCCCAAATCAGAGGAAAATATATAGTATTTTACCAGTAAGTATGGTATTTGCTGTAGGTGTTTCTGTACATATTTTATCAGATTAAAGAATTTTTTTATTCCTACTTTGCTCTTGTTTTAATTAAAAAGTGATGTAATTTATCAGATTACTTTCTTCCATTAATCTAAATGATATGATTTTTCTCCCTTATTCAACTAACGAGGTGAATTACATTGATTGCTTTTCCAATAGTGAGTTAACAGTAAATTCCCAAAATAACCCAATTTGGTCATTAAATATTATCCTTTTTATATACTACTGGATTTGGTTTGATTCTATTTTGTTTAGTAGCTTTTCTTTCATTTTTCAACAGTAAGAGTGGTCTATGGGTTTCTTTTCTTGAAATGTACTCATCAGATATTGGAAAGAATACAAAACTGGCCTTGAAATGGTTGAAGAATATCTATTGTCTGGAGAAATATAAATAACATTGATATTCTTTATTCCTTACATTTTTAATCAAATTGACAAATGAAATCATCTGGGGTATAGTTTAGATTGTGGGAAGGATTTAAATTACATATATAATTTTTGTAGTAGTCATAGGACTATTTTTTGTGTGTTTAATGCTTTTTTTTTTTCATTTTATTTTATTTTTTTCAGTGTTCCAAAATTAGAAAGCTATTTTTTAAAAATCCAATCTGTGTAAATTTTAGAAAGTTGAGTGTTTCTAGGAATTTGACCATTTTGTCTCATTTTCTGGCATGAAATCATTTATAACATTTTCTGAACCTACTGGATATTTTGTGATATGTCCTTTTTATTCCTGAGATAGTATATTGCAGTTTCTCTTTCTCTCCTCCCCACACTTGCTAAATTCAGTCTCTCAGGGGTTTATGAATACTGTTAATTTTTATGAAGAACAAACTTTTTGTGTATTTTATTTATTTCAGTAATTTCTGTTCTTATGTTTATTATATCCTTCCTTTTTACATTTATTTTCTTTGGGTGTAATCTAATATGCTTTTTTGAGTTTGGTGCTTAGATTAAAAATATTCAGCATTCTTTTTGGTTATACATTTCCTTCTAAATATGTCCTTAGCTGCATATTACGAGTTTTAGCATGTTGCATTTTCATTGTCATCAGTTCAAATTTTCAATGGTAGATTTTTCATTTTGACTCATGGGTTGTTCAGAGTATGTTTCTTAATTGCCTCAAACATATTGGAAACGTTTAGTTTTCTTTTTGTTTTGATTTCAACTTTAATATATTCTATATGACTTCACTTTTGAAATTGACTTAATAAGTGGTGCAATATGTGTTAATTTTTGTAATATTCATGTGCACTTTTTTCCCCAAGTTTTTATTTAATTTCCAGCTGGCTAACACACAGTGCAACACTAGTGTAAGGTTTAGAATTTAGTGAATCATAGTTATGTACAACACCTTGTGCTAATCACAAGTGCTCTCCTTAGCGTCCATCACATATTTAACCCATTTCCTGCACACACCTCCCCTCTAGTAATGATCAGACTGTTCTCTGTAGTTAGGAGTCTATTTCTGGGTTTATTTCTCTTTTTATATTTCCCTGCTTTCATTTGTTTAGTTTTTTAAAATTCCATGTATGAGTGAGATCATATGATATTTGTCTTTCTCTGATTGACTTACTTTACTTTGTATAATACTCTCTATCTAGATCAATGTTGTTGTCACTGGCAAGATATCATCCTTTTTTTATGGCTGAATGACACTCCATTGTGTATATGTGTGTGTGTATATATATATATATATATACTTATATATATATATATATATATATAGAGAGAGAGAGAGAGAGAGAATGGAATGTCTCTCTGTCTCTCTCTCTCTATCATCTATTATCTGTCTATCTATGTATCTATGGCATCTTCTTTATCCATCAGTCAATCAACATTTGGGCTCTTTCAATAATGTGTTTTTTGTAGATAATGCTGCTATAAACATTGGGGGGCATGTGTCCCTTCAGACCTGCATTTTTGTATCCTTTTGGTAAATACCTAGTAGTCCAAAAGCTGGATTGTAGGCCAGTTCTATTTTTAACTTTTTGAGGAACCTCCAAACTATTTTCCAGAGTGGCTGCATCAGTTTGCATTCCCAACAGCAGTGTAAAAGGGTTCCCATTTCTCCACATCTTGGCCAACATCTGTTATTTGTTGAGTTGTTAATTTTAGCCATCCAGAAAGATGTGGGGTGATATCTCATTTTAGTCTTGATTTGTACTTCCCTAATGATAAGTGATGTTAAGCAACTTTCCATGTGTCTGTTAGCCATCTCGATGTCTTCATTGGAAAAATATCTATTCACATCTTCTACCCACTTTTTAACTGGAGTATTTTTACTTGGAATATTGAGTTCATAAGTTCTTTATGTATTTTAGATACTAACCCTTTATCAGATATGCCATTCACAAATGTCCTCCCCCTTTCTGAATGTTGCCTTTTAGTTTTATTGATTATTTCCTTTTTTGTGCAGAAGAAACTTTTAGTCTTGATGAAGTCCCAATAGTTTATTTTTGTTTTGTTTCCCTTGCCTCAGGAGACATATTTAGTAAGAAGTTGCTATGGCCATTGTCAAAGAGGTTACTACCTGTATTCTCTTCTGGGATATTGATGGTTTCCTGATTCACATTAAGGCTTTTCACTCACTTTGAATTTATTTTTGTGTATGGTATAAGAAAGTGGTCCAGTTTCATTCTTTTGCATGTTGCTGTCCAGTTTTCCCAACACCATTTATTGAAGAGACTGTCTTTTTTTCCCCATTGGATATTCTTTCCTGTTTTGTCAAAGATTAGTTGACCACATAGTTGTGGGTTCATTTCCGGATTTCCTATTCAGTTCCACTGATCTATGTATCTGTTTTGTTGTTGTTGCTGTTGTTTTGTTTTGTTTTGTTTTGTTTTTGCCAGGTCCATGTTGCATTGATCACTACAGCTTTGTAATATAACTTGAAGTCTGGAATCGTGATGCCTCAGCTTTGCTTTGCTTTTTCAAGTTTGCTTTGCCTATTGGGGTCTTTTGTGGTTCCATGAAAACATTAGGATTGTTTCTTGTAGCTCTGTGAAAAATGCTGTGGGTTTTTAATAGGTATTACTTTAATATGTAGATTGTTTAGGGTGGTATAGACATTTGACAATATTTGTTCTTCCAATCCATGAGAATGGAATGCTTTTCCATTTCTTTATACCCTCTTCAATTTCTTTCATCAATGTTTTATAGTTTTCAGAATATAGACCTTTTACCTCTTTGGTTAGGGTTTTTCCTAGGTATTTTATTATTTGGTGCAATTGTAAATGGGATTGAATCCTTGATTTCTCTTTCTGCTGCTTAATTATCAGTGTATAGGAGTGCAACACATTTCTGTATGTTGATTTTATTCCGTGTGACTTTATGGAATTTGTGTGAGTTCTAGCAAATTCATCGTGGAATCTTCTGGGTATTCCGTATAGAATATTATGCTATGTGCAAAAAGTGAAAGTTGACTTCTTACTTGCCAACTTGAATGCTTTTTATTTCCTTTTTTTGTCTGATTGCTGAGGTTAGATATTCCAGCACTATGTTATAATAATGCTAAGAGTGGAAATCCCCAACTTAGTCCTGACTATATAGGAAAAGCTCTGAGTCTTTCCTCATTGAGGATGATATTAGCTATGGTTTTTTCATATATGGCCTTTATGATATTGAGGCATGTTCCGTCTAAGCCTACTCTGTGGTGGGTATTTATCATGAATCCATGTACTTTGCCAAATGCTTTTTCTGCACCTATTGGAAGGATCATATTGTCCTTATAATTTCTTTTTAAAATGTGGTATATCATGTTCATTGATTTCCAACTATTAACCCACACTTGCAGCACAGGAATAAATCCTGCTTGATCAAGCTGAATGATTCTTTTCATGTACTGTTTGATTTGGTTTGCTAGTATTTTGTTAAGAATTTTTACATTCATATTAATCAGGGATTTTAGCCTGTAGCTCTCTTTTTAAGTGGAATCTTTGTCTGGTTTTGGAATCAAGGTAATGCTAGCCTCATAGAATGAGTTTCAAAGTTTTCCTTCCTTATATATTTCTTAGAAGACATTGAGAAGAATAGGTATTAACTCTTCTTTAAGTGTTTGGTAGAATTCATCCTTAAAGTCATCTGGACCCAGACTTTTGTTTGTTAGGAGATTTTTTACTACTGATTCCATTTCTTCACTGGTTATCAGTCTGTTCAGGTTTTATTTCTTATGGTTTCAGTTCTGGTAGTTTACGTTTCTAGGAATTAACCCATTTCTTCCAGATTGTCAAATTTTTTGGTGTATTTTTTCATAATATTCTCTTAAACTTGTTTGTATTTCTGTGGTGTTGGTTTTTATTTCTCATGTCTCAACTACAATTTTATTTATTTGGGTCCTTCCTCTTTTCTTTTTATAAGTCTGGCTAGGGGTTCATCAGTTTTATTAATTCTTTCAAAGAAACAACTCCTGGTTTCAGTGATCTTTTCTATCAGTTTTTCTTTGTTTGTTTCTATATAATTTATTTCTACTCTAATCTTCATTATTTCCCTTTTTTTGCTGACTTTGGGATTGATTTGTTGTTCTTTTTCAATCTCTTTGAGGTGCAAGTTTAGGTCATTTCAGAATTTTCTTGCTTCTTGAGGTAGGCCTGTGTTGCAATATACTTTTCTGTTGGGAATGCTTTTGCTGCATCCCAAATGTTTTGGAGAGGCATGCTTTCATGTATTGTTTTATTTTTTTGATTTCCTGGTTGACCCATTCATTCTTTATTAGTATCATGTTGTTTAATCGCCATGTATCTCTGGTCTTTGTAAATTTTTCTTGTGGTTGGCTTCAAGTTTCATTACATTGTGGTCAACACTATGCATGATATCAATCTTTTTGTACTTGTGGAGACCTGATTTGTGACCTAGTATGTGGTCTATTCTGGACAATGTCCCATGTGTACTTGAAGAGAATATGTATTCTGCTGCTTTAGGATGAAATTTTCTGAATATATCTGTTAAGTTCATCTGGCCCAGTGTGCCATTCAAAGCCATTGCTTCCTTGCTCATTTTCTGCTTAGATTATCTGTCTATTAATGTAAGTAGAGTGTTAAAATCCTCTACTATTATTGTATTGTACTCATGAGTTCCTTTATGTTTGTTATTAAGGTTTTATACATTCAGATATTCCCAAGTTAGGGACATAAATATTTATAATTGTTAAATCTTCTTTTGGACAGTCCCCTTTATTATGATGTAGTGCCCTTTTTCATCTCTTTTAACAGTCTTTTGTTTAAAATCTAGTTTGTCTGATTTAAGTGTTGCTACTCTGGCTTTCTTTTGACCTCTATTTCCATGACAAATGGATCTCCATCCCTCACTTTTAATCTTCAGGTGTCTTTAGGTCTCAAATGAGTCTCTTTTTGGCAGTATATAGTTTGGTATTTTTTTTTTAATCCAGTTGGACACCTTATGACTTTTGATTGGAACAGTTAGTCCATTTCTGTTCAGAGTAACTATTGATAGATATGTATTTAGTTCCATTTTATTATTTGTTTTATTGTTGTTCCTGGAGATCTTCTGTGTCCCTTTCTAGTCTTTGTCACTTTTGGTCTTCCCTTACCATTCAATAAGTGTCCTTTTAATATTTCTTGCAGGGCTGGTTTAGTGGTCAGTTAGTTTTTGTTTTTCTGGGAAACTATCTCACCTTCTATTCTCAATGCAGAATAGAATAGCCTTCCTGAATACAGTATTCTTGGCTATCGACTTTTCCCATTCAGCACATTGAATATGTCATCCCATTCCCTTCTGGTTTGTCAAGTTTCTGTTGAGAGATCTCAACTAGCCTTATGGGTTTTCACTTCTAAGTTTGGGAATTGCTACTTTTAGTATTTTTTTTCATTATTGCTACATTTTGTACATATAATTACAATATGTCTCAGTGTTGGTCAACTTTTGTTGATTTTAATGGGAGTTCTCTGTGCCTCCTGGGCTTAAATATTTGTTTCCTTCCCTAGATTTGGGAAATTTTCATCTATAATTTCATCAGATATTTTCTGCTCCATTTTCTCTCTCTTCTTCTTCTAGGTCTCTTATGATAAGAATGTTATTACTTTTGAGGTAGTCACTGAGTTTTCTAGGTGTACTGTCGTGATCTATAATTCTTTCTCTCTTTTGTTCACTTTCATTATTTTCCACAATTCTATCTTCTATATCATTTATTCATTCCTCTGCTTCTTCCATCCTGTAATCATTGCATCCAGTTGAATTTGAATCAGGTTTTTGCATTTTTAATTTCAGTGTGGTCGTTTTTTAAGCTCTTTTGTCTCTGGGGTAAAGGTCTCCTTGATGTTTTCCATGCTTTTCTCACACCAGCTAGTATTCTTATAATTGTTGCTTTAAATTCTGGATCAGTCACATTATTTATATATGCTTCAATTAGATCTCTTGCTGTGACTTCTTCTTGTATTTTCTTTTGGGTTGAATTCCCCCATGTTGACATTTTGTCTAGGTCTCTGTCTTCTGTGGTTTTGGAAAGCCTGTTCTATTTCTTGCTGTTGAGAATAATGGCTTTATGAAGAAGAGGTCATATAGTGTCCACAGACTGGTGCTTCAGGGAATGTCTCTGGTGTATGCTGTGTACACTCTGCTGCTGTATTTTGGCTGCTCTATCCTTCATGTCAGGTGTCCCAAGAGGTGCTCCTTGCTTACAGTATTCAGTGTTTGGAACTTGGCCAGAGTGTGATGAGTTTTAACCAGATGTTCTCTGGTCAACTTTTTAAGAGACTCGATGGTATTTCCACTAGAACTGAAGCCTTGCAGAACTCTATCATTGGGAGAGGTAGTGTGTGCCAAGGTTTCTGCTGACTTTCTGGGGAATAGGTTCACTGCACTTGGAGTGAGGCATACTTGCTGAACAAAAGCAGTACTGACCTAGAGCAGGCAGGCAGGACTTGGTGTAAGCAAATTATGTAGCCACTGTTGGCACTGTATTTTTTATTGAAGTTGGTTTATGCTGAGGGGCAGGGGTAGGTCATGGTACCAGCCAGCTCCTTTTTCTCCTCGAGAGGGGTCTCTGTGCTTGCACTCACAGAAGAATGTATAATCTTCCCCTTTGCACCCCAGGTGCTTTCCATATTGCCATTTTCACCCTGTTTCTAGGTTGTTTGCCTGTCATGAGTGGCACAGTGCACTTTGGGCTCTATCCCTGCCTAGCCTGCTGATTTTAAAACTCCAAAAATTATGGATGTGCTATGGCAAGGGTCTTCACTGGTCTTGTTGGGAGGATCTCGCCATGCTGAGACTAATGCAAGTTTGATTGATAAGGGAAGTTGTGCCAAAGTGCAAGGGCATGGGACTTGGAGCAATCAGGCTAGACAGTCAGGTTTGGGGTGAGCTGCCATCAGCATGTGTTTCTGCATCTATGCCAAGGGACAGAGGAGGGAAATGGTTGCTGCCATTTCTTTGGTCCTTATAGAGGAGTCTCTGTGAATGCCGTCTCTCTCAGTTGTGCTCTAAGAAGAGCAAACAATGTCTCCCCTTTGAGCCCCCTTCTGATTGTTCCATTTGCCCCCATGTTGCTTGCCTTCTTTCTTTTTAGCAGTATGGCAACACCCTTAAGGTTCTATCCCAGCAATGCCTGCCAACCTTTAAAACTCCAGTCTTTGAGTCCTTGTGGTTGCAAAACCTCACAAAAACCAGCCTCTTGTTTTCCCAGCCAAAGGCTTTGAGGGAAGTGTTCTCCTTGTGCATTCCTCTGTGTACTCCTTACTTTCTCACCTTTCTCTGCTATCAGGGTTCCCTCCCCTTCACGGCACTTGGGAAGTTTCTCCCCCAAACCATGTATTTACACATCCTACCATTTTCAATGCAGCCTCTTCTCTCCCTCTAGTTGTGGAATTTGTTCCCTCAGTCCTTTGGTCCATTTTATGAATATTCAGAGTGATGTGATAGTTATCTAGTAGTTTTCAAGGAAAAAGATGAGCCTAGAGTCCTCCTACTATGCCATCATCTTAGCTTCCTCTCCATATTTCATTTGCACTTAAAAAAATACATTTGCAGGCAATGGAAACAATGTTTCATTTTTCTCTTGTAGGTCAAGTTTTTTTATTGTATTTTTGCATCATTTATGCCTCTATAATGATTCTGGCCTACACTGTTTTTATCAGTTACTGCAAGAAGCCTGTTAAAACATTCCATTATAATTGTATATTTGTCTATTTCTCCTTCTAGTTCTGTCTTTTTGTTTTATGTTTTAATGTTGTGTGACTATGCACATACAAATTTAGAATAGTTATATCTTCAACAGTAAATTAACTTTTTTGCCATTATGAAATGTCCTTTTTACCTCTAGTAAATTTTTCCATAATGCTTACTTTTTCTGATATTAATAGCAATGTCAACTTTCTTTTGGTTAGTTTTTGCGTTGTACAATTTTTCCATCTTTATTTCTGTTTATTCTATATCTTTTGATTTAATATGTGTCTTTTATAGGTGGAATAAAATTGGGCTTTTTTGCTTATCCAATCTGATTATCTTTTAATTAGATTAGTAACTCTATTTACATGTAAGGCATTTCAGACATATTTATTTTACATATATAACTTATTACTACTAAATGTCTCATCTGTCTCTGTTCCTATTTTCTCTCCAGTCTTTCTTTCTTTTGGTTTGATTTTTATTTATTCCATTTGAATCTTCTAGTAGCTTCTTAAGCTTATTAGTTATATATTCCTTTAGTTTTCTTTTAGTCACTCTCCTAGTGATTAAAATAGTGTCCTTGACTATATATATACATATACACAAACACTGTAAGCACTTCATGAATACTATAATGAATTTTGATCACCTGAACTACATTTAACTAATATATATACTCTAATGTCCTCTAATTTTAAAAATATTTCAAATTCCACAAAAATATTATATTTTTTTCTTAAGTCTTTGTTTAAATTCCATTGAGTTAACATACAGTGTAATATTGGTTTCAGGTATAAGATAGAGTGATTCAACACTTCTAGACAACACCCAGTGTTCATCACAAGTGCACTCCTTAATGCCAACTGCCTATTTAACCACTTTTCCACCTCCCCTCTGGTAACCTTCAGTTTATTATCTATAGTTAAGACTCTGTTTTGTGGTTTGCCTCTCTCTTTTTTCCCCTTTTTGGTTGTTCGTTTTGTTTCTTAAATTTCACATATGAGTGAAATCATAGGGTATTGTCTTTTTCTGAATGACTTACTTCACTTAACATAATACTGTCTAGCTCCATCCATGTCATTGCAAAGAGAAAGATTTCATTCTTTTTTATGGCTGAATATATATATATATATATATATATATATATATATATAATCTCTAGTAGTATATATATCTCCATACTACTCCATACTACATCACCTTTATCCATTCACCTATAGTTGGACACTTGGGTTCTTTCCACAATTTGCTTCCAACAGATAATGTTGCTATAAACATTGAGGTGCCTTTGTCCCTTTGAATTAGTAGTTTTGTATTCCTTGGGTAAAAACATGTAGTTCAATTGCTGGATTGTAGGGTAGCTCTATTTTTAACTTTTTCAGGAACCTCCTTCCTGTTTTCTACAGTGACTACTCCAGTTTGCATTCCCACCAACAGTGCAAGACGGATTCTATGTCTCCACATCTTTGCCAATACAGGTTGTTTCTTGTGTTGTTGATTTTAGCCATTCTGATCAGTATGAAATGACATTGTAGTTTTGATTTGCATTTCCCTGATGATCAGTGATGTTGAGCATCTTTTCATGTTTCTGTTGGCCATCTGTATGTCTTCTTTGGAAAAATATCTATTCGTGCCCTCTGCCCATTTTTTAACTGGATCATTTGTTTGTTGGATAATGAGCTTTGTAAGTTCTTTATATATTTTGTGTACTAAGTCTTTTTCAGATATGTCATTTGTGAATATCTTCCTTCATTTTGTAGGTTGCATTTTACTTTTGTTTATTGTTTCCTTTGCTGTGCAGAAACTTTTTATTTTGATGAAGTCCCAGTCATTTCTTTTTGTTTTTGTTTCCCTCACCTCAGGAGACATATCTAGAAAAAAAATTGCTACAGCCAATGTCAAAGAAGTTACTGCCTATGTACTCTTCTAGGATTTTAATGGTTTCCTGTCTCCATTTAGGTATTTCATCCATTTTGAATTTATTTTTGTGCACTGTGTAAGAAAGTGGCCTCGTTTCATTCTTTTGAATGTTAATGCCCAGTTTTTCCAACATTAACTGTTGAAAAGACTTTTTTCCCATTGGGTAGTCTTTCTTATTTTTTTTAAGTCTTTCCTGTTTTGTCAAAGATTTATTATCTATAGTCACCACAACTACAATCTTATGACCTGTTCATTTCACAACTGGAAGTCTTTACCTCCTGGCCCCCTGTGCTAATTTCACTCAGCCACCACCTCCCCTATTCCTGACAACCACCACTGTTTTCTGTATCCATGAGTTTAATTTAGTTTCTTTGTTCATTTTGCTTTTTTAGATTCCACATATAAGTGAGATTATATGATATTCGTCTTTTTCTAACTAGCTTATTTCACTCAGCATGATACCCTCAAGGTCTATTTATGTTGTGACAAATGGAAAGATTTCATTCATTGTTTATTGTGGCTGAGTAGTATTCCATCTCATAGATAAACAGATAGATAGAGGATAGATAGGCAGACAGACAGATAGATAAAATACAGGTAAAGTGTTTTTTTTATCCATTCCTCCACTAATGAGAATATAAATGTCTTCCATATATTGGCTTTTTGAAGTAGTGTTTTTGTTTTCTTCTAATAAATACCCAGAAATTGCTGGATCATATGATGACAGCACACAAGAGAATGAAACTAACTACTATCCTCCACCATACACAAAAATTAACTCAAAATGAATTAAAGACTTGACTGTGAGTCCTGAAATCATAAAGTTCCTCAAAGAAAGGCAGTAAACTTGACATCAATCAATCTCTCTCTCTCTCTTTCTCTCTCTCTGTCTCTGATTCTAAAAACAAGGCAACCAAAACAAAAACAAACAAGTGGATCTACAGCAAATTTAAAAGTTTCTGTACAGCAAAGAATACCACCAACAAAATGAAAAGGCAACCTAATGAATGGGAGAAAATAATTGCTAATCATATATCCAATAAGGGGCTATTATCCAAAATATATAAAGAAGTCTTGTAACTCATGAGGGAAATGCAAATCAAAACAGCAATGATATATCACTTCTCACCTGTTAGAATGGCTAATATCAAAAAAAGAAAAAATGAGTGTTAGAGGGTTTATGGAGAAATAGGAACCTTCATGAATCTTTGGTGGGAATGTAAATTGGTGCACCCACTATGGAAAACATTTTAACTTTTTAAAAATTATGTTCAATTAGACAATATATAATACATTATCTGTTTTTGATGTTGTGTTAAGTGATTCATTGGTTGCATATAACACTCAGGGTTCATCTCCACATGTGCCATCCTTAATACCCATCACCCAGTTATCCCATCTCCCCATCCCCTTCCCTTCTGTAACTCAGTTTGGTTCCCGGATTCCAGGGTGTCTCATGGTTTTTCTCCCTCTCTCATTTCTTCCCATTCAGTTTTCCCTCCCTTCCCCTGTGGCCCTCCACGTTATTTCTTATGTTCTAAATACAATTGAAACCATATGGTAAATGTCTTCCTCTGCTTGACTTATTTCACTTAACATAATCTGTCCAGTTCCACCCATGTCAATGCAAGCGGTAAGTATTCATCCTTTCTGATGGCTGAGTAACATCCCATTGTATATATGAACCACTTCTTCTTTATCCATTCATCTGTTGAAGGCCATCTCAGCTCATTCTACACTTAGACTATTGTCGACATTGCTGCTATGAACATTGGGGTGCAGGTGCCCTCTCTTTTCAGTACATATTTATCTTTGGGTCAATACTTAGTAGTGCAATTTCTGGGTCATAGGGTAGCTCTATTTTTAATGTCTTGAGAAACCATTATACTGTTTTCCTGAGTGGTTGCACCAGCTTACATTCCTACCAACATTTTAAGAGGGTTCCCCCTTCTCCACATCCTCGACAATACTTGTTTCCTCTTTTGTTAATTTTTGTCACCTTAACTGGTGTAAGGAAGTATCTCATTGTGGTTTTGGTTTGTATTTTCTTGATGGCTAGTGATGTTGAACATTTTTTCATATGCCTGTTAGCCATTTGGATGTCTTTGGAGAAGTGTCTGTTGATGTTTTCTGCCCATTTCTTGACTAGATTATTTGGTTTTTGTGTGTGTGTTGGGTTTGAGAAGTTCTTTATAAATCTTGAATACTGGTCCTTTATCTGTAATATCATTTGCAAATGTCTTCTCCCATTCTGTGGGTTGCCTGTCAGTTTTGTTGACTGTTCCTTTGCTGTGCAGAAGTTTTTATCTTGATGAAATCCCAAAAGTTCATTTTTCTTTTGTTTGCCTTGCCTTTAGAGACATGTCTGGAAAGAAGTGGCTGTGGCCAAAGTCAAAGAGGTTACTGTCTATGTTCTTCTCTAGGATTGTGATAGATTCCTGTCTCATATAAAGGACATTCATCCATTTTGAGTTTATCTTTGTGTATGTTGTAAAAGTTTCATTTTTCTGCATGTGGTTGTCCAATTTTCCCAGCACCATTTATTGAAGACACTGTCTTTTTTCCACTGGATATTCCTTCCTGCTTTTTGGAAGATTAGTTGGCCATCGAACTGAAGTCCCATTTCTGGAATCTTTATTCTCTCTCTCTTCTGTTTGATTGACCTATGTGTCTGTTTTTGTGCCAATACTATGCTGTCTTGATGCTCACAGCTTTGTATTAGAGGTTAAAGTCAGGCATTATGATACTTTCAGCTTTGGTTTTCTTTTTCAATAATCCCTGGTGATTTGGGGTGTTTTCTGGTGCTACACAAATTTTAGGATTCCTTGTTTCAACTTTGTGAAAAAATGTCAATGGTATTTTGATAGAGATTCTATTAAAAATGTAGATTGCTCTGGGAAGCATAGACATTTTCATAATGTTTACTCTTCCAGTTCATGAGCATGAAATATTTTTCCATCTCTTTGCGTCTTCCTCAATTTCTTTCTTAAGTTCTGTGGTTTCTAGAATATAGATCCTTTCCCTCTTTGGTTAGGTTTATTCTAGGTATCTTATGGTTTTTGGTGCTATTGTAAATGGGATTGATTCTTTGATAACCCTTTCTTCTGTCTCATTGTTAGTGTATAAAAATGTAACTGATTTCTGCTATATTGATTTTATATTCTGCCACGTTGCTGAATTGCTCTATGAGTTCTAGTAATTTGGGGGTGGAGTCTTTTGGGTTTTCCACATAATGTATCATGTCATCTGAGAAGAGAGAGAATTTGATTTCTTCATTTCCATTTGGAATGCCTTTTATCTCTTTTTGTTTTCTGATTGCTGAGACAAGGATTTCTACTACTGTGTTGAACAACAGTAGCGAGAGTGGGCATACCTGTCGTGTTCCTGACCTTAAGGGAAAAGCTCTTAGTTTTTCCCCATCGAGAATGATATTCACTGTGAGCTAGTCATAGATGGATTTTATGATACTGAGGTATATTCCCTCTATCCCTAAACTTTGAAGAGTTTTAATCAGGAAAGTATGCTGTATCTTGTCAAATGCTTTTTCTCCATCAATTGAGAAAATCATATGGTTCTTGTCTCTTCTTTTGTTAATGTGATCTATCACATTGATTGATTTGCAGATGTTGAATCACCCTTGCATCCCATGAATAAACCCCCAACTGGTCGTGGTGAATAACCCTTTTAATGTACTGTTACATCCTATTGCTTAGGATCTTTTTGAGCATTTTGGCATCCATGTTCATCAGGGACATTGGTCTATAATTGTTCTTTTTGGTGGGGTCTTTGTCTGGTTTTGGGATCAGGGTAATGCTGGCCTCATAGAACAGGTTTGGAAGTTTTCCTTCCATTTCTATTTTTTGAAACAGCTTCAGTAGAATAGGTGTCATTATTTCTTTAAATGTTTGATAGAATTCCCCTGGGAAGTCATCTAGCCCTGAACTCATTTTTGTGGGAGATTTTTGATTATTGTTTCAATTTCCTTGCTGGTTATTGATCTGTTCAAATTGTCTATTTCTTCCTGTTTCAGTCTTCACAGTTTTAAGTTTCCAGGATTGGATTCATTTCTTTCAGATTGACTAGTTTGTTGGCATACACTTGCTGATAATAATTTGTAATAACTTCCTCTATTTCTTCAGTATTGGTCATGCTTTCTCCCCTCTCATTCATAATTTTATTAATTTGGGCCCTTTCTCTTTTCTTTTGGATAAGTCTAGCCAGGAGTTTATTGATCTTATCAATTCTTTCAAAGAACAAGCTTCTAGTTTCATTGATCTGTTCTACCGTTCTTCTCATTTCTATTTCATTAATTCTGCTCTAATCTTTTTTATTTCTCTTCTGCTTGATTTAGGCTTTATTTGTTGTTCTTTCTCCAGATCCTTCAGGTGTAAGTTCAGCTTGCGCATTTGAGATTTTTCTAACTTTTTGAGAGTGGCTATGTATTTACCTCTAAGGACTGCCTTTGCAATATCCTAAGGTTTTGAACCAATGTGATTTCTTCCTTTGCTTTGCCTGAACTGTTAAAGTTCCTTTTTAATTTCCTGGTTGACCCATTCATTCTTTACAGGATGCTTTTTAACCTCCAATTGCTTGGGTTCCTTCCAAATTTTTCCTTGTGGTTGAGTTCCAGTTTCAATGAATTGTGGTCTGATAATATGATGGGAATAATCTCAATCCTTTGATTTTGGTTGAGACCTAATTTGTGACCCAGTATGTGATCTAGTCTGGAGGAAGTTCTGTGTGCATTCGAGAAAAATGAGTATTCTGTTGTTTAGGATGAAATGTTCTGTATGTATCTACATACATACATACATACATTGGTCCATCTGGTCCAATGTGTCATTCAAAGCTCTTGTTTCTTTATCTTCTGCTTAGACGATCTGTCTGTTGCTGTGAATGGAGTATTGAAGTCTCCTACTATTAATGTTTTATCAGTATGTTTCTTTATTTTGGTTATTAGTTGGTTTATCCAATTGGCTGCTCCCATGTTGGGGGCATAGATATTTACAGTTGTTAGATTTTATTATTGGATAGACCCTTTAATTATGACATAGTGTTCCTCTAGATCTCTTACTGCTATCTTTGGTTCAAAATCAAATTTTTCTGATATGAGGATTGCTACCTCAGCTTTCTTTTGAGGTCCATTGGCGTGGTAAATTGTTGTCCATCCCCTCACTTTCAATCTTCGGGTGCCTTCATGTTCATAATGAGTCCCTATAGAAAACATATGGATGGGTCTTGCTTTTCAGATTGGATACAATCTGAAACCCTGTGCCATTTGATGGGAGCATTCAGCCTGTTCACATTGAGAGAGTAACTATTGAAAGATATGAATTTAGTGTCATTGTATTGTCTGTAAAGTCCCTGTTTCTATAGACTGTCTTTGTTAATTTCTCATCTACATTGCTTTTGGGGGGATGTCTTTCTTGTTTTATAGAATCATCCTTAATATTTCTTGCAGGGCTGGCCTAGTGGTCACACATTCTTTCAGTTTCTGCCAATCCTGGAAGCTCTTGATCTCTCCATCCATACTGAATGACAGCCTAATTCAATAAAGTATTCTTGGCTGCATGTTCTTCTTATTTAATACCCTGAATATGTCTTGCCAGCCCTTTCTGACTTGCCAGGTCTCTGTGGATAGGTCTGATATTATTCTGATGTTCCTCCCTCTGTACATAAGAAATTTCTTCCCCCTAGCTGCTCTCAGGATAGTTTTCTTGGCTGTAATTTTGGAAGCTTCTGTATTATATTCCAGGGTGTTGATCTATTTTTGTTGATTTGGGGAGGGGTCATCTCTACCTCTTGGACACAAATGTTTCTTTCCTTCCCCGGGTTAGGGAAGTTCTCAGCTATGATTTGCTCAAATAAACCTTCTAATCCTCTTTCTCTCTCTCTTTCCACCCCCTCAGGGATCCCAATAATTATGACACTGGAATATTTCATGGTGGTGTTGATCTCTCTGTCTTCTCTCATGGGTTACTAGCTGCCTATCTCTATCTTCCTCAGCTTACTTCCTTTCTATCAGCTTATCTTCTAGATTACTAATTTGTTCTTCTGGTTCATTTACTCTGGGTTTGAGAATATCCAGTTTAGACTGCATCTCATTCATGGCATTTTTAAGTTCAACCTGATTAGATCTCATTTCTGCCCATAGAGATTCCATATTGTCACTAATGCTTTTCTCAAGCCTAGCTATTGACTTCATGATTGCTACCCTGAAGTTTATCTCTGACATCTTGCTTATATCCACATCCATTCAATCTGTGGCAGAGGACATCATCTCTGGTTCTTTTCTTTGTTGAGAGTTCCTCCTCCCAGTCAGTCTGTTGAGGGGTGGTTGAGGGAATGTACAGAGTCCAAAATATCAACCACTACCTAAGCAAAATGCACCTTAGAAAAAATCCAAAGTGGTTGAAAGCTAAAACAAATATGCCATCAAAGTCAAGATGATCCAAAACAATAAGAAAGTAAGAAAAATGTAAAGATGAAAAAAGAGAGAGAGAGAGTGAGAGAGAGAGGGAGGAGTGGGTAGAGAGATTATAATCTCTCCAAGTGGACACAGCAGGATGATTTACCTTTTCCTACTTGATTTCTGGTCTGTGTGTTAGAAGACTCTATACCCCCAAATTGCAAAGAAATCAGAACTTACATATATATCAAGATAAAACTGAAGAGTGAGAAATGGGCTAATGTGAGGCATAAATCTATAAAACATGTGAAAAAAATAAGTTAAGCAGTAACTTAAAAACATAGGTTGGGAAATATAAATGTATTTGAAATGAGAGCAGGGTTAAAAAAAATAAGAAGACAATAAACTAAAACAGAAATGTCAAATTTTAGTCTGAAGTATAAGCAAGTCCTGAGGGAACACCTGGAGCTCACTATATTATTTTCCCCGAGTGCTGGATTTTTCCAGTCCTGTGGGAAATAAGTTTATCATTCACCCACTCTTCCAGTCTGTCTTCTGGGGGAGGGGACAACTGTCTGCTTCTCAGGTGCTTTTGTGGGTCAGTGTTGCCCCACCCCTTCTCAGGGTGGATAGGCTTAATGTGAGCTGGTTGGCAGCGTGGCTTTTGTTCCATGGAGTCTTTCCACTTCTCTTTAGAGGGTCAGAGGGAAAATGGCATGCAGGAATCTCCAGCCTGAAGTTATACTATCGAGGTCCCCCAATGCCACAAATCCTCCAAGTCAAACTGTCCCCACCTTTGCCTGTACCAGACTCCACAGATTCATTGAACTTGTGTCTGTCACACCTCTCCTGGGGGAGTCATGGGGATCCACAAGCATTTCTGTGCTTTGTGACTTTGCAATTTCCAGCAGGCATGGGCTCGCTCATGCACTCTTTTCTGTAGCTCCTAGGTCACAATAGTGCTGCCCCAGTGTTCTTTCATGGGCCACACCACTTTGAGAGATGTCCCTGTCCTGGTTGCAAGCCATTCTATATCTCCTCTAGGATATTAGATGACAGCCCAAACCTTCTAATCCTTTTCTAGTCCTTTTCAGTGTGGTTAGGCAGAAGGCAGTCTCCCTACCTGCTTGCCTTGTGGTTTATTGTGCCCAGAGCTGAAAGTGTCCCCTGGGCTCATTGACCATAACCAGTCTCTCTGTTCCACTGCTTGGGCATGGTATCAGTTTTGGCTCCCCCATTCTTTCTGAGTCTCCTGGAATCCTGAGACCACAATGATCCACCTAGAATTCTACCTTACTCGCTCCCTGTGCCCTTTACAGAAGGGGGTGCCTCTCACTAGAGTAGATTTCCAAGGTTCCTGATTTTTTGCTCAAGTGTTACATCACTTTTCAGCTGCCAGCTTATGGAGGTTCTCTCCCTCCTCTGCTTATCTTCAGATATTTCCCCTGAAGATTCAAGGTTCCATACTTCCTTCCTTGC
The DNA here is from genome assembly GCF_963455335.1 of Martes martes. Lineage (NCBI taxonomy): Eukaryota > Metazoa > Chordata > Mammalia > Carnivora > Mustelidae > Martes > Martes martes. Next base: position 63,528,430 of record NC_137897.1, read on the forward strand.
AAAAAGTAGCCATTTTTCTGCTTGTGGATATCCAGATAAATCTTCTTACAGCTCAGGTGAAATTCTTGTGTGTTCAGAATGGTTTTATAGATATCCAGGTAAATTTGAGAGACCAGATGAAATGATGTCCCCTACTCTACCTCTATCTTGCCCCTCTCCCCCTATTCTAACTTTTTAAGAGGAAATATAAAGGACTACAAATAGTGAAGACTTAATGAAAAGGACCAAAGTAAGAGAACTTGCAATACCACGTTTCAAGATATTAAAATTGATAGTAACTACGATAGTGTGGTATTGGTGCAAGGGTAGACAAATAAGCAAATGGAATAGAATAGAAATACCAGAAATGGTCCATGAATGTACTATCACTTGACCTTTGACAAAAGTGGCATTGCAAAGCAGTGGGAAATGGGTGTTTTTATCAATTACTAGTGATAGAAAAATTGGATATCTATGTGGAAAAATTAAATTTGATCCATATCTCAAATCTTTCATGTGAATCAGTCTCAGATTCTAGTTATAAAAGTAAAAAGAATCATAATAAAACTTTGTAAATGAATGTAAGAAGATATTTTCATGTCTCCAGGGTCTGGGAAGATTTCTTTAAGATTTTACATAAAGCAAACTAAATAGAAAGAAAGAGATTGATGTATTTAAACAATGTAAAAACGACACTGTTAAAATTATAAAATGCCCTGTCTCAGGCTGGAAGACAATATTTATAACAAATAAAATGGTCAAAAGGAGGGGGGGGGGCACCTGGGTGGCTCAGTGGGTTAGAGCCTCTGCCTTCGGCTCAGGTCGTGATCCCTGGGTCCTGGGATCGAGCCCCACATCGGGCTCTCTGCTCAGCAGGGAGCCTGCTTCCTCCTCTCTCTGCCTGCCTCTCTGCCTACTTGCGATCTCTATCTGTCAAGTAAATAAATAGAATCTTTAAAAAAAAAAAAAAAAGGAGAGGCGGGAAGATGGAGGAGTAGGAGGACCCTAGGCTTTCCTCATACCATGAACATGACTAGATAACTAAAATCATCATAAATACCCCAGAAATTGACCTGAAGATTGATAGAACAAACTCCACAACTATAGGGAGAAAAAAGGCAACATCAAAGAAGGTAGGAAGTGTAGAGGTGTGGTTTAGGGGAGAAACAGATTTCAGGTGCTGCAGGAGGGAGAGAGCTATAGTCATGCAAAAGGGCAAGAGAGAGAGGAGCAAATAGGGGAATCCACAGGGAGAATATTTCCCCAAAACCATTGCCTCAGAAAAGGAGAGTGGTTGGATCTTTATGAGTTCTGACAACCAGAGGGGCTTACAGCCTGGAGTTTTAAATGCCAGTGGACCTGACTGGGAAACAGCCCAGAGGGCACTGTGCTGCTCTTAGAGAGAAAACAGGGAAACAACCCCTGGGCAGAGAGCATAGAAACAGTGATCTGAAGAGGCCTGGGGCACACAGTGGGCCATTGTTTGCTATTCTTGGCATGCTCCCTGAGGAGCAGGTTTCATATAGACACCTCTCCACAAATGAGGTGGCTGGCATCATTTCCCTCCTTAGTTCCTTAGTATAAACACAGAGCTTCCTACAGGAAATACTGAAGTGCCCATACTGGCTGCCTAACTTGCTTAAACAAAGTCCCATCCAACTGAGTTCCATAAAACTGCCTCTGTCTGTCAAGCTTACCTCAGTCCCCATGCTGTGGACCCCTCCCCCAAGAGACCAGCACGAACTCCTGACCACACCACGTCTCTGTACCAGAGTGTTTTTCAGGGCCTCAGTTCCAGTGGAGATGGTGACAGATTTCATTTTACAAGCATACCAGAACACACTTAATAAAAACTTGTTACATTCAGACCAGGGACCAAACACAGGCAAGGTGAGCCTCTGCAGATGACTGGCCTGAAGGATAGAGCAGGCAGAAGACAACAGAGCACAGAGTGCACACACTGAAGAGACACTCCCTGAAACAACATGCCCTGAGCACTACATGACCTTTTCATCATGACACCATTATTTTCAGGAGCAGGAGAAATAACTGGCTTTTCTAACACAAAGAAGAAGAAAGAGACTTAGACAAGACATGAAGACAGAGAAATTTATCTCAAATGAAAGAACAAGAGAAAGTCACAGCCAGATATCTGTGTGAAAAAGATATAAGTAACATGTCTGACAGAGAATTTAAAGCAGCAATCAAAAGGATACTCACTGGCTTCAAAAAAGAATAGAAGACATCAGTGAGACCCCGACCACAGAGATAAGAGGTAAGAAAAAAAAAAGAAGAAGAATCAGAGATGGAGAGTGCAATAAATGAGATTAGCAATATATATGATGTAATGAAGAGCAGGCTAGAAGAAGCAGATGAATGAATTAATGACCTAGATTGGAGAAGTAAAGGAAATAATGAAGCTGAACAAAAGAGAGAAAAAATAATTATCCAAAATGAGAATAGACTTAGGAAACTCAGTGACTCCATCAAAAGTAATAACCTTCATACTATAGGAGTCCCAAAAGAAGCAGACAGAAAAAAGGAGGCAGAAAACTTATTTGAAGAAATAATAGCTGACAACTTCCCTAATATGGGGAAAGAAACAGATCCAGATCCAGGAGGCACAGAGAACTCCCATCAAAATCAACAAAAGCAGGCCAACACCAAGACATATTGTAATTAAATTAGCAAAATACAGTGAAAAAGGAAAAAAATCTTAAAAGCAGCAAGACAAAAGAAGTCACTAGCTTACCAGGGAAAACGCATAAGGCTAGCTGCAGAATTTTCAAAATAAACATGGCAAGCCAGAAGAGAGTGGTATGATCTATTCAAAGTGCTGAATGAGAAAATTCTGCTGTCATGAATACTCTATCCAGTATGGCTCTTGTTAGGGTCCGTGATCAAAGGAACGAGACTGATGCAAAGTGAAAGTCAAGCAAAGCTTTATTTCGCGCCAAGCATCGAAAATCGAACCGACTGGTAAGGGCTGTCTCTTACGAAGAGATGATGACGATGACCTCGACAGGGCCGCTCCAGACAAAGCCGCTCTGGACGAGGCTGCTCCCCGACGAGGCTGCTTCCCCGATGAGGCCGCTCCCCAGACGAGGCTACTCCGGACGAGGCCGCTCCCTGGACGAGGCTGCTCCCGACGATGAAGAGGCAATGATGACTACGAGGACGACAGCCCCGATGACGCAGACTCTGCTCCCCAAGACGTTGCTCCGGTGAGGCCGCTCTGGATGAGACTGCTCCAGACGAGGCTGCTGCCGATGAGTCTGATTCCCAGATGAGGCCACTCCCCGGAGGGAGGCTGCTCTGGCAAGGCCACTCCCCCAGGAAGGAGGCTGCTCTGGCAAGGCCACTCCCCCGACGACACCGCTCTGGATGAGGCTGCTCTGGACGTGGCCGCTCTCCGACCACTCTTCCTGCTGACAGCTCTTACTGCTCCAGCGAGCCTCCTACCAGCCTCGCAAACCAGCTTTTATAGAGGCACTTTTAGCCGGGCTATACACAGGTAGCCAATGAGATTGCAATACACAGAGAAAACTGCACAGTCATGCTAGATCTGCCACACATAAAAAAAACTGCTAGGTTACACACGGGCAGCCAATTGAATTTCAATTTACCCTAGTGGATATACGCATGCCCCTCTGATTGGATGTCTTCACCTGGCCTGACCCGCCTTTGTATCTAGGCTTTGCAAGGAAGTTCCTTTGGGAGGGGCAGGGTCAATCTAAGTTCACTGCAACAATATGGGTCCCTCTGCTTAAGTAAGCCCTTACAGCTCTCATTCAGAATAGAAGGAGAAATAAAGTTTCCTAAACAAAAACTTCAGGAGTTTGTGATCAACTAAATCAGCTCTGCAAGAAATATTAAAGGGGATATTTTGAGTGGAAAGGAGAGTCCAAAAGTGTCAGTATAAAGACTGGAGACACAAAAGCAGTAAAAGTGAATACTTATTTACAAAATTAGTCAAAGAACTCACAAATATATATATAGAAAATATAATAACATATACCAAAAGTGGGGAGAAGAGAAGAATGGGTTCAAATTTAAATGACCATCAATTTAATATAGACTGCTATTTTCAGAGGAGGTTGTATATAAACCTACTGGTAACTATATGTCAAAAACCACTAGTAAACATGCAAAGGTTAAGAGAAAGGAATCCAAATATATCACTAAAGAAACTGAACAAGCCATGAGGAGAAAGACATGAAAGGATCACAGAAAAATCTCAAGAAACCACCACAAAACCAGTAATAAAGTGGCAATAAATGCATGTCTATCAATAATTACTTTGAAAGTAAGGAGACTAAATGTTCCAATCAAAAGACATAGCACATGAACACCTGTGTGGTTCGGTCAGTTAAGCATCTGCTTTCACCTCAGGTCATGATCCCAGGGTCCTAGGATCAAACCCCACATTGGGCTCCCCGCTCAGCAGGGAGTCTGCTTGTCCCTCTTCCTCTGCCTTCCCCTCATTCTTGCTCTCTTTCTCACATACTCTTTCTCTCTCTCAAATAAATAAATGAATTTTTTTTAAAATAAAAAAGACATAACATGTCAGAATGGATAAAACATCAACTGCAATCTATATGCTGCCTCTAAGAGACTCATTTTAGACCTAAAGACACCTGCAGATTGAAAGTGAGGGTATGAAGAAATATTTATCATTCAAATGGATGTGAAACAAAAGCCGGAGTACAATACTTATATTGGACAAACTAGACTTTGAAACAGAGAATGTAATGGGACCAAAAAAAAAAAAAAAAGACACTATATAAGGATAAAGGGGATGAGCCAATAAGAAGGTATAAAAATTGTAAGTAAATATTTATGCACCCAACATGTGAGTCCACAAATATATGAAACTATTAATAACAAACTTAGGGGAAATAATTGATAATAATACAATAAAAGTAGGGAAGTTTAACACCCCATTTACATCAATGGACATATCATCTAAACAAAAAATCAACAAGGAAACAATGGCTGTGAATGACACACTTGTCCAGAAGGACTTAACAGATGTATTGAGAATATTCCATCCTGGGGCGCCTGGGTGGCTCAGTGGGTTAAAGCCTCTGCCTTTGGCTCAGGTCATGATCTCAGGGTCCTGGGATTGAGCCCCGCATCAGTCTCTCTGCTTGGCAGGGAGCCTGCTTCCCCCTCTCTCTCTGCCTGCCTCTCTGCCTACTTGTGATCTGTTTATCTCTGTCAAAAAAAAAAAAAGAATATTCCATCCTGAAACAGCAGAATACACATTCTTTACAAGTGCTCATGGAAAATTCTTCAGAATAGATCACATACTAGGTCACAAAATGAGCCCGAACAAATACATAAAGATTGAAATCATACCATGAAACATTTCTGACCACAGTGTTATGAAGCTAAAAATCAACAATTAAAAAAAAAAAACTGGAAGACCACAAATACATGGAGATTAAACAACATGCTACTAAACAATGAATGGATCAACCAATAAATCAAAAAAATAAAAAAGTACATGAAACAAATGAAAATGAACACAGCAGTGTACAACACTATAGACCTACCTCAAGAAGCAAGAAAATTTTCAAATAAACAACATAGCCTTACACTTAAAGCAACTAGAAAAAGAATGACTTATTAAGGACAGCAGAAGAAAGGAAATAATAAAGATTAGAACAGAAATAAATAATATAGAAAAATTTAAAAAAAAAACACAATAGAACAGATCTATGGGTCCAGGAGCTGGTTCCTTGAAAAAATTAATAAAATTGTTAAACCCCTAGCCAGACTCTTCGAAAAGAAAAGAGAATGGACCCAAATAAATAAAATCACAAATGAGAGAGGAGAGATCACAACCAACACCATAAACAATTATAAGAAACACAAATAATTATAAGAAAATAAAATGCAAAACAATATGCTAACAATTTGGACAACCTGGAAGAAATGGATGGATTCCCAGAAACATATAACCTAACCAGACTGAAAGAGAAAGACTGATAGCCAACAAAGAAACTGAATTAGTAATCAGAAATCTCCCAACAAACAAAATTCCAGGACAAGACATGTTCACAGGTGAATTCCACCAAACATTTAAAGAAGAGTTTACACCTATTCTTCTGAAACTATTCCATAAAATAGAAATGAGAGGAAAACTTCCATGTTCATTTTATGAGGCAAGTACTCTCCTGACACCAAACCAGATAAGGACAGCATTTAAAAAAGAAAAAAAAAAAAAAAAGAACTGTGGTTCACTATCCCTGATGAACACAACTGCAAAAATTCTCCACAAAATTCTAGCAAATCAAATCCAACAATATCTTTTAAAAATAATTCACCATGATCAAGCAGAATTTATTCCTGTGTTGCAAATATGGATCAATATTCACAAGTCAATCAGTGTGATAAATCACATTACTAAAAGAAATGATAAGAACCATATGATCATTTCAGTAGATGGAGAAATAGCATTTGACAAAGTACAACATGAGAGACCATTCCTCAACATAAAAAGACAATATATGAAAAACCCACTGTTAATATCATCCTCAATAGGTAAAAACTGAGTTTTTCTTCTATGGTTAAGAATAAGAAAGGGATGTCCACTCTTACCACTTTTATTTAACATATTACTTAAAGTCCTAACCATAACAATCAGACTATACAAAGAAATAAAATGCATCCAAACTGGCAAGGAAGAAGTAAAACTTTCATTGTTTGCAGGTGACATAATACTCTATTTAGAAAGCCTGAAAAACTCTCCAAAAAACCTGCTGGAATTGATAAAGGAATTTAGTAAAGTCACAGGATACAAAATCAATGTACAGAAATCTTTCATTTTTATACATCAATAATAAAGCAACAGAAAGATAAATCAAGGAATCAGTCCCACTTACAATTGCACAAAAATCATGAAATACTTAGGAATAAACCTAATAGAAGAAAACTATAAATCACTGATGAAAGTAATTGACAATGACACAAAGAAATGGAAAAAACATTCCATGCTCATGGATTGAAAGAACAAATATTGTTACAATGGCTATACTACCCAATGCAATCTAGACATTTAATGCCATCACTATGAAAATACCAACCAATTTTTTCACAGAACTAGAAAAAAATAATCCTAAATTTTTTGTGGAACCACAAAAGACCCTGAAGAACCAAAGGAATCCTGAAAACAAAACAAAACAAAACTGGAGGGGTCACAATTCCAGATTTCAAGCTATATTACAAAGCTGTAGTCATCAAGACAGTAGGTACTGGCAGAAAAACAGACACATAGATCAATGGAACAGAACAGAAAACCCATACAGTGATAGAATTGGGGTACATAGTGTAGGAATAGGTTGAGCAGATAGAATAAGACAGAATCGAGCTTATCTGTCACATGGAAAAGTTCTATAACAAGAGTCAAATAATTTCTGGTAGATATGGGTCCATACATATTGCATAGAATAAGAGCTAGAAGCCATCTCCCATTCAGAATTTCTACCTCAGTTTCAATCTCCGTATTTCCTTCCACCCAAACCTTTTTTACTATATTCACTGGGGGTTCTGTTTATGATGAGAAAAATCTACATCTTCAACCTTTCCTGTGTTCTTTCTACCTCCTTGCCTTAACTGATACTTGTTTCTCCAGAACAGCACTTTCCCCTCTCAAGTGTAGGCTGCTTATGTTCTCACACACCACTCAGGGTTAGGAGTCTCTAGGTGGATTATCTTCAAAAGAGAAGGTCTGCTTAGAAGCTTCATTTTCTTGCTCAGCAAATGGACCCTGGGCAAAAGCAGCTCTAATTTATCACTGAGTCCTTTGGAGTTGTAATCCATCCCCATTTCTTACCTTGGTAATTCCTTACTTTCCTGCCTAGGTCTTTGATATTATTAAGAAGATTTTGTAAGGTGTCTTCTAAAATTTTAAATTGCCTTTAGCAAAAAGGTTGTCCCAGATCACCCAGTCCATTATTGCCAGAAGCAGAACTATTTCCTATTTTTAAACTGTTGAGAAAGTGAAAGTATTATTTACCCCATAATACAAAAAGAAGACTACGAAATCACAACTAAGAAATGCTTAACTAGGGGCACCTGGGTGGCTCAGTGGGTTAAAGCCTTTGCCTTCAGCTCAGGTCATGATCCCAGGGTCCTGGGATCAAATCCCGCATCGGGCTCTCTGATCAACAGGGAGCCTGCTTCCTCCTCTCTCTGCCTGCCTCTCTGCCTGCTTGTGATCTGTCTCTCCGTCAAATAAATAAGTAAAATCTTTAAAAAAATGAAACGCTTAACTAAATATATACAAAACATGACCATATCAGCTTCTTTAAATATTAAATTTAGTATTCACCAATATTTCATTTCACTTGAAAACAATTTGGAATTTAGATTTTTTTCTTCTACAGTAGCAGAATTCCTAAGTATATATATAATGGTTGCAGAGAAATCATTATCAAGCATGATTTAATGAATTACGTGGTGCGAAGTAATTTTAAATTTAGAAACGGAGTTATAAAATATTAATATATTTTATTTAACATTTATATTTAAGTAAGGAGATAGGTACATTTGAATTTTTAAAAATTTTGCTACACTGTGTAGTGGTGTTTCCAAAATAAGAGTGTCTAGGGTATAAGGATGTGGAGGGAGAGTGAAGAATGGGACAGAAAGAGCAAAGGCATGAAAATAAGAATAAATATGGTGATTCCAATGAGGAGTCAATAATGATTATGCAGGGAAGTTTGGAGGAGCAATGGGTAAGACTATGGATATTGGAGGGTAGGATCATGGAAGGAGATCCTCAAAAACATAATTTAGGTTTTGTTTGATAGTCATTGAAGAACCATCCAAAGTATTTCAGCCTACATTGTCTTTATTGATATATGAAAGTAAAATTTTAGGAGGAAAAACAGCTAACAATTATTGAGTACTTTCCCTGTTTCAGGGATGTGAGACAGTGATGGTTAGGAGGGAACCTTTGAAGTTGGTTAGACTTGAGGTTGAGTCCTGATTCTGGAATTTACCAGCTATAAGACATTGGGGAAATTACTTATTTTCCTGAGTCTCAGTTTCTTCATCTACAAAATTTTTATAATAACATATACCTCTCAAGGTTGTTGTATGAATCACATAGTTTGAAGAAGGGAGATCCTGTGAACAGAGAACAGTTAAGATAAGGTATTACAATTATTGATTCTAGACAAAAGTGATTACACCACTGGAATGGAGAAGGAGGAAAGACTGCAAAGGAAAAGTAAAGAAGCAGGACAGGTGACTGACTCCTTCAACTCACTCTCATTCATCTTGCAAGTTTCTTATTTCTGTTCATTTGACATAATCTGGGAAAATGAAATTACACTTTTAAGTATAGGGTCCCTCTCTGAACATTATCGATTGTTTATACATTTCCCTAGAGCTACAAATAACCATTTGTTTTCTCTGTTCATCATTTCAACATCCCTGCAACATATAATTCAATCCTTTTCTTCAGTCAATTAAAAAATAAAACAAAACAAAAATCATTCACTTTCGTATACTGTATTTTCAATTTTTTATTGTTTGCAATTTCTTCCTCCATTATTGAGTTTGCCAGTCAGGCCTCCTGAAAATTTTCGCAGAGACAGGATTCACTATCATAACAAAAAGTAAAACTCATAAAGGAAGCCAGTCCTGCCATTTGGGCTTAGGGAAACTTGAAACTTTTCTTAAATCTTCAATGCCATTGCTCACTTCTTCAGTGCCAAATTTCTGCTACCAACTAACTTCAGAATGATCATTACATAATAGGAGTCTTAAAATGCGCAAGGCTTTGGAGACATGGGCTCTGGATTCAACACAGAGTCTTCTTTCAAGGAAGATCTGTCTTTTTTTTTTTTTAATTTCTTTTCAGCATAACAGAATTCATTGTTTTTGCACCACACCCAGTGCTCCATGCAATGCGTGCCCTCCTTAATACCCACCACCTGGCTCCCCTAACCTCCCCCCCCTTTAAAACCCTCAGATTGTTTTTTAGAGTCCATAGTTCTTATTTGCATACATTTCTAAGCAGGAAGTTAGGCGCAGAACTTTCACTTTCTGTGGTAAAATGTCTTTCATTCTAATGTAATTTAATTCAATGCTCCCTTTTGTTTTTTCTTTCTCTACCACTTCTTGGGGAGAGAACAGTCAAAAATAAATGTTTCAACAGATCTCGCGGTGCTATTCGAGATTCCCTATTTAAAAAAAAGAAAGGAAGAAAGAAAGAAAGAAAGAAAGAAAGAAAGAGAAAAATGATGCAAAGGAGCCTGTGTTTTCCAGGCTTTGGGGCTGGGACTGCAGTGTTCTGAGCTCACTGAAAGCAGTCAAAGGAGGAGGCGGGACTCGGGCGAGTTCCCATTCCACCTTCCCCCACCCTTCTCTTCCCACCTCTCTTCCACCTCTACCTCGATTCCAGCCTTTGCTGCAGCTGCTCTCTAGCCGTTTGCACGACCCAAACAACAGCGGCCTTTGTTCCCAGGATGGTGATCCGTGTGTATATTGCATCTTCCTCTGGTTCTACGGCGGTAAGGAGGGTGGGGACACCGTCTTTGTTTTCCTACACACCAATCTCCTGTTGCCCCAGAACCGTTAAATTGCAGAAGTTCATCTGGGCAGCTGTTCCTTCAGAGGACACAAGCGTCTTCCGCGTCCTGCCCTTCTCCTTCTTTCCTTTGTTGCTTCGATTTCATTTTTCCGTGGAGTTTAGCTTTGTTTGCCTTATGATGTTAAGATCACATTTCTTCTTTGAAGGAAAAGAAAAGCTACTGAGTTTTGGTAGATGCGGAAAAGTGATATATATATATATATATATATATATATATATAGTCTTTAAGGTTAGTGGAAGAAGTCAAGTAAAATCACAGACTGGTGAGTTTCAGGAGTGGGAAATTTGACATTTGTGTTCTGAGGTACTGAGACGAAGGGCTGGTGTGCCCTTCTATAAGGATGTAAAACATGCGCCGGCTGATGACATTGAGTGGAGGCCTACCGAGGCATTGCGATTATTTTTGAAGTGAAGCCCCTGTAATCAAAGAGTCATTTTGCCAGTGTGTAGGAGAGGGTGTTTAAATTCAGCCTAAAAATAGTGTTAGAAATAGGCAGAATGGGAGGTGAAGTTGATAACAGTGGTGCAAAGTTGTGGGGTTTTTAAAAAGCAATGTGACAAGGGACTTGTTTTTTCTTTCCATAGTGTCCCTTATTTTGACTTCTTTTTTTCCCCCAAAGATTTGACTTCTAACAGTTTCTAACTGCTTCAAATATATTGAGAACTAAAAAGGGAACTAAGAAGTAAGTGGCTTGTGTAGTGGTAGACTCCAGTTGCTGCTTCTTCAAATGGTAGGACAGTTCCTCCCTGGATTCATGTGCTTTTAATTTAGAGTAACAATTCTTCAGCAGCTGTGGGAAGCAATAGGATAAACTGGGATGTAACCTGACTGTATATCCATAATAAATGAAAGTGCCTGTTTTTCACAACTCGAGCAAAGCTAACAGTAGGAAGAGTAGATAGAAGAGTTCTGGATGTAGTATGTAATAATTGCCTCCTCTTCTGAGCTTTAGAGCAGCAGCTATTCCATGTTTTTACTGTTGCTGTTTGTTTTACTTATTTACCCCTAGGTGGGTTTGGGATAAAACTGAAGGTTATGTGAAATCACAAGAACCTTGAACTTTGAAATTTGTCTTCTCTAGACACTATGCGTGGATGTGTTTAGACAGTTCTCTGACAGAAAGCTTGACATTTTTTTAGCAAGTTCAGGTTGAAAACATAAAATTTTCATATTGTCTTTGAACCTCACTTCATGAGCTTCTTGCTTTATTATTAACCACATATATTAATTTTGATATTTTGAAGTAATATTTGAGTTACTCCAAGTCTCAAATCCAATATAATAATTGTAAAATTTTAAAGACCAGCTTAATAACCTTACTTAAATTCCTTATTAGATTGAACAGATCAGGAAGTTAGTTTCATTTTGGGTGATATGCAGTTCCAATACTGCCATTTACTCTTTTCTTTCTTGCTCTTCTGCCCCTCCCCCAAAAGCAGATTAAAAAATAAACTCCTTTCATAATTTCTATTAAAGAATAATTGTACCTCTTTCTTTGTTAAGACTTAAGTTTCTAAGAACCTTAAAAAATGACTGCTGTCTCTTATTATGTACATTGTTAGACTGGATTGCTGAAGACTATACAAATAGGAAATATTTATGCTATTTGTGTTTTGTTTCGATTTTTGTCTTATCAGTAGAGATTTGTATGTTGTTTTACTAATTATAGTTTTATGAGCCTGTTATCAAAATTATGCATAATGCCAAAATAAATTATTATTTTTTAAAAAGCATGGGCACTTTTAAATAGTGCTAAAACAGTATAAAGTGAGTATACTTCATTTATAACATAAATAGAGACTATTCGGTTTGCAATACTAAGGTTTTTTCATTAAAATTGCTACCATATAGTTTTTAACACATGATTTAGAAATTTGGGGGCAAAAATTTTAACAGGACCACAATAATTGGTCAAAATGAGACAGTCCTATAAGTTACTAAGTGTAGGTCTCTGAAGAGCATTTAAAAGAAAGCTTTTGGTTTTGAATTTGTAATCTCTCACTGTTTTCTGATTCCTTCTAATGGTTGTTATAAAAATAACCAATATTAGATGTTTTATCAGCTAGAGGAGAATCTATGATAAGTCCAAAACAACATTAACTTGTTCTGTTCTTATTCCAAAACTTCTTTTCCTTCATAGACTGATTAAAACAAAACAAAACAAAAAAACAGTTTTCAAGTGTTTACTCAACTCTGCCCCAATACAGTTAGCACTTGCTTCTCAAAAGTTTAGGAATGAAAGCAAGTAGGTTGGTTTTGCAATGGTTTTCTTGCATCAAAAACTAATGACATACTGTACGGTGACTAATGTAACATAATAATAAAAAAAGAAAGTAATAATAATAATAATAGGAACAATTAAGTGTATCAGGTACTATCTCACCTTTTCTTTACAATTTCTAGTCCTGTGAATTAAGTTTATGATTATCTCTATTTTTAAGATAAGGAAATACAGGTTCAGAAAGTTTAAACAACTTTCTCAAGGTCACATAACTAGAAAGCCACAGAACTTGAATCCAACACAAGCTGTTTAAATACAGTAACATGTATTTAACCACCAAGGAATACATTGTCCCAGTGATGCATGTAGAGGAGGCATGAGAAGATAAATGTGAACATGAGAGGAGAGGTACAGAAATGACTATACCCTGCATGTGGAAGAATTACCTGAGCATATACACATACAGGGATTAGAAAAATGAGGAGCTGATGTGGAGGAGGGATAGCATGTCTAGAATTGAATGTCAATAAGTGGGGTAAATGACTGTTCACTCAAGACCAAGGAGATAAAGAAGACATTCCCATTTGGAACTATTTTTTATAGGTCAAGGCATAGAAATTCAGAACTTAATACAGTTTCTTTTTATGGAAATCATTTAGCAGGAATGCAATTCCAAAGTTGTCTGACTATAGGAGGTGATTTCTGCCTGTTCAGAACTGTTTGTGCATGTCTTGACCTACTGTAACACAGAAGTATATACCTTTTTTGTCAAGATTGTAATGCATTATACATTTATGTTTAATGGAAAAGGAATAGAAAACACAGACCCTGTGTATCTTAATAAATTTCAATAACTTTTAACAAAAATCAGCATTGGGTTTTGATGAGAATTGCTAGAGTGATGATTGCTTGGAGAATTTTAACTGGTTTGGGAGGATTTTTTTCTCATACTTCTTTTCCCTGGACCCATAATTATCTCTGTTTTATGTATGCTTGGTGTATAAATGTTAAGATTGTGATACATAGACGGTTTCTGAGGGGTTTATTTATGAAATGACTTTTTAAAAATGATCTCTTTTATGACCGTTAAAACATAAATTATTATCCATGTAAGAAATGAAATACACATAATTTTTTATGGCAGTGTTCAGTACATAACTTATAAAAACAAGTAAATAAATGCTTGTGATTGCCAAAGCATGAGTCACTAGTCACAGTATTTTTTTGATTTGGATAATATAGATGTGGAATGAAACACTACAGTTCTTCATTTATGATTCTCACGTAATTGTATTTTAGGTGGCAGAGTATTTTGCTGCTCTGAGTCTGTATTTATAATGAACATTGATTTGATGTATGGGCTTTGTTATAGCTTTCGAGGTGTGTTTGGATGCTGTTTAAAGGTATTTACAAACTATTTAAAAGAATAAAATCAGGAACTATTCTTTGAATGTTTGGACATACTTTTTGGATGCTCTAAACAGTGGAACATGACAGCATTCTCTAGGTTAATGCAGGAACTCAGTATTAGTGCTTTCAACTTGGTGCCCTATATTCGATGACTGACTTCCTAAATTTCACAGCAACAATGGAAAAGTTTTTGGAATAATTTGGCCCAACTTAAAGATGATTGGAAAACACAATTATCAGCAATGATGATTCTTTTTTTTTATTTATTATTTTTTAATTTTTTTAAAGATTTTATTTATTTGACAGATAGAGATCACAAGTAGGCAGAGAGGCAGACAGAGAGAGAGGAGGAAGCAGGCCCCCCACTGAGCAGAGAGCCAGATGTGGGGCTTGATCCCAGGACCCTGGGATCATGACCTGAGCCGAAGGCAGAGGCTTTAACCCACTGAGCCACCCAGGTGCCCCAGCAATGATGATTCTTGAGCACTTAAAAGTCAAATGGTTTTAGGGAAGAATGTATTTTGGGAATTTAGTATAAATTTAGGTTTATGATCTGGTAGAAGAGAAAGATAAAATGGATTCATCTCTAGCTCAAAGACAAGTTTCTCTATTGAGGAGGCATTTTGATCAATATACCTTAAGGTCAATTTTCCCCCTGGATTGGCTTGGGGGAAAAAAATAAATTGAAACCCCAGACACATTCAGGTCAAATGTTCTAATTCTCTGTAGTTAATCTCTAAATTCTTCTCTAAAATATACATTGCACAATCAAACATATATCTTTTATAGAAATATTTTCTGCTACTTAATTGAATAATCAAAGCTGAATGTGATATTTCATCTCTTACTGATAAAATTAAACATATTGACAATCTGTCAGTGACTATGACCATCTGTTTGCTTTCAGTTCTGCTTTGTAGCCCACCAGAAAGCCTTTTACGCCTAGTACTTAATGACTTCCTCAAATCCAGATCAAAATTAAATGAAAGTATAATTAGAGAGAAGGGGCAGTTCATTTATGAAGACTGTTTTTATTAATATGAGAGGCAAAGGTGACATTTTACACTTGGTTTAGCAGAATTCTAAGCAAAGGGATTATTTGCTAGTCCAGTCCCTCACATTTTGGCTTTATTAGGTTGTTTGAAGTTTTGCAGATTGCCAGAACATTAGGTAAAGTTTAAATATAAGTTAAAACATATCATGACAAATTCAAAGATTATGTATTTAAAAGTATTCAGTGTCAGTGTTGTTAGATTTTTTTTAAAGGATTTTATTTATTTGATAGAGAGAGACACAGTGAGAGAGGGAACGTAAGGAGGGGAAGGGAGAGAGGGAGAAGCAAGCTTCCTGCTGAGCAGGGAGCCCAAAGACATGGGTCTTGATCCCAGGACCCAAGGATCATGACCTGAGCTGAAGGCAGATGCTTAACGACTGAGCCACCCAAGTGCCCCAGAGATTTTTATTTCATTACTCATTCATTAACATGACTAATCAAGATTTGACTCTATTAATAGTAAAAGCTAACATTTATTTATGCAACATATATATATATATATATCAGACACTGCGCCCAGTGCTTTACATACATTATCTTAATTAGTTTTATCTTTATAATAACACTAATAAGTACTATTATTAGATCTTTTTCATGAAATTGGAGTATTTCTAAGACCCAGAAACATTAGGTATATTGCTCAAGATCAAAGAGTTACAAATAACAGAACTGAGATTAGAACCCAAGTTGTTTTGGGGGTGCCTGAGTGGCTCAGTTGGTTAAGCATCCAACTCTTGGTCTCAGCTCAGGTTTTGATCTCAGGGTTGTGAGTTCAAGTTCCATGTTGGGTTCTACATGGAGCATGGAGCATGGAGCCTGCTTAAAAGAAGAAAAAAAAAAAAGAACACAAGTTGTTCTGACTCCAGAACCCAGTCCTAAACACTATGTTATTTACACATTCACTTAGTGTATAGGTATTAAACAAAAATTATGTCAATAATGCATTAAAATCTTGTCATGTGACTATGGATCTAAGTTGCCATTTAAGACTGGATGATGCCTGAAAAGAAAGAAAAAGACTGAATGATGCCTAACCAGGCAAATGTGTCTTCATCCATACTCTTTACATGAGAGTTAGGTGGGACTGTGGAAAGTAAGGAGGTTGGTTAGTAGCATCAATTTCAGATATATTTTAGTTCTTTTTTTGTTGTTGCTAATAAAATTGCCTAACTAAGGGCAGATTTTTAAATAGCATTTGTGCCATGTATTGAACCCTTATGATTTTGATTCTCTTCCCTGAAAAAGTATTTTCATGTTGCTATAGGCCAACATAATTCAAATTCAAATTCAAATTCTTTGGGGTAAATACCTAGTAGTGCAATTGCTGGGTCCTGGGTAGCTCTATTTCTAACTTCTTGAGAAACCTCCGTACTGTTTTCTAGAGTGGCTGTATGAGCTAGCATTCCCACCAACAGTGTGAGAGGGCTCCCTGTTCTCTGCATCCCCGCCAACATTTGTTGTTTCCTAACTTCTTAATTTTAGCCATTCTAACTGGTGTGAGGTGGTATCTCATTGTGGTTTTGATCTGTATATCACTGATGCCAAGGGATAAGGAGCATTTTTTTCATGTTTTCTGTTGGCCATTTGTATGTCTTCTTTGGAGAAACATCTATTCATGTCTTCTGCCCATTTCTTAACTGATTATTTGTTTTTTCGGTGTTGAGTTTGATAAGTTCTTTATAGATCTTGGATACCAGCCCTTTATCAGATATGCCATTTCCAAACATCTCCCATTCCTTAGGTTACCTTTTGGTTTTGTCGAATGTTCCCTTTGTTGTGCAGAAGCTTTTTATCTTGATGAAATCCCAATAGGTCATTTTTTGTTTGCCCTGGAAACGTGTCATTTTGCTTACCTCTGGAGACGTGTTTAATGAGAAGTTGCTCTGGCTGAGGTAGAAGAGGTTGCTGCCTGTGTTCTCCTCTAGGATTTTGATAGATTCGTCCATTTTGAGTTTATCTTTGTATATGGTGTGAGAAAATGGTCCAGTTTCATTATTCTACATGGGCTGTCCAATTTTCCCAAAACCATTTATTGAAGTGACTGTCCTTTTTCCATTGGATATTCTTTCCTGCTTTGTTAAAGATTAGTTGAGTTGACCATAGAGTTGAGGGTCCATTTCTAGGATCTCTATTCTCTTCCATTAATCTGTGTGTCTGTTTTTGTTCCAATACCATAATGTCTTGATGATTACAGCTTTGTAATAATAGCTTGAAGTCTAGCATTGTGATGCCACCAGATTTGGTTTTCTTTTTCAACATTCTTCTTTTCTGGTTCCATACAAATTTTAGGATTATTTGGCAACTTTCATTCCATATGATTAACAGAGTACCTTTATTCTGTTTAAAAGCATATGATAAAAAAAAAAAGACAGATGGCATGTTGTTGTATAAAATAGGATTAAGCTTCTTTTCTAAATATTTTTAAATCTATAAAAATTGTCTCTACTGCAATAGTTGTTTTAAATCTCACAAGGTGGGTTTCTGTACATAAAATAACAGATTTTGAGGCTACATCAGTGTTTCTACAGTTTATGTCTTAGCTTTTCTCCTCTCAGTATGGTGAACCTGTCAGGATACAGCAAATGTTAACAAGGGTGCAGAGAAAGGGGAACCCTCTTATACTGTTGGTGGGAATGCAAGCTGGTACAGCAGCTCTGGAATACAGTATGAAGGTTCCTCAAGAAGTTAAAAATATAAATACCCTATAATGCAGCAATTGCACTGCTAGATATTTACCCAAAGAATATAAAAATACTAATTCAAAGAGATATCTGGACCCTGAAGCTTACAGCAGCATTATCACCACTAGCTAAATTATGGAAAATTCAATGGAGATAACAATTTACCTACCTTCTTTCTCTACCAGATCATGAACTTCTTACTGTCCAGAATATGCTTATACATGGTAAGTTTCCAAATAAATATTTGTTGATGCATGAATGGGTGGCATGTTTAAGTTCATGTTCAAACATGTCATTCAAATGGAGTTCTGCAGTTGCTAGTGGGAAATGTGTGGCTAGAACTTGGGGAAGGTGGTGCTGGAGAATATATTTTGGAGTCATTCAGAAATAAGTACTTGAAACCAAAGGAAAGAATGAGCTAATTTGAAGGGAGGAATTATAGAGTGAAATGAGAAGAAGGCTAAGAACAAGGACAGGATATTAGTGGATGTTCACATTTAGGATAGGATGAAAGGAAGCAGGTGCAGCAAATAACAGGAGGATTCATTAAGAGAGATCAGAGTGGCATCCTTTAGTAGAAACTGGAGTACTGATTTAGAAAGCCTGTTGAATTCAAAATAAGGAAATCATTAGTGATCTTGGAAATAGCAGTTTCAGTGGAATGCTGAGGACAGAAACCTGATTTAAAAGTGTAAGGAGATGCATTATATATTGAAGAAGCGGTGAGTAGGTAGGCCAAGATTTGAGTAGTTTGATAAAAAGAAAAAATGTTGAAAAGAATTAAGTAACATTACCTTAGAGCTATTAAAATAGAACAAATCTAAGTGAACTGGAATTTTGCCCTAAAAATCCTATTTGTCAGTTTTCCCAGCCTATATTATCAGAACATTGTTGTTGTTTTATTTCATTTTATTTCATTGTAGAATCAGCCAATTATTAGTGGCTGAAATATTCAAGAATTAGTATTTTAGAAATTATGACAGAGAAAAATGAATATTTGTAATTAGAAAACAATGAAACCAAGTAAACATTTTTATATTATTTGTTGAAATGTCCACTGATCATTTTCTTATCAACACAGATACAAATGACTTCAGAAAGTATTGTCTTTAAAGTATAAAAGTCCTTGCTAATTTCAGTTACCATATAAAGTCTGTGTTGACTATGTAGTAAAATGTCTTTTTTTTAGCTGTAAATTTAAATTACCCTTGTAAGACAATAGTCAGGAAAGTCAAAGTTCTTACAGAAATTATGAAGAATAGCTGGACAATTTACCTTACTCTAAACTTCAGTAAAAACTAGCTTGACTCTTCAGAAAATATTGTTCTCTATGCTCTAACTTCTATGAGATGGATTATTTTAGTCAAAAGAAAGTACAATTTATCTTTTTTTTTTTTCAATTTGTTCTTCTACATTTAGTCTTCCACCTCCTAATCTTAACCTAGCTTCCAAAATTTCTGGGCTGACTTGGGATCTGGTGAAAGCAACTCAATAAAAAAGACAAAGATAAATGGAAAGAAATTAGAAATTTGAGGCTCCATATAAATTAAATAATTAAATTCAACTTCAGAAAGTTTATAGAGCTCTGGTTTAGTACTTCTACATTGAGCAAACTTAATACGTACACATACACATACTATATAAAAACTTGGCAGAGATACTCAAGTGCTGAGTCTTAGATAGGATGGACAGGCCCTGCCAATTCTGGATCTATAGGCTATGCTGAGCATTCCCTTCTTTTACCCCAATATTCATTCATTCATTCATTCATTCAGAAAATATTTATTGTCATCCATTGAGCTAGATTCTAGACCCAGGTCCTCAAGAGTGAAAAGAGCCAGGAATAATCCTCAGCCTCTTCCTTGAGCCAGAATAAGAGAGGAAATGTAGAGATGTCAATTTTAGTGACCAAATTATATGGCTTACAAATAACAAGGTATATGTGAGGGGCTTGAAAGTGGAAGTACTTTAGGGACTATTTGTGTGCAAGTTGGTATGCTGTCTCACAAGAATTAGCATTCTCTTACTTCCAAAAAATGTCCCAAAGTATTTTGTCTACGTCTTCCAGTTGTCCTGACAATGATCTTCACCTTGAATCACTATTCTGAAAACAGTGATAGTTTAATATTAAATTTAACTTTTACTTCTTTTTCCTGCCATTTCACTTATATTTATACATTTTGCACTGGTACTATTATATGGTTCTGATTAAAGTCAAATGTAGCAACAATGACAAGTTAAGGATTTGTGGTTTTATTGCCTATTTCTATCAGTTAACTTGGGATTCTTGAACAAAGCATGCTGGACCTCTATTTTATTACCTCAAAATGTCTTTTAGTCCACTCAATAACCCCTTCACTTTGGAGTCACCTCAGCTTTGATCTTTTGTGTAAACAATTATGCTTTACAAAAATCTAAGGTGTATTCGTTAATCCCTTTATTTATAACACCTCAACCATCTTATTTTTGTCTCTCCCTTTGTGTTTTCTCTGGCTCTTTCCTTCTTTTCCAAGGATTATAGAATTTCCAACTATATATATTTCGTGAGACTTGTGATTTATTGACTTTAAATTGATCTCAAAATCAGCAGTTTATGCACTTTGAAATCAGGCATCATTCATTTATGATAGATGACAGTATTATTAATGAAGAGAATCATATGCCATGACTAACGTAAGACCTAATGTAATGCCTTTAAAAGATTTTATTTCCATGGGTGCCTGGTTGGCTCAGTCAGTTAAGCATCTAACTCTTGATTTCAGCTCAGGTCATGATCTCAGGGTTGTGAGATTAAGCCCCAGGTAGGGCTTTGGGCTAGGCATGGAGCCTGCTTAAGATTCTCTCTCTTCCTTGCTCTCTGACCCTCCCCATTTCTCCCTCTATAAAAACAAAACAAACCAAAACACACACATATTCTGTCTCTCACTCACACTTTGGGGCGCCTGGATGGTGTGGCTGGTTAAGCACCTGAATCTTGGCTTTGGCTCAGGTCTTGATCTCAGGGTCCTGGTACTTAGCCCTGTATCCAGTACCATGATCAGTGCAGAGTCTGCTTAAGATGCTCTCTCCCAGGATGACTGGGTGGCTCAGTCAGTCAAGCATCTCCTTCAGCTCAGGTATGATCCAGGAGTCCCAAGAAGGAGCCCTGCATGGGCTTCTTGCTCAGTGGGGAGTCTGCTTCTCCCTCTGCTCCTCCCCCTATTCAGACTCTCTCTTTCAAATAAATAAAATCTTTAAAAAAGAAAGAAAGAAAAGATAATCTCCCTCTCCCTCTGTCCCTCCTGGTCCCGCATTCTCTCTCTCTGGAAATATAAATCTTTAAAAAAAAGGTTTCATTTCCAGAAAAAAAAATTATTCTGTCGTAAAGTTATTACACTGCTTGCTGTGGCAGAGAAAACACAACTGTTTTAGAACTCTTTACTGAAGGCTGTGACTTTTTTTATTAAAGATTTTATTTATTTGAAAGAGAGAAAGTAAGAGACAGATTTCCAGCGGAGGGGTAGGGACAGAGGAAGAAGGAAAAGTACACTTCTTGCTGAACAGGCAGCCTGATACGAGCTTGGACCCTGCGATCATGACCTGAGCTAAAGGCAAATGCTTAACAGACTGAGCCATCCAGGTGCCCCAAGGTTGTGACTTTTAATGTTGTTTAATAGTAACTTGTATGGAATCCTTTGCACCTTTAGTGTACTAATCAATTAGCAAGTGTTGGATTGGGGAGTAAAGGGTAACAGGTTAGAATATTGGGTTAATCTCTGGTTTTTTCCCCATTGTAAAATAGAAGTAATAACCTTATCCCTACTTCCCATGAATGTTAGTTAGATTTTTAAAAATATGATTAATAGCAAGTACTTTGATTTCCTTTGAAAAAAATAATTTTTCATTAGCAGCCCAAAATAATTTGTTAAAACTGTTAATACAGAATGGCCTTTCTGTTTTTCTTTTATAACTTAAGAATTGCATGTTTGTTTTTACTAGTTCAAAATTAGGTTTCAAGAAAATGTTAGCTCCTTGTTTTATTTTGAAATCCTGATATTGGCACAGAAGAGAATCCTACCTCTTATTCTTTTTTCGTTGAAAAATGAACTCTTGTTTTAAGAAGAAATATTGTAGACTTTTCTGTCCTCACTGTTTCTCTCCTTCTTTCTCTTTCTCTCTCCCTCTTTTCCCCTTTCTCTGGTTCTTTTCTATGCCCTCATAAGAATGCACAGTGATTTGCAGTTTGTTGAACATGGTATATAATGCCAAAGTTGTGTCCCAAAGAGGTTGTATTTTAAGCAAGGAAAAGGGTACTAAGAAAAGGTCATATAGGACCTTCAACTCTAGAAAGTAGGCTAATAATGCTGCTTGTTACTTTGACGTTTCCAAATTAGAGTTGTCACATATAAAGACTTTCATATATTTATTATTGTGTTCTGGAAAGAGAATCCCATGCTATTGAAAATGATCACATTCTTTTCATTAATAATCTTTCTTTTTTTGGATGATTTCCTCCCCACCCTCCATTTCTTCTCAATCTCTTAGTACCTCTTATACTTAAGTGTAAAATATTTAAAAATCTGGTCTGAGTATTTTTCAGCTATTTCAGGCAAATTTGCAGTAGGTTCCAGTCTCAAGACCATCCTAAATTATAAACAAATTTCATTAATTTGATTAATTTCATTAATCCCAATTATATATATATAATTACATATATATAATATATGTAATTATATATATAATATATATGTAATTATATATATATAATATATATGTAATTATATATATATAATTGGGATTAATGAAATTAATTTTATATATATATAATTGGGATTAATGAAATTTGTTTATAATTTAGGATGGTCTTGAGACTGGAACCTACTGCAAATTTGCCTGAAATAGCTGAAAAATACTCAGACCAGATTTTTAAATATTTTAATATTTAATATTTAATATTTTAAATAATCCCAATTATATATATATAATTATATATAATCCCAATTGTATATATATATATAATTATATATATTATATATACACCAAATATATTTCATTAATCCCAATTATATATACCCCAAATATATTTCTTCTTTAAAATATATTTATGAATCAGGAAGACGAGCTAAAGCACAGGTTATGTGCTTAAACCAAAACCACATAATTAGAAGCAAGACCGAGAGTTAATCAAGTATAGATATTAGAAGGCATTATTTCAGTTCATAATTAATCTGTGACAATCTGAGATTAAAATGCTTTATATTTATTAACTTCATTTTTTTACAAAAAGCGTATTTTGTATCTACCTTATGATCCCACTGTATTTTCCTTAAACTCCACTTTTTTTACATAGTATTATAAAAGTACCCTTAATTATCTTTTGTTCAGTCTTTTTTTTTTTTTTGTAGTGGTCTTTTTTTTTTCTTTTTCTTCAACTCTGGGATTAAAAACACAGATTTTTTTTTTCTACATAATTAGAGAAACCATATGGAGGTGTCATTATAGTTTCTTCTTAGAGATTGCTGATTTAAAGCTGATCCAATTTCAGTCTTTTCTGAAGAAAACAATGGATCAGATAATGACCTGATCAATGATATGCAAAGTTAAGTAAAGCTGACTTCCTCATAAAAGCCCTGTACAAGTAGAGCCTATATTTCACTCAACACCCAGGCCTTTTTTCAAGACTTTTGAGCGTGAGGTAAGTTCTATAACTCCCCAATACCAATTCCATTAATTCTATATGATTAAGATTAAGGAAATACAATAATCCTAGTTGGACTGTTAGCCAGGTATGGGTCACTACAAATTATACTGTGAATAAATTCAAGTCCTCAGAAAAAGAAATGTGCCTTAACCTAAGTGTGGGTAGTGAATTATTTTTTTTCTGAAAAAAAAAATGATTTTTTTTTTTTAAAATTAGGACTTTGTCAGATTTTTGGAAACCTAAATTCAGCCCAAGGTTCTTTTGGGTATTCTTTGGTGAATCCTTTGGATTTCCAAACATTCGCTGAATTTTTGCTTCTAGGAAAGCCTTTCTTTTTCTTTTTCTTTCTTTCTTTTTTTTTTTTTTTTTCATTATGAATGGGGTTATGTTGAAAAGGTTTAACTTGAGAAGTAGGAGGTCATGACTTAGGAATCTCCACATCCATTAGAAGTTTATACATTTCCAGTAACACCTTGTGCATATTTTTATATCATTGCATATTGCATTATAATGCCCTGCTATTCCCTGGGTTCAGAGAGTTTGCTTTGTTTATCTCTGTTGTGTTCTCAGACTATATCACAGGGCCCAGTCACCAGAAAGTATGTAATAAATAGATTCTTATGGGATCAATGGATGTTTGAATGAATGCATGCATGAATACATCACTTAATTTATCCCAAACAATAGTGTCTGTGGAATCATGGATTTAATATACTAATTATCTATTTTTTCTATTAAACATTAGTATAAATACATACAGTTAAATAAACATTTCCATTCATGTATTAAAACCCATCTTGTTCCAATCAGTAGAAAGTGTTGTACTAGTGCTACTCTTGGCCAGACAACTGGTTTACTACTTCCTAAATATGCCAGCTTTGGTCTCACTTCTGTGACTTTGCTCCCCATGTTCCCTCTACCTGAATTATCCTTCTCCACTCATTTCACAGGCTTTGGTCTTACCCATTTGTTACCCCTTTTTACAAAAGAAGTCTTTCCTGGATATTAAAGTAAGGTAGTTCTCTCTACATCTGATCTCCTTTAGCACATACTGCCTATGTGTTTTATGAGGGATGCTCATCATATAGTCTATTGCCTTTTTATGGCTATATTTTGATCACTCCATTAAACTCTCTGAGGATGAGAACTGTGTTATATGTCTTCAATCCCTAGCCCATAAGAGATATTTAGTAAATGCTTGTTGATTAGTTATTTTACTTTTATTAATGATGTTGCTGCCTCAATACAGTAAGCAACATTAGTGTAAGATTTTTTTTTGTGGAAGATATTGTATGTATTGACAAAGCCTAATTCTAGACTCATAGAATCTTTTAGGTAAACTAGACCTACGGCCCACTCTGTCTAACATTTTATTCAATGCAAACATCTTTTTTTTTAACAGCCTTTTATTTTTATTTTATTTTTTGAAAGATTTTATTTATTTATTTGACAGAGAGACAGCATGCACAAGCAGGAGGAGCAGCAGGCAGGGGTGAGGGAGAAGCAGGCTCTCCCTCCCACCCCTCAGTCCCGATGCGGGGCTTGATCCCAGAATCCTGGGATCATGACTTGAGCTGAAGGCAGGCCAACTGAGCCAGTCAGGTGCCCCTACAGCCTTTTAAAATATTTCCTTTTCCATTGATAACTTAATATAGTAATTCTTCAAATATTGTTTCATTGTTAAACAACTCTGGTTAACTTCTACTATTAACCAGTAACTATTCATAACTGCTATTATTACCTAATAAGTTAATAAATGCAACTTCTACTAATTATTCAAATGTGTTGTTTTAGGGGTGCCTGGGAGGCTCATTCCGCTAAGTATCTGCCTTTGGCTCAGGTTGTGATCCTGCGGATCCAGTCCTGCATAGGGCACTCTGCTCAGCAGGGAATCTGCCTCTCCCCCGACCCTCTCCCCCGACCCTCCCCCCCTGCTGGTGCTCTTGCTCACTCTCTCTCAAATAAATAAATAAATAAATCTTTATTAAAAAAAATAGTTGTTTCATTGTTAGACAATTCCAGTTATTAAAAGTAGTTTTAGGGGCACCTGGGTGACTCCATTGGCTAAGCATCTGCCTTTGGCTTGGGTCATGATCCCAGTGTTCTGGAATAGAGCCCCACATCATGTACCTGGCTCAGCAGGGAGCCTGCTTCTCCATCTGCTCCTCCTCCCCACTCATTCTCTCTCTCTCAAATAAATATTTTTTTAAAAGTAATTTTAAATTAAGTCAAAATATGGTTCATTCGAACTTCTACCTGTGGTCTGAATTTTTTTTTTTAATTTGGAACTAAATCATCTCTTTGATATTAGATCTGTTTACCTAAGGTAAGACCCACATCATGACTTCTTGCAGTTTTTTGAAAATAGTTTTTGAATATCTGTCTGCAGACTGATTGTTCTTAGTTCTTTCAAATATTCCATATAATGCATATATTTTGTCTTTTACTATCCTGACTATGAGTTTCTAATTTAAGTCTCGCTAATTATCTTTAAAATTTTTAATCCCGAAACCTTGGTGTAAGTATTCAGTGTAGTTTGGGATATATATGCTTATATTTCTGAAAAATTTAATGAATTTTAATAAAAGCATATTAAGATGAATGATGTGTTCAGGTCGTCCATGTGACTGAGAGAGACTCTGATGGCAACAACACTTGGAATAAATGTGACAGAGATAAGCGCTGTGCTTAAGTTTTATAGTTAAGTAGAAAAGTAATTTTCAAATCTCCTTTTTTCTATTAGGGCAAATTGAAAAGGGTTATTTTTATGATCATTTGACTACACTGGATACATTTATTGGGTGAATTAACATAGATGAATGCCTGCATACAATCACATTGGATTAACTATTAGCGTTAAGGCCAACTGTGGCAGACAGAGTAATGGCCTCCCAAAGATATCCACATCCTAATCTTTGGAACCTGTAACTATATTACCTAACATGGCAAAAAGGACTTTGCAGATGTGATTAAAGATTTTAAGATGGGAGATTATCTTGGATTATCCAGAAGGGACTGATGTCATCACAGTTTGTTGTAAGTGAAAGATAGAGACAGGACAATCAGTGTCAGATTGACATGAGAACAAGTTGACAGACATTTATGGATTAAAGATGGAGAAATGGGCCATGAGCCAAGGAATGCAGACAGCTTCTAGAAGCTGGAAAGAGAGACAAAATGGATTCTCTCCTATAATCTCCAGAAGAGAACACAGCCTTTCCAACACCTTAATTATAGCCCACTGAGACATGTTGGACTTCTGACTTCTAGAAATTTAAGGTAACAAATATCTGTTAGTTTAAGCCATTAAATTTGTGGTGATTTGTTACAGAAGTGAATAAAACAATGTTAAATTGAATAGTTTCAGTTTCCCTTGATATAGTATAGAGAATTGAAAATAGGAGGTTCCAGAATATTGTCAGTAATGGAGGAGTAGGGTGAGATTTCTATATGGAACAATTGAGCATTTTTCCAATGATGTGGTCATTTGGTAATTGTCTGTATGGAACTATGATCAGAGCCCTGAACTATCTAATCTGGCACCACAAGAATTGTGCCTGCCTGCCTGCTTGTTTTGTTGAGAAAGACATATGACAGTGAACAGAGTCAGCATGTTACAGATTGTCAATATAACTTAAACTCCATATAAAACTTTCTGACTATATAATCTACAGAGTTATGGAAAGAGCTTGGCAGAAGGAGCCAAACACAGGTCTATTTTAAAGTTCAATCCCCAAATTTTTCTTCCTCAAGAGAGATTTTAAGCAAGTTTCCCTGCTTTTATCTGCCTAAGATCTTTATGACTAAGCAAATGAGTCATATTTCTTATATTAAAGATAACATATAATATAATTTTTTAAAAGATTTTATTTATTTATTTGACAGAGATCACAAGTAGGCAGAGAGGCAGGCAGAGAGAGAGGGGGAAGCAGGCTCCCTGATGAGCAGAGACCCTGATGCAGGGTTCGATCCCAGGACCCTGAGATAACGACCTGAGCCGAAGGCAGAGGCTTTAACCCACTGAGCCACCCAGGCGCCCCATCATATAATATAATTCTTATTAGTTCTTCTCAAAGCTTCGTGAAGATGACAAACAATAGAATGTTTAATTCACATGAAGGTTGCTAAGCATTAATGAATGGCAGAAACCTAAGATATGATAATATTAAATGACTAGTCTTGGAATTCTTAAAGAAGTGGTAGCAGAGTGAGGATTAGAATTTTATTGGCTTCAATTAGTATTTTTAGATTGCTCTATATTTCACTATAATAAGGACATCTATTCTAGTTGGCAATTTATGTCATTCATGTTAATAACTTTTAATATCTTGTTTAAACTTATTTCACACATAAAAGTGAGTTTTAGAAGGATGAAAAGAGGGATGCCTGGGTGGCTCAGTGGGTTAAAGCCCCTTCCTTCAACTCAGTTCATGATCCCAGGGTCCTGAGATTGAGCCCCGAATCGGGCTCTCTGCTCAGCAGGGAGCCTGCTTCCTCCTCTTTCTCTGCCTGTCTCTCTGCCTGCTTGTGATCTCTGTCAAATAAAATCTTTAAAAAAAAAAAAAAGAAGGATGAAAAGACTTGATCAAGGTCATACAGCTCACCAGTGAGGTCACTGTGAGAACATATGTGGTTTTACATAGGCTGCTGATGTCAAAATTAAGCTTCATAATTCAGATGTAATATCCAGAATTTTTTTTTAATCTATAGAGGTAAAAAATATTTTGGGGGTGGGATGGGATGAAGGAGGGTTAGGAATTATATGGTTTATGTAGAGTTTTTCGTTTGTAATTCTTGAACTCACTAGACAATTACCAGCCATCTTTCAAATGTTGGTATATAATAAGCTTTTACTCTGCATCTTAGTCTACTGCTGACAGTCTTAAAGCTAGAATTAAACACTCTTTTTTACTATGAAAATGTTTTGCTCTGTTGAAAATATTCAACTCAAATATTTCTTTATATTTTTATTATTACTCTATGTTTGTTAATTTTTTAAATTTTAAATTACATTGATAGTCTGTTTTAACAATGTGTAAATGAGAGAGAAGTAGAGAGGGAGAAGATTGAGAATGGATTATTTATTTCACCAGAATCCCAGAATCACACAGAAAACCAGAAACAACTCATGGAGGCCATATTACCATGAGCAAGTCATCCTTGGTTTAGTGGATGAAACATGAATGTATTTGAATTCGGTTTTCTTCCTGAGGTAGGCTGGATCTAGCCCTCAAATATATCAAGTCTTAATCTCTGGAACCTGATAATATTGCCTCATACGGCAAAAGGGGCTTTGCTGGTATGATTAAATTTATGATCTTGAGATGGGGAGATTATCTTAAGTTATCTAAGTAGGACCTAATTGTAATTACAAGGATCCTTATAAGAAGGAAGCAAAGGAATATTTGATGACAGAAGGGGAAATAGGAGATATAATGATGGAAATAATAGGTTAGAGTGCTACAAGGAGGGGATCACAAGCCAAGAAGTACAGGTAGACTCTAGAAACTATAAGAGGCTAGGGAAATCAATTACATCTAGAGCCCTCAGAAGAAACTAGCCTTACCACCATCTTAATTTTAGCCCAATTAGGCTAATTTCAAATTCTGACCTCCAGAGTTGTAGGTGAATAAATCTGTGTTGATTGAAGCCACTAAATTTGTAATTCTGTGTTATTGTGATAATAGGAAACCAATACAATTCCCTGCTCTGTCATTGTTAAATCATGTACTCTTGGCTAATTCATTTAATTCTGTGACTACTTTTGTTCCTTTTATGTAATGTTGGGTTTAATAGTGCCTGTATTACAGATCTCTCAAGACTGTCATGAGGAAATGTGTAAAGTTGTACCTGAAATAAATGTTTTGGGCTTTTCACTACAATGATATCATTGTGAAAGATGGAGGGCCAAAGCCAAATGTTGAATAATTGCTTGTTAAACCCCCAAACCAGTTAAAAATGTGGTGCAAATTTTTTAGGTATCATGGCTTTAAAACTGCTACATTTTATTCTGATCTGAAGCAGATCGCTAGAGTCCTTGTTAAAGCAATTAACTAGTCTCTCATTTAAGAGTTCCACTTTATTTTTCTACTTAAAAACAAGGAAAATATTTTCTTCTGTACATTTCTTACATTTCTTACCACCATATGTCCTCACTCTGCTAGATTTATTTTAGAACATGGAAAACCTGCCTTATTGCTTGCAAAACCCTTGGGGCTTGAGTCTATGTGAAGAGTGCATAAAAATTCTTGAGCAGACTATCAGATGGAACTGTTGACAACTCTTGAGCATAAAGGGAACCAAGTTTTACTTTTGCTTTACAAAGGACTTTTTTATTTTTTTTAACTTGCTGTCGTGGTTAAGTCTTAAAGGCACAATAATTCATTTGCTTCTTAAAAGTAATAGTCTTTAAATCTCAAATACTCTTTAAATCATGGAATTAAAAATAAATTGTCGGGGCGCCTGGGTGGTTCAGTGGGTTAAGCCTCTGCCTTCGGCTCAGGTCATGATCTCAGGGTCCTGGGATCGAGTCCCGCATCGGGCTCTCTGCTCCGCGGGGAGCCTGCTTCCTCCTCTCTCTCTCTGCCTGCCTCTCTGCCTACTTGTGATCTCTCTCTGTCAAATAAATAAATAAAATATTAAAAAAATAAAAATGTCATTTTTCCCAGCTCTTATAAGCTGGTATGCTGTTAAATAACCTAAACCAAGACTGGGCTGAGTACAATAAACTAACGTCTGGAATGTTAACGCACAGATAACATACTTCACTAATTTCTTGGATTTCTGCACTCTCTAATTTACAGAAATATTACAAAATAAATTGTGACCATGTAGCTTCATTCTTTTATATATTTTATCAAGCAGGTAATTTTAGATACTAGGGCTCTAGAAAATATCTTTACAGTGATTGCCTATGAATACGTATTGACTTTCCTAGTGGTAGTTATTATTACTATGTTTACAAGAACAGTCCATTTTGAACTATAGTATATAGTCAACCCACTTTACTTTGTTTATATTCTTTGGATATATAACTCTTAAATCTTTTGTTCAGCAAAATGACATTAAGTGTGACACATGAGCTATAGCTTATAAGTTACATGTAGGACTTACAGGTTTTGAGATTCACTATTATCAAATTTCGGGAATCCTGAGTGTCTGGATGAAAGGGAGGTCTGCTTTTGAAAAGAACATAAATAATCTGGTAACTCTTATTTTTAAAAAGATATTATTTACTTATTTGAGAGAGAGAGAGCACAAGTGTTGGGGGGGAGCAGATGGAGAGGGAGGAGGAGACTCACTGCTGAGCAGGAAACCAGAAGATGTGCTCAATCCCAGGATCCTGGGGTTGTGACCTGAGATGAAGGCAGACACTTAACTGACTGAGCCTCCCATGCACTCCTGGGTAACTCTTCTTCAAGGAAACTGTGATGCATATTCATCTCTGGTGCCTAGAATTCATTTCCAGAGGCTATAGAGGAGGTATCAGTGATTAAATGAAATGGTATTACTAGTAATTAGGGATTTACTAAACATGTGGTGTAGTGAAAAGTCCATTGGATTTAGAGTAGGAAATTCAGAAGTTGAATTTCAGTTCCACCTTTCATAGCTGTGTTACTAGGTCATTTAGTTTCTTTGGACCTCAGTGACCTCAACTAGAGAATGAGTATACTAATACTTGCTCTACCTATTCCATGATGTTGTTGTAAAGAATGAGTGAATATGTATCTTTATTTATTTATTCATTCATCAAGTCCATTTAGAGCATTTACTATGTTGCTTGGCTGTGTGCTAGGCTATGGGGATTCAGCAATGAATAAGACTGACATAGCACTTGCTTTCATTAAGCTTACATTCTATAGGAAAATGCAGATACTAAAAAAGTAAACACATAAATATGGAATTACAACTTGTGATAAGTACCATGAAGGAGGGGTTTGGGGTTTAATTTGAGAGCATAACAAGAGACTTACTTCAGGTAGTGTGTTCAGGAAGGGTCCCACTGTGGAGGTGATAATTAAGTTTACTCTTGAAAGAAGGAAGAACCAGTTAGATGACACGCAAGAAAAATAACATTTTGGGAGGAGTAATAGCAACTTTCTGAGATATTTTGAGATAAAATTGAGATAGAAGTGAGAAGATACATTAAATAGAGCTTTGAGAACATGATGGTAAACTTTATAAACTCTAAAATCCTCTGTAAGTTTAAGTGGTGATAATATTATTGGCACTACTATTTTTGACGTAATAACCCTGAGTTCTCTCATCCCTATAATGAATGTGTGGCCCTAAGTGACTCTTGGCACATGGAGATAAGCCTGTGGATTCCTGTATTTCAGCTTTGACTCTGAGCCAGATGGGATGAAAGCTGGGTTTCCCTCATTTGCCTTAAGATCAAAGGTATTCTAGGTGTCTTCTATAGTTAATTTTCCCCAAATGAAATTATTGGTTTCTTGGAGTTCCTGATTAAGTCACAGTAGGCTGAAGAGTTTTATCTGTTTGCACTTCTAATATCAACAATTTCGTCCCTGTAAACTAAGTAAAGAACTATTTTATTGAGTGGTCACTAGAAAGCATACTTCTTTATGTCACACTCTTTGGGAAAAGCAGGGACTTATTTTTCCAACTAGTTTCTAGAAGAGAAAGATTCAGCGATAATTAGACATCACTTATTATACTTGGGTTATCTGTCTGTTGAAGTGGAAGACTTCATGAAACAACAGCATAGCAGAATAGGAAGCTTCCTTAGAAATAAGCTATTTAAAACTCGTGATTATATATATAAAGAGCTACAGCTCAGGAACTAAACTCCAGGTTACCTGACTTGTAGGTCAGAGCTCTTGAAAACAGTATGTTGATACACTTGATGAAGTCTTAGAATGTAGATAAGGTTCAATGACATAGAGTTCAGAGCCTATGAACAAGAAAAAATTCTTGAGACATCTTTAATGCAAAATGGTGGTTTATTAAAGCACAGGGACAGGACCTGTGGGCAGAAAGAGCTGCTGCTCTGGGGTTTTGAGGAGTGGTGCATTATATGCTTGCAAGATGGGAGGGGGTTGGGGACGGCGTAAGTCTCTAAGGAATCTTGGAAGCAAGGTTTCCAGGACCTTGAGGGGCTAGCTATTGTTGAGAAAAAGGTTATTCATTACCAGTAATAAAACCTTTTTGTGAGACCCTTTAGATGTGTATCAGTAGGCCATATGCTTGGAAGTGATTGTCAACACCATCTTGGAGGGTTTAGAGATAAAGTTTCCAAAGGAACTTGTTAAAGTAGAACTTACAGGATCCTGGTTGAGGGTAGGGGGTCTTCAGGCTAGGATTGCCCTTTGCCTTAGCAAAGCATTAAGGTGGAGGCAGTTGAGTCCCTAGAGGAATGTCACTCTGCATGTTTTAAGGGCTTGTCAGTGGGTAAGGAAATTTAGTAATTTTTCTTCTGCCTCTGTTTCCCACATCATTCCCCCCTGAACAATCTTGACCCTTAAATCTTTAAGGTTGCTGAGGGTAGAAGGTCTCATGTCCTATAACTTCTTCCTGCTGAATAGGAGCGTAGAGCTGTCCATACCTACGGGTCAGTATTGGTCAGCTGAGGAATGTGTAGGGGAATTACAAAAGACAGAGGCAGCTGAACCCAATGATGACAGTAAAGAAGTGTCTCTGTGAGTGGTAAGGATCATCTGTCGATGTGAAGTCATTGCAGCAATGGAGTCTCAGCACCAAATAGAGAAACACTGAACAAGGCAACACATTAAGATTAGTAAGGCTAGACAATGAGAAGTTCAATAATGATCTTTACTTGTTGACCATAATCCTCCTTTAAAGCAGGAACTTAACCAATCACTGAGAGAAAAAGAAGGATTTTGTAGAGTCCCAATTTGGGTATTCATATCTTGTGTTATAGTCTGGTGACATTTTTGTGATAATCTGGGATTTACACACAGAATTTTGTTCTGGTAACTACACATGTGCTGCCCTGTGCTGTTCTTAGGACAGCTAAGGCCACTTTATTTTGTAAAACTGCTTTACACATTTGTGTTTCAGTTATTTAATGGAGAAATGCTATTTTGAGTATCACTAAGGTCTTTAACCATATACTTGTTAAGACATTTTATGCGCCAAACAACACCCTTCAGCTCCAAAGGGGAAACAAAAATGGATGTTAGTTGGTCGCACCAGTGAGACACAGAACGAGTTCACCATTGTTTTAAGTTTTGGAAGGTTGGCCAGGCTGGTAATGGTTTTAATAATGCATCCATGATTCCGGGAAAAACCCAAAGTACAGTGGCCTATCCAGCCTGGTGAAGCCATGAACATGAATTAGAGCCATATAACCATCAGGTCCTGTTAGGAGACAGTCCTCCAATTCTGGGTTTCTGTAACTGCAGTTTTGATATCAAGGGCTATTTAGTTTTGGAGGGCCATCGTTTTAATGTGTAATAAAAGGCAGTCCATTGTTACTGGACTGCCTTTTAGGGAATCCAAACCTAGGGACAATTTTCCTTCACAAAGTTTTTGTCACTTCCATGGCCTTTTTGCCCAAATCAGCGGCCTGGTGTAAACCTCATATTACTTTCTTTGGATCCTAAGGTCATATCCTTTGACGTCCTTTGAAGTGAATTATAGCTATCTCCTTTAGGTAGGTGTACAGCCTTAAGAAAAGTAATAATTTTAGGCCTGTATTTGATTTTGGAGTTATAGCTTGATAATAATCCCCTTTTCTTCCAAATTGCTCCATGGACATGTAGGACTAGAAAAGCATATTTGGAGTCAGTATTGATATTTATTTTTTAGGTTTTGGCAGTTGCAAAGCACTAGTGAGCACTATGGCATACCCAGCTTTTCTTATTCTTTTTATGAAAACTATTGTCATCAATAAACCAACTGTCATTTATTTTTAATAGGGGCATCTTAAATCTGGTCAACTAAAGTAAGCAAGATCAATAACCTCTGAATGGTCAGGTCCCGGTGTGAGGGTAGATATGTCTGACAGGTTGAGTATTATTTCAGGCATATCTGTAAGTGAAACCTGGTATTTAATAAGTTGGCCTCCATCATCCATTGGTGGGTGGCCTTTGGTTTCAAAGACAAATCTGGACCTGATGTGAAGTCATTACAGTCAGAGACTGTCCTACAGTGAGATTTGAGGCTCCCTTTACCAAGAGCACTGTTGTATGCTTAGCTAAAGCCTTTGTTTGCAATTGTACCTTAATAGAGGTGGCTTTTAGGATAAATATGACTAAAGGGATGAGACCATTAAGAAGCTCTTTTTGAATGGTCCAGCCTTAATATCCTAATTACTGGCAAGTGGGATCACTGGTAAGTGGGAGAAAACTTGTCAGGAGGTAAGGGGAGTCCCACATGCATCATCCAATCCAATCATAAAGAAATTGGCATCATTTATTATCTCCACAAGTCCATAGTTAATTCTATGGAGTAGGGTATGCT
This sequence comes from Martes martes, assembly GCF_963455335.1. Classification (NCBI taxonomy): domain Eukaryota; kingdom Metazoa; phylum Chordata; class Mammalia; order Carnivora; family Mustelidae; genus Martes; species Martes martes. The sequence continues at coordinate 63,563,510 of NC_137897.1, forward strand.
TTTGGCTTTTGGACAATTTTATTATCCCAGGCACACAGAATTGGTAAAAGTTATAGTTAAGTTATATAATTGTTGGGGAATCAATCCCATTTTTCAGTTGTTTAATCATGTGCCATGGGGTCTTGTTATTATCCCCACAGAATAAAAAGCAAGAAGATTGTCTAAACAAGCTATTGTGCAACCTTTCTGAAGTTTACCTCAAATTGTATAGCTTAGGTAAACAACATTTAAAGACAATCAAATCTAGAATTTAACATCCACAAGGGTGTGTTATTAAAACAGAATTTTTCACTCTAAAAGAACCCTCATTTCCAGAGATAGCCAAGTCAGGATTAATTTATTTGAAAAACAAGTCTGGTTTTAACAAACTTGGCCTAATTATTTACATAAGCTCAGCAAGAACAGTGAGTGATCATATAAATCTTTTAGAATCTGCTTTGCTGGAACTTCTTATAAGGAATATCTAGGTTGAACTTTTAGTAGCCTCCGAGGCCAGAAGCCAAGCCAAGTACTTACCATCAGACATGCCTGCAATACCTGTTGATTTGGGCAGAGTCCTCTTAGAGGTCTCCAAAATATCCTGAGGTTCCTGTAACTGCCAGGAAGTGACATTCTTTACTCACCTGATGAGACTGCTGGGAACTCTGTAAGCAAGGTATCATGCCAACAGTTCCAAGGGGTTTTATGGCTCCAGGTTTCATAAAGTCAACCTCAGTTCCTTAAAGCTGTCTGGTCATATATGAGTCTATGCATGTCTTTCTCAAATATGATGTTCCAGTCAAAGCCTTGATAAAATAACCAATGTTTCTAATAGTGTCCTGGTACAAGGAGAATAGATTCTTATTGAACTTATGCAAATGACTGATTGCCATGGAAGAAAGAATACTCACTGAGACCTTGAGTTTCAGAGGGTTCAGATAAAGAGAAAAGAATGCTTTGATTTGTTTACAAATGAATATTTTTACATTTTTGTAAGTCACAGATAACTTAAGTAAAATTTTCCTTAGTCTGAAAGAGCAAAATTAGAGAACAAGCAATGTCTAAAATAAGAGACATAACACTATAATCTTTTAGTTCATTTAGTCCCATGTTACTAACTCTGGTTTAGTTTGAATGCAGCTTTAGTTAGTTCTGAAAATTCTTACCCATTTCAGTTTTAGGATTTTCAATATATTGAATACCTGTATTTGTCCTGAAAGTCCTTTATATGAATCTCCTTGAAGATAAAACTCATTTTACAAGAGAATTAGAACAATTATAAATGACAAAAAACTCAGAAATGGATATTGTTAATGATCTGAAACAAGAGTTCACTATGATACTATAGCCAAGGAAACTCAGTTGTCCTGTGACACACTGACACATAACACTTTAACAGCCAGAACCAGAATGTACCATACCAAACAAGCAAGCCTAATTAGTCAAGACTTTGTTCAAGATTTAAATCTTGGGGGAGTTTGTTAAAACCTTTTAAAGCACATGCCTAAATAGGATTAGGGATGTTAAAGATCTGATAAAACAAAACATAGAAACTATTTTTTCTGGGCAGGCAAAGAGAAATCTATTTATATTTTCTTCTTAACAGCAGATCAATTAATCTAAGAAAACTTTGTCTTTTTGAACAAAGAGAAAACCAGCTTTCTATACCAGTGCCTTTTTAAAATTCATTTCAATCTTAGTCCGTCCTGACCATACCTAAAATACCATTCCAAAGATTTCCCTTCACAAACCTACAACTTTCCTTTGCATTCAGATTTTGTCCCAAGCCATTCCCTTCCAAACAACCATCTCATTTAGGACAAAATTACCTTCCTTTACCTTCAACAAAATGCATTCCCATTCCTTATATCTTTCTTACATATCTTCTACTTTTCCACATACAGAGTTGTTCTCCTTATTTCCGTCAGTCTTAGTTACACTTAGCAGAATTCTGTACTCTTAGAAGCACCTTAATCTCTAGTGATGGCTAAGTATTAACCAATGTCAACTGTTACAACAGAATTCTTTAGATGGCAAATTTATGAATCAGTTAAGCACACAGTATGTTTACCAACAAACTTAAATATTTTTAGTTTTTTGCAATAAGTTAAAAGCACAAACCTATGTCCAGTAATCAATGTTTTAGCACCTTAACCTATTTGGAAAAGACCTAGATGTCCAACAAATTTAATTTCATTTGTCATGCAAGCAAAACTTTAAACTTTCAGGTTATCAGAAACTTTGAAAGCTATCTCAGCAATTACCCATGAGAACTTTGAGACAGACAATTAACCATCAGTTTAGTCATCTCTTTGCTAACAAATTTCAACAGATAACACGAGCTTATCTGACCTTCAGTAAACTTTGAAGTGTCATGTTTACTGATAAACGACATTTTTATCTTAATTAAACAAACACACAACTTAATTCAAATACTGATTTACGTTCCACCTGGGCCCACCCCACTTTCCAATGTTTACCTGAGGCATAGGTGGGGAAATCTGGAGTGGGGGGTGTTAGGTCCAAGGGGTGCTCTTCTTGTTCCTTGACAGAGAACAAGAGGAGGAGCCATGGTGCAGGGGGCACTGAAGATGGTCTAGAAGCCAGTTATCCAGGCCACACCCAAGTTGGTGCAGAAACAGGAAAAGGGGAAGACAGAAGATACAAAGTGCTGCCAGAAGGCAGAGAAAGGGTTCCCAGTTTTAGAGCTCATCAGCTCCAACAGAGAAGCAGATGCCATGTTTTCCCACCAACAAGGAGGGAAGGGTTAGGCAGTCCACATCGGGCCAGAGAAGACAGGGAATTTCCCCAAAACAAAAGGAGTTTCAGCAGCTGCTTGGGAATATTCCTTAAAGTCTCTATCTCAAGTTAGACTAACCACAGTTGGCTCCAGTTATAGCTATCAACACAGGAAATGAGGGAGAAGCCCCCACATCTATTAGGAACAAAGAGAGAGCAAGTCAGAGTCCCCTTTGCTAGGGATGGCCTGTGTATCCTCCAGCAAACTGGGTTTACTAGGAGAAGGCTTATGTAGATAATTATCATCCAATATATCAGAAGGGAGTTTACTAGCTGACCCATTCAAGCAAACACATTCTACAAAAGGCCCTTAGGTCAGGGTGTAGAGCAATGAAGGCCTAGGTATGAGCAATGAAGGTATCCTAGGTCCATTTGCCCTATTTCCTGCAGAGGAGATCTAACTGATAGATCCCACTGAGGTCATGCACTGTTACAGGAGCTCATTCCTTTCCTGAGTTTTACAATGCAATTTGTTTCCAGTGGGTTAAAAAGGCACTCCAAGGTAGAGTCCTTGGGAACCAAAGAAGCTTACTGAGGCCATGCTCCCAGAAAAGTAAGGAAGGTCCATTATTAAATACCCCCCTGACTCCTGGGTGGGGTGCCACACAGGATATGTCAGAAGTTCCCCTGTGTCAAAAGGGACTGGAGACGTCCCTTACACAAGACATCACTATTGATCAGTATCCTGCCTTCCCTGGGAAGGCATTCCTGCTGTAAAAGGCCCTGAAGGGGTGCTGGCGCCCCTCCACTACCCCATCACATCCTAGGCTGCCAATGGGTGGCTGATGAATGGACTAAAATACCGTGTCGTGCCATGCCATCGTCTGTCCTGAAGTTTGTGTACTGTTTTGCTGTTTTAACCCATGGAAAATACTAGAAAAGTTTGGCAAGGGGAAATTACCCAATTTTGTAGCTTTAAGTAGTGGAGGACACTGACAAGAAACAGTAAAGACTGAAATCCATCATGGTCTAAGCAAAATTCCAATACACATGGTCCTTACAGACAAATTCCCTAGGAAATGGTCCCTGGCTGGGTTTTAATTCAACTGGGTACTGGTTTTGGCCAGCTCCCAGTGGGGGTCCCATGGCCAGAAGTGGCTAGACCAGGGATGTAGAGGGGATCACATTGGATCAATCAGGAAGAAACGTCACACAGGAGTCTTAAGATTGGCAGCCGTCCTGGTGACTTAGGTGGCTGTCCCATGCCCAAGACAGACAACTTTATATAAGAACAGGAATAAAGAGAGGGCATCAAGTTTCTGGATCTTATTACCATTCCAGCCAGGGTACTAACTTCCAGCCAAAAGGCAGACATTCTCCTCCCCACTGAGTAGTCACAGTCTAGAGGACTGCATGCAGCCTGAGCAATCGACATGAAAGTGTTCCAGTAAGACCATACTCCTTGAAAAGCCCCTGAAATGAGAGTAAAGGAAGAGAGAAAGTACTCACCAATTTTGCACTGAAACTCAGAGTCCAGATCTAAAAACTCAAAGTCCCTTCGTGGTCACCAAATGATGAAGTCTTAGAGTACAGATAAGTTTCAATGATGTAGAGTTCGGAGCCAATGGACAAGAAAGAATTCTTGTGACATCTTTGATGCAAAATGGTGGTTTATTAAAGCACAGGGATAGGACCTGTGGGCAGAAAAAGCTGCTACTCTGGAGTTTTGAGGAGTGGTGGATTATAGGCTTGCAAGTTGGGAGGGAGTTAGGGATGGCGTAAGTCTCTAAGGCATCTTGGAAGCAAGGTTTCCAGGCCCTTGAGGGGCTAGCTATTGTTGGCGAAAAGGTTATTCATTACCAGTAATAAAACCTTTTCGTGAGACCCTTTAGATGCGTATCAGTGGGCCATATGCTTGGGAGTGATTGTGAACCTGTATCTTGAAGGGTTTAGAGATAAAGTTTCCAAAGAAATTGTTAAAATAGACTTACAGGATACTGGTCGGGAGTGGGGTGCGGGTGGGGGGGTAGGGATCATCAGGCTAGGATTGCCCTTTGCCCTTAGCAAAGCCTTAAGGTGGGGGTAGTTGAGTTCCTAGAGGAATGTCACTCTACCTGTTTTATGGGCTTGTCAGGGGGTAAGGAAATTTAATAAATTTTCTTCTACCTCTGTTTCCTATTGAAGGCATTGCCATTGAAGGCAAATGCATTCACCAGCCCTGGAATAAATCCCACTTGGTCGTGGTGAATAATCCTTTTCATGTACTGTTGGATCTTATTGGCCAGTATTTTGGTGAGAATTTTTGCATCTGTGTTCATCAAGGATATTGGTCTGTAATTCTCTTTTTTTGATGGGATCCTTGTCTGGTTTTGGGATCAAAGTGATGCTGGCCTCATAAAATGAGTTTGGAAGTTTTCCTTCCATTTCTATTTTTTGGAACAGTTTCAGGAGAATAGGAATTAATTCTTCTTTAAATGTTTGGTAGAATTCCCCTGGGAAGCCGTCTGGTCCTGGATTTTTGTTTGTTTGGAGATTTTTGATGACTGTTTCAATCTCCTTACTGGTTATGGGTCTGTTCAGGTTTTCAATTTCTTCCTGGTTCAGTTGTGGTAGTTTATATGTCTCTAGAAATGTATCCATTTCTTCCAGATTGTCGAATTTGTTGGCATAGAGTTGCTCATAGTATGTTCTTATAATTGTTTGTATTTCTTTGGTGTTGGTTGTGATCTCTCCTCTTTCATTCATGATTTTATTTATTTGTGTCCTTTCTCTTTTCTTTTTGATAAGTCTGGCCAGGGGTTTGTCAATCTTATTCTTTCAAAGAACCAGCTCCTAGTTTCGTTGATTTGTTCTATTGTTTTTTTTTTTTTTTTGGTTTCTATTTCATTGATTTCTGCTCTGATCTTTATTATTTCTCTTCTCCTGCTGAGCTTAGGCTTTCTTTGTTCTTTCTCCAGCTCCTTTAGGTGTAGGGTTAGGTTGTGTATTTGAGACCTTTCTTGTTTCTTGAGAAAGTCTTGTACTGCCATATATTTTCCTCTCAAGATTGCCTTTGTTGTGTCCCACAGATTTTGAACCGTTGTGTTTTCATTATCATTTGTTTCCATGATTTTTTTCAATTCTTCTTTAATTTCCTGGTTGACCCATTCATTTTTTAGAAGGATGCTGTTTAGTCTCCATGTATTTGCGTTCTTTCCAAATTTCCTCTTGTGATTGAGTTCTAGCTTCAGAGCATTGTGGCCTGAAAATATGCAGGGAATGATCTCAATCTTTTGATAGCAGTTGAGACCTGATTTATGACCCAGGATGTGGTCTATTCTGGAGAATGTTCCATGTGCACTAGAGAAGAATGTATATTCAGTTGCTTTGGGATGGAATGTTCTGAATATATCTGTGATGTCCATCTGGTCCAGTGTGTCATTTAAGGCCTTTATTTCCTTGTTGATCTTTTGCTTGGATGATCTGTCCATTTCAGTGAGGGGAGTGTTAAAGTCCCCTACTATTATTGTATTACTGTCGATGTATTTCTTTGATTTTGTTATTAATTGGTTTATATAGTTGGCTGCTCCCATGTTAGGGGCATAGATATTGAAGATTGTTAGGTCTTCTTGTTGGACAGACCCTTTGAGTATGATATTGTGTCCTTCCTCATCTCTTATTATAGTCTTTGGCTTAAAATCTATGTGATCTGATATAAGGATTGCCACCCCAGCTTTCTTTTGATGTCCATTAGCATGGTACATTTTTTTCCATCCCCTCACTTTAAATCTGGATGTGTCCTCGGGTCTAAAAGGAGTTTCTTGTAGGCAGCATATTGATGGGTTTTGTTTTTTTATCCATTCTGATACCCTGTGTCTTTTGATTGGGGCATTTAGCCCATTAACATTCAGGGTAATTATTGAGAGATATGAATTTAGTGCCACTGTATTGCCTGTAAGGTGACTGTTACCGTGTATTGTCTCTGTTCCTTTCTGATCTACTACTTTCAGGGTCTCTCTTTGCTTAGAGGACCGCTTTCAATATTTCCTGTAGAGCTGGTTTGGTGTTTGCAAATTCTTTCAGGTTTTTTTTTTTTTTTTGTCCTGGAAGCTTTTTATCTCTCCTTCTATTTTCAATGATAGCCTAGCTGGATATAGTATTCTGGGCTGCACGTTTTTTCTCGCTTAGTGCTCTGAATATATCATGCCAGTTTTTTCTGGCCTGCCAGGTCTCTGTGGATAGGTCCACTGCCAATCTAATGTTTTTACCCTTGTATGTTACAGACTTCTTTTCCCGGGCTGCTTTCAGGATTTTCTCTTTGTCGGTAAGACTTGTAAGTTTTACTATCAGGGGACGAGGTGTGGACCTATTTTTATTGATTTTGAGGGGCATTCTTAGCATCTCCTGGATTTTGATGTTTGTTCCTTTTGCCATATTAGGGAAATTCTGTTCAATAATTCTCTCCAATATACCTTCTGCTCCCCTCTCTCTTTCTTCTTCTTCTGGAATCCCAATTATTCTAATGTTGTGTCGTCTTACAGTGTCACTTATCTCTCGAATTCTCTCCTCGTGGCCCAGTATTTGTCTCTCTTTTGCTCAGCTTCTTTATTATCTGTCATTTGGTCGTCTATGTCACTAATTCTTTCTTCTGCCTCATTTATCTTAGCAGTAAGAGCTTCCATTTTTGATTGCACCTCATGAATAGCTTTTTTGATTTCAACTTGGTTAGATTTTAGTTCTTTTATTTCTCCAGATAGGGCTTTTATCTCTCCAGAGAGGGTTTCTCTAATATCTTCTATGCCTTTTTCGAGCCCGGCTAGAACCTTGAGAATTGTCATTCTGAACTCTAGATCTGTCATATTACCAATGTCCGTATTGATTAGGTCCCCAGCCTTCGGTACTACCTCTTGTTCTTTTTTTTTTTTGTGGTGAGTTTTTCCGCCTTGTCATTTTGTCCAGATAAGATTTGCTTTCTCCTCTTCTAGAATTCCGCTGTTCTTGGTGAGTGAAGTTGGTCTTGGCTGGGTTTCTTGTTGATCTTCTGGGGGAGGGGCCTGTTGTAGTGATTCTCAAGTGTCTTTGCTGCAGGCATTGCACCGCCCTTGCCAGGGGCTGGGCTAAGTAATCTGCTCGGGTTTGCTTTCGGGAGCTTTTGTTCCCTCAGCGCTTTCCGTAGAGTTCCGGAGGATGGGAATGTAGATGGTGGCCTCCCAATCTCCGGTTGGAGGAGTCGAGAGCTCGGGGTCCCGCTCCTCAGTGTGCCCTCAGAGAAAAGCGTCCAACCTCCCCCGCCTCCCTGGCCTCCGGTCGCACCTGGAGGAAAGTGCTCAATTGCTCGCACTTGGAGAAAAGCGCCTGGTCCCTTCCGTCTCTGTGGCCTCCAGCCGCGCTCTGAGCCCACCCAGCCTGCGACCGGCTCAAGGTAACCCCGAGCTGAGAGCTCACTTCTCGGCTCTGTCTCTGTAGCCTGCTTCCCCGCTCTAATACCTGCGAGCTCTGCGACACTCAGACACCCCCGGTCCTTCAGTAACTCCGCGGGACTTGGGGTTACGCTGACCCCGCATGGGCTTATCCCCGGTTTAGCCTCTGGAGCGATGTCCCTCAGTGGAGCAGACTTTTAAAAGTCCCGATTTTGTGCTCCGTTGCTCTGCCACTTGCCAGAAGCCGGCCCCTCCCCCCTTGTTCTGTCTTCCCGTCGCTTTGGATTCACTTCTCCGCAGGTCCTACCTTTCAGAAAGTGATCGATTTTCTGTTTCTAGAATTGTTGTTCTTCTTCTCTTCGATTTCCCATTGGATTTGTAGGTGTTTGCAATGGTTAGATAAGCTATCTAGCTGATTTCCTGCTACCTGATGTCATCTCAGCCTGCTACTTCTCCGCCATCTTGACTCCTCTCTCCTGTTGTTTGTCATTTTTAAAATAGACAAATTAGTTTATAGTTTTGGACACTTTCTTTTTTTAATCATTTCTTTCTGAAACTAAGGACCTAAATAAAGTGGTACAGTTCTATGGGATTTTGCCCTCTGCTAGAAAGCAGTTGACTTGTTGCTATAGCTGACTGGAAGGGGGATTCCTAACTCTTATCAACTACTAGCAGTTATTTTAACTGAATTGCTACCTGTTAAATGGTGATTGTATAATCAATTTTGTGATGAGCTTGTCAAATTTTTGCTGAAAAGTTAGGTGTAAATAAGTTCGAATAATATTCAGTTTCAACTTGTGCAAAATTACTGTGCTGACAGTTTTTGTAATGACTTCTCATTTAAGTTTTAGCATGCCATTGTGGTACAGTAAATTAATTAATTAAAATATGTATATATTAATTATATATATGTGTGTGTATATATATAATTATATATATAATAATTATAAATAAATAAATATATTATATATGTGTGTGTGTATATATATAAAATACATTTATTTATTTATAATTATTTTATATATATATATATACACACACACACACACACACACATATATATATATATATATATAAAATTATTTGGCCTTTGGTTCCTGGCACAGAACTCCTAAACCCATGGAGTGTCCTGAATGTTGGGAGTGCTTTTTGTTATTCATAACGACCACACGGAATTTTATGCTAATGAGGTGGCCCTTGGCTGGGTGTAGCCTCTAAATAGCTTTAGATTGAAAGCTGATCCCCAGAAAAACAATCAAGCGATTAGGGTTTGGGACTTGAAGGACTCAATATTGAGCTCAATGACCAGTGGCCAGAAATTTAATCAATGTTGCCTACATAATGAAATCTTCATAAAACCCCAAAATGACAGGATTTGGGAAACTTCTAAGTTTTTAAATATACCCATGTTCCAGGAGAATGGTGCACCCTAATTCAACAAGGACAAAAGTTCCTGCACTTTGGATTCTTCCAAACCTCACTCTGTGTATCTTTTTATCTGGCTGCCTATTTCTATCCTTCACAATAAAGAGTAAATAGAGGTGTTTTGTTTTGTTTTGTTTTTCCTAGACCTTTCCTAAGTTCTATGAGTTGTTCTAGTGATCTTGGGGGGGGGGTTGTGGAAATCCTTGAATTTGTAGTTAGAAGTATGGGCTTCCTGGGGTCACCACTTGTGGCTGGCATCATCTCAGGACTGAGCCCTATAAATGTGGGATCTTATCTAAATGCAGATAGTGTCAGAATTGTATTGGTAGACACATGAGGTATCAGAGAATTGGCAAATATATGTATATGTAGAAAAATTACATATAGTTGTCAGAAAAACCACATTAGCATGCTAGTTAGTTTTGAGATTAAAATGTGAATGTTTTACATTTAAATTCCAGTACTCTTCTTTGGTTCTTGTTTTGTAACATTTATTACTGTTCATAAGTGATACCAATAATGTCTCTATAGAAGAACATTTCAGAACCTTATAATATATGAAACTCAGCTACATAAACACTAATGCCAAGCTATTAGAAGACCCCAGTTGTAAAAGTGGCAGCTTTGGGTACAAGGCTACAGTAGCAGTATTCTCTGGGAACTAGCAAATTAAATTAACTAGGATAATGTGTATGATATTTAGCATAATACCTGGCACACAGTAAATGCTAAATATATATGTATGTCCATATGTTATTAATGTGTATGTGTGTATTTTAAAAAAAGTGATTAAACAATGTAGGTAATATAAACAAACTATATTTAACACAGAATGAAGAAGGCAGTCTTCATTTAGAGAGCTGCAAAATGGGGTGGTAGGCAGGAAGCTTTTACAGAATAAAGAATAAAGAACAAGGAAGAGAAAAGTAGAAAATATCTAGTTGGTTGGGGACACATAGTCAAACTTTTTTGGGGTGAGAAGGCCCAGATTTGGCATGGTATTTTGAGATTGACTGACTGGATATACTGTGTAAGTTTTTATAGGCAAGATAAACACGACACCAGGCGAGGTAGGCACAAGGCAAGATTTATTAAAGGCACTCACCAGCAAAGTTTCACGGCTCAGGAGAAGGGGAGCCAGGAAAGTCATGCCGGGAGGAGGTGGGCACCCTTGGGCGAGGTTCCGTGACTCTGGAAAGTGGAGTTGGGGAAGTCACAGTGGGAGGGAGTCGGCGGGGGTCTTTTATCAGGCCAAGGCAGGGCATGGGCTCACATCCATATATGGTAGGGTATTTGGTGATCAGAGGGTATGGGGTGGGGGGTCCTGATACTTCTGTTTCCTGCATAGGTATCAGGTTACCTATGGAGATGTGACATGGGCATACATCCTTTTGGCAGGAGAGTCAAGGGTTAAGGAAGAGGGGGGAGGGGGCTGGAAGATGGCAGCCCCGGAGGTCATTTCTATTGTTCCTCCTGCATTCCAGGAGCCACCGACCCAACATTCCAACCTTTTTGGTGTAATAGGGGTGACAATTCAGATCTGGCTACTTTCTGCTGGTGAAAGGGCGTCGTTATAGGGTCCTTCGCATGTGGGTAGGCGGATATAGGGATGCAGAAGGAGTTGGTTTACAGTGACCCTGGAAACCTCGCAGATGCAATCCTGAATGAAGTGAAGAACACGGGGGCCATTAGTGCTAATAGGCAGAGGAGAATACGGGGACTTAGGATCAGAAAGAGCCAGGTCGTTAAGGGGGAGAGCCACCATTGAGAGGGGTTTATTTCAGGATGATGCTGGCCACGAAGGGAGTCACGGATTTTTGCCAGGGCACTGATATTGGTTTTGACTATACCAGATTCATTTATATAATAGCAGCATTCTTCATTGAGGAATAAACAGGTTCCTCCCTTGTCTGCGGTGAGCAGGTCCAGGGCTCGTCGGTTCTGTAGTGCTACCTGGGCCACTGAGGTAACCTGTCGTTGTAGGGATGCCAAAGACTCGGCTGAGGCCTCCATGGCTGTTCAGAGCTGTTCAGATAAATCTCGGGTAGCGTCTATGGAGTGAGCTAGGGCCCCGGTGTCCAGTCTAGTGGCCACTAAGGAAGATGCTAAGGAGACCCCAATAACCAGGGGAAGAAACACAGCCCTTTTCTGTTGCAGGAGGGGGGTGGAGAGAATGGCCATTTCTGCTAGGGCTGGCACCCTCCTGGCTGGCAATCTGCGGTGACCAGCTGACTAGACCATGTGACGTCCCCATGGGTCCAAGTTTCCACTAGGAAGAAGTGTCTCCTGAACCCAGGGTCACCAGAAGGGCAACTATGGGAGGGGTAGAAAGAGGAGGGTGAGGAGAAGTGTGGGGAAATCCACAACCACGTGGGCCCCAGGATTTGGGAAGTCCAGTCATCCTGTGGTGGGGCTGGTTTTAGATTGGAGATGTGTACCCACGGGTGGTGTCCTAGGAGTTTTGCCACTGTGGGAGTTGTGAGAATAACAGTATGGGGGCCAGTCCACCTGGGCTGTAAGGACTTTGGGTGAAGTTCTCATAGGAGAACTTGGTCCCCAGGATTTAGGGCCTGGGGGAAGTCTCCACCCGGGCTATTGGGGGCCGGGATGGTTGCATTTGCATGAGCCCTTAAAAGGGCTCATAAGAGGGTCAGATAGGGCAGATAAGATAGGAGGGGTGGAGGAGAGGCAGGCAGGTTGTGATTGAGTAGGAAGGGGCTACCATACCGGAGCTCGAAGGGGCTGAGTCCTGACAGGCCTTGAGGAGAGGCCCTAAGGCGGGTGAGTGCTAGCTGGAGAAGGGTTGGCCAAGAGAGGCGGGTTTCAAGAGTGCGTTTGGTGAGTTGTTCCTTCAGGAGGCCATTGGCCCTCTTGACCTTACCGGAGGATTGGGGGTGATAGGGGATATGGAGTCTCGAAGTGATGTTGAGGCTCTCGGAGATCTGTTGTGTGATGCTGGAGATGAAGGCCTGTCCATTGTCTGATTGTAGGGTTCGAGGGAGTCCAAACCTCGGGATGATGTGTTCAATGAGAACCGCAGCGACCATGTCTGCTGTTTCCCTAGCAGTAGGGGATGCCTCGATCCAGCCTGTGAAGGTGTCCACGAGAGTTAGTAGGTATCTGAAAGTTTTGTGTCGAGGCATGTGAGTGAAGTCAAGTTGCCAGTCCTCGCCTGGCTGATGCCTGTGGAGCTGGTGGGTGGGTTCTGGTCTGCGGAGGCCGCCCTGGGCGTTGACCACAGAACAGGTTCTGCAGGCCTGGTGTACCTCCTTAATGGTCTTTTGGAGGAGGGGGTGGTGAAAGAGAGGTTAGAGAAATTGGTAAAGGGCCATTGGACTGATGTGGAGAGATTAGTGGGTGTCAGTAATGAGGGTGTGGATTAGGCTGTTCGGGAGGGCAATTTTGTCTTGGACATAATACTATCCCTTGTCACCCAACCTGCCACCTAATGTTTTGAGGACCCGAGTCTCATCAGTGTATGAGGGACTGTGGGGAGTATTGAGAAACAGGAGAGGGGCTGGAGATGTGTTTAAGGCCATCTGTCGGGCAGTAGAGTCGGCCTTGCTGTTCCCCAAAGAGATGGGGTCCTTGGAGGCCTGATGGCCATGACAGTGGACAATAGCCACCTTGGTAGGATAATTGAGAGCCTCGAGGAGTTTGGCAATAAGAGGCCCATTGACTATGGGGGTTCCTGTGGTCGTGAGAAATCCCCTTTCTCGCCAGAGGACAGAGTGAGTGTGAGTAATAAGGAAAGCATATTTGGAGTCAGTATAAATAGTGACCTGTTGTCCCTCAGATAAGTGAAGGGCCCTGGTGAGAGCCACGAGTTCTGCCTTTTGAGAAGTAGTCCCAGTGGAAAGGGGGGCCGCTTCTATGACAGCGTCCAGAGTGACCACTGCATAGACCATGTGTCACCATCCATCTGGTGCTATGAGGGAGCTCCCATTCACGAACAGAGTGTGATCAGGATCAGGCAGCAGCTGGTCTGAAAGTCCTGGGTGGGAGGGAAAGAGTTCTTCCAGGAGTTGAGAGCAGAAATGGGAAGGAGTGGGGGTAGACGAAGGTGTCAGCAAGAGAGTGGCAGGATTTAGGTGAGGGGAGACAGAGAGTGGGCTTAAGTCCTCACCAGTGGGTTGCCACTATAGGTCTGGAAATGTCCCATACCTGTGGGTCTACAGAGGGGAGACAGTCCGGGATAGAGGACAAGTCAGAGGGGAGTAGAGGGAGGATGAGGTGAGCCGAAGTCGAGGGAGAGGGAGAGAGACAAATGGTGGCCTGAAATTTGTGGAGGATGTCCCTGCCTAGTAGGGGAACAGGGCAGGAAGGGATAATGAGGAAGGAGTATGAGAAGGGGAACCCATCCAGGCTGCATGTAAGGGGTGGGGTGGCCTTTGGAGTGGAGGAAGTACCATCAATTCCCATAACTGCAACTGGGGAGGGATAAGTAGGACCGGAGAAGGAAGGCAGGACAGAATAGGTAACCCCCATATCCAACAGAAAGGAAATGGACTTACCGCTAGCTGGAGTGTGACCCTGGGCTCGGCATGGGTGAGAGGGGTGTCCGAGTCTGGGCTCTGTCAGTCATCCTCCAATCCAAGAAATTGGAAGGCAGGACTTACCATCTCAGGGTCTCCCCCGCGTGGAGGCGCCGGGAATCCCCCGAGGCTGGGGCAGTCCGATTTCCAGTGGCCCATCATGCGGCATTGAGGGCACGGCCTAATAGGTGCTTTTGGATTGGGGCATTGACAGGCCCAGTGTCCCTTGGCTCCACACTTGAAACAGGCCCCCGGAGGGACGCGGTTAGGTGCTCCCTTCCATTGACCCCAGAACCTGCTGGCCTCAGGGCTGCTACCAGGGCTTGGGTCTGCAGTTGGACCTTCTGTTGGAGTCTGGCTTGGCGCTTAAGTTCTGCTGCCTCCTCTTGGGAGTTAAAGACTTTAAATGACATTTTCACCAGATCAGAAATAGGAGTTTGAGGCCCTCCTCCACTTTCCTTAATTTTTTCCAAATGTCGTCGGCTGACTGAGAAATAAAGTGGGTAGCTAAAACAGTCGCCCCTGCCAGAGAGGCTGGGTCTAGGCGGGTGTATTGAGTCAGTGCCGCAGTAAGTCACTTAAGAAACATGTCTGGGTTTTCATTGGGTTCCTGAATGATTTCCCTTCACAAACCTACAACTTTCCTTTGCATTCAGGTTTTGTCCCAAGTCATCTCATTTAGGACAAAATTGCCTCCTTTTACTTTCAACAAAATGTACTCCCATTCCTTAAATCTTTCTTACATATCTTCTACTTTCCTACATACAGAGTTGCTTCCTTTATTTCCATCAGTCTTACAGTTAGCAGAATTTTGTACTCTTAGAAACACCTTTAGTTATTAACCTCTAGTCAGTTATTAATCAATTGTGAATGGTTATAACAGAATTCTTTAGATGCCAATTTATGAATCAGTTAAGCACAAACCATGCTTACTAACAGATTTAAATATTCTTATTTTCTTTGCTATAAGAAGTCAAAAGCACAAACCTGTGTTCAGTAATCAATGACTTGGCATTTTATCCTCTTTGGAAAAGACCTAAATGTCCAACAAATTTAATTCCATTTGTCATCCAAGCAAAATTTTTAAACTTTCAGGTTACCAAAGACTTTGAAAGCTATCTCAGCAATTACCCATTAAAACTCTGAGGCAGACAACTAACCATCAGTTTAGTCATTTCTTTGCTAACAGATTTTAACAAATAACACGAGCTTATTTGACCTTCAGTAAACTTTGAAGTTTCACGTTTACTGCTAATAACTTTGTCAGGAGTTGGGATAGGAGTGGGGAGGGGGAGGGGTAGACGAGGGCGCCAGTTCAGAAATCCTGAACCCATCTGCCTTGGTGTCTGCCGAGGTTATTTAGGTCCATGAGAATCTGATAATTAAATTAGGCCATTGGGACTGATTGTCTAATCGGTATTGTGGCCAAGCGACAGTACAGTAATGTCGTTTTTGCAGGTCCTGGTCCAGTTCCAGGGTTTTAAGATTGGCCAACAGGCCTAAAACACCCCAGCGATGTTTTAGGGTCGAATTTGAATTGGGAGGTCCCCATGATTCGTTGCTGGGTAACCTGAGGGCTGGAGGAAGACGTCCCCTCGTCCACTACTGGGTTGCGGAAAAACTGTGTCGACTGCCATAGGGGTTAGGACGTCTCCCAGCCTCTTAGAGTCACGGAGGTCACCAGGTGGCCAGTGGGGTCCGCCCTGATGCGGCCGCGATTAGGGCAGGGCTTTCTGGAGGGAGGCGCGGAATCGGGGGAAACTCACCATGGCTTCAGAAGTGGTGTTTGGAAAGGCAGGTCCAGGTCTGGCTAGGGAGAGGAGAGAGCCTCCCCACCAGGGTGGGGGCTCAATTTCCTCCCGGGTTTCGGGTACCAAATATAAGGTTTTATAGGCGAGATAAACATGACACCAGGCGAGGTAGGCACAAGGCAAGATTTATTAAAGGCACTCTCCGGCAAAGTTTCAGGGCTCAGGAGAAGGGGAGCCAGGAAAGTCACGCCGGGAGGAGGTGGGCACCCTAGGGCGAGGTTCCGTGACTCTGGAAAGTGGAGTTGGGGAAGTCGCAGTGGGAGGGAGTCGGCGGGGGTCTTTTATCGGGCCAAGGCAGGGCATGGGCTCACATCCATATATGGTAGAGTATTTGGTGATCAGAGGGTATGGGGTGGGGGGTCCTGATACTTCTGTTTCCTGCGTAGGTATCAGGTTACCTATGGAGACGTGACCTGGGCATATATCCTTTTGGCAGGAGAGTCAAGGGTTGAGGAAGGGCAGGGAGGGGGCTGGAAGATGGCAGCCCCAGCAGTCATTTCTATCGTTCCTCCTGCATTCCCGGAGCCACCGACCCACCATAATGTGTTTCTGGCCAAGTACAATATTATAGGAACACATAAAAAAAATCTAAATTTTAGTTTCCTAACATGGTACCCTAGTCAGGAGTGGCTCCATCTTGTGCTTAGAAATTATAAACTGGGGGTTGCTAGAGGGAAGGAGGGTGGAGGGGATGGGGTGGCTGGGTGATGGACATTGGGGAGGGTATGTATTGTAATGAACAGTGGGTATTACATAAGACTGATGAATCACAGACTTGTACCACTGAAACAAATAATACATTATATGTTAATTAAAAAAAGAAATTTATTGGGGCACCTGGGTGGCTCAGTGGGTTAAGCCTCTGCCTTCGGCTCAGGTCATGATCCCAGGGTCCTGGGATCGAGCCCCACATCGGGCTCTCTGCTCAGCAGGGAGCCTGCTTCTCCCTTCCTATCTGCCTGCCTCTCTGCCTACTTGTGATTTCTCTCTCTGTCAAATAAAAAATTAAATAATTAAAAAAAAGAAATTTATTACAAATAAATATGCACGCACACACTCATATGTACACACCTCTAAGCCTCAGTAAGACAGAGATAATAAACCTATCTTACTTGGCTGTTAAGAAGTTTAAATGAGATAATATAATTAGTACAGTGCTTAAAGCAGTAATTGTTCAATGTCATTTGATATTATTATTGTTTTTGTAATTATTATTTATTATTACACATATAAATAGATGAATTCATATTGTCCATAAAATCCTTTACTATGTACAGCTTTGTGTATAAGTTATTTAATCCCCTCTGAAGCTCATTTTATGAAATGGGGGTAATATGACTACATATACATCACAGAATCACTGTGATAACTAAACATGATGAAGCTCTCAATTTAATGCTTGGCATACTCTAAGTATTCAATCAATCATAATAATGATGAAAATGATAAAAAAGATGATTTGTCTGTCCCATGGATAATAAGTGTAGACTAGCTGTCAGCCCTTTTGAACAGGAAGACTTTTACTGCTCTATTGATACTGACCTAGAACGTTTTTTCCTATTACTAAATTTAGACTTTCAAATGCATACCCATCTCTTTCTCTTCTTATTCTCTCTCCTGTGCTGGCTCTGGTTTTTGCATGCTAAAGGTAGCTGCTTTGGGAAAGCACTCATGGCATATATTCGCTTACCCTTTCAGAGATCTAATGGAATACTTAATAAAACACTTTTCATATTGTGAAATAATGATCCAGTATTTCCTTTTTCTTTAGACATACAGGGTCAAATTCTCAATATGCTTATGAACTAGTATCTGACTCTGCACTTGTCTGATTCATCTAACTCACTTTACCATAAATTTGGCCTTATCATGTCTTTATTTAAAATTTTGATAATTTGTTCATCATATATTCTTCATATTAATTTTTATTTTAAATATTTCTTTAAACAATTATTTATCTTGATTATTGGGGTTTTTGGCGCCCCTTAAATTTTTACTCTAGGTGAGGGCCTCACTTCCTTTACCCTAGCCCAGGTCTGTTCTAAACAACTGGAGAACATCATAAAATTATAGAGCTGCTTGAGATAGTGGGATATAGCTTTTCAGAATATAAATATGGAAATATACCCTGATAGTATTTGAATTTTTACTATGTATTGATTAATAAATAATAAGAAAAACTACCATAAATTTGGTAATACTTTGAAATGAATTTGTTTTTTACACTTGATCTTAGCCAAAAGGCTGAGATCAATGAAATGAATTTGTATTTTAATTTACACAACAGTTTCTATACATATTAGAAAACATAGTCATACGTTTCAGTTCAAGACTTATTCTTTAAATCTCTAGAAAATGCTTCCTGTACTCAGAACTTTTTAAGTCATTTACAGTAATAACTCTGTTCTTCCCTCTTCACAGTTATCTCTTGACCACAGATCAGAAACCACTGTTATAAGAATTCAGATTAAATAAGGAAAATCAGTACACTATATATATATATAAATTTATATTATAAATATATATATAAATTTATATTATAAGTATATATATAAAAATTTATATTATAAGTGTATATATATATATATATATATATATTTAGGGTGCCTGGGTGGCTCAGTGGGTTAAAGCCTCTGCCTTCGGCTCAGGTCATGATCCCGGGGTCCTGGGATCGAGCCCTGCATCAGACTCTCTGCTCAGCGGGGAGCCTGCTTCCCCTCCTCTCTCTCTGCCTGCCTCTCTGCCTACTTGTGATCTTTGTCTAATAAATAAATAAAATCTTTAAAAAATACATATATTATATATATTATTACACATATTATATATAATATATGTAAATATATTATATGAGAGGTAGAACTTTGGCTTGAGTTTGAAGATCGAGTAGAAGAAAAGGAGGAGGCCATGGAAAAGTTAGGATGGCAGAGAAGCAGGGGGACCTTGGTCTTTCCTCATCCCTCAAACACAGCTGTATTAAGGTCAGATCACATGGAACACCTAGGAAATCGATCTGAGGACTGGGAGAAGGAACTCCACAGTTGGAGGGAGACAGTGTGGCAGATGCAAGATGCTTGGAAGTGAATTGGGGGAGAGAAATACTATGGTGCCACTGAGGGGAGGGAACTTTTCCAGGGAGAGAGAGAAGGGAGAGATAGAGGGGTCGAGGGAGTGCAGCACTGGGTTAGCACAAGATGAAAATCTCTCTGCATCACAGACTGATGAGCAAGGGGTTCTGAATGTTGCAGGTTTTTTTGCATCAGCTGGTGGTGTTCAAACTCTGAAGTTGGGAAGGGTACAACTTTCATCAGAGCAAAGCTGTGGTGTGTATTCAGGGGGAGAAGGACGGTGCTAGACCCAGAGTGCAAACGTGGTGTAGGGATCTCCTAGGTCGCACTGGGAGAAAACGTTCCCCTTCCAGAATACATTTGAAAGAAGGTATATTGTCTCTACAAGGACAAAACCCTATAGGCACCCTCAAACATCCTTTCGTCCGCAGGGGTCAGAGGCATGCACAAAGGGTGGGTAACCTAGTCGCTGCTTTTCATTGTGCTATACCATAGATTCTGTGCACTGTGCAGTTAGGACAAAGAACATTAGACAGAGTGCTGCAACGAGATTGAACTCCAAAAGAGGGGACTTATCCTTTTGGTTAGGGTCCTTTAAGATTTGGAATTCTGAATCCCAGCCATGCACCAAACATAAAAAGCAGGAGAGCTGTGGCAGCAGGCACACTGAAGGTCTTCACTACTCTGTGAGAGCTTCCTAAACAGTGGAGGAATATGAGATACTCTGTCCAGGGAGGAGACAGTGCGGTGCTCCCATTTTCCCATTACCAATAACATGATCAACTTCAGAAAGCAACACAGTGGCCCCCAGTGGAGGCAAGAGCTGCTTATACCAAACCCCACCCTGCTGTGTGTGGCAAGTGCATGTTTACTAGGGTAAGTCTGACTCTGAGCCACTGAAATAGGCCTCTCCCTGAGAAGACCAGCATAGGCAGCACTCCACATGCACCAAGTCTAATGATCATAGAGTGATTCAAAGCATCACCTGAAGTGCTGGTGGAAATAGGACAAGACTTTACTTTTCTTTTTTTCCCTTTCTTTGAAATCAGGCTTATGTTTTTTTGTGTGTGTGTTTGTTAGTTTGTTTTTTCCCTTACTTTTTTTTTTTAATGAGGTTTCTTTTTGCTTTTCTTTTCCTTCCTGTCTTTTTTTTTTTTTTTTAACCTTTCTTTTTCTTTGGAATCAAGCTTATATAGTATAGTTTTTTAATTGTCTTTTTTGTTGTTGTTCCTTTTCCTATGTTCTTTTTTGTTTTGTTTTTGTTTTTGTTTATGTATTTTGGGTCAGGATTTTTTTTTTTTTTGCTTTTTTCCCCCTTTTTTCCAGGCTTATGTTAATAGACAAATCAAAGCAAACCTAGTTAAAGGTGCAAACACTCCCCACTGCAAGCAAAGAGGAACTCTGCGGAGGAATAAGCAATGGGAAAGAACAACTAAAATGTACCAGTAAGGTGCACACAGCATACATGAGAAACACTTCCTGAAGTGCCAGGTCCTGGACAGTGTATGACCCCTTTTTAATATAGTATTACTATCAGGTACAGGAAACATAACAAGATTTCAAAACACACAAAAGACAGAAACTTAGCCAAAATGACAGAATGGAGGAATTCTCCCCAGGGGCGGGGGGGGATGTCAAGAAGAAATCATAATCAGAAACTTGCTCAAAAGAGATATAAGCAATGTATCTGAACAGGAATTTAGAACAATAATTATAAGACTACTAGCTGAGCTTGGGAAAAAAAAAAAGAAGAAGAAGATAGCAGAGAAACCCTTGCTGCAGAGATAAAAGACCTAAAAGCTAAGATGACTGAAAAAAAAAAAAAGTGCTGTAACTGAGATGCAAAGCTGACTGGTTATAACCACAATGAAGATTGAAGACACCAAGGAGAGTACAGGTGGTATATAAGAAAAAATTGTGGAAAATAATGAGGCTGAACATAAGAGGGGAAGAAAACTATTAGATCATCAAAATAGACTTAGGAAACTCAGTGATCCCATAAAACTAGTAATATCTGTATCATAGGAGTCCCAAAAGAAGAGTGGGTTAGAAGGGCAGAAGATTTATCTGAACAAATTATAGCTGTGAACTTCTCTAATCTGGGGAAGGAAAAAGGCACTCAAGTCCAAGAAGCACAGAGAATTTCCCTCAAAATCAATAAAACCAGGTCAACAAAAAGACATATCACAGTGCAACTCACAAAATACAATGATAAAGAGAGAATTCTGAAAGCAGCTAGGGACAGGAGTTCCTTAACCCACAAGGGTGGACACATAAGGTTAGCAGCAGAGTTGTTCACTGAAACTTTGTGGGCCAGAAGAGAGTGTGAAATGGGAAAAATATGCAGGCAAGAATACTTTATCCAGCAAGGCTCTCATTCGGAATAGGAAAGATAGTTTCCAACACAAGCAAAAACTAAAGGAGTTCATGAACATTAAACCAGCTCTTCAGGAAACATTAAAGGAGACGCTTTGAGAGGGAAAGAGAGACCAAAAGCAACAAAAAGTAAAAAGAAACACAGACAATCTGTAGGAACAGTGACTTTACAGATAATACAATGACAATAAATTCATATCTACCAATAATCACACTGAATATAAATGGACTAAATGCTCCAATCAAAAGAAATAAGGTGTCAGAATGGATTAAAAAAAATCCATATGCTGCTTACAAGAGACCCATTTTAGACCCAAAGACACCTCCAGATTGAAAGTGAGGGGGTAGAGAACCATTTATCATGGCAACAGATATCAAAACAAAGCTAAAATAGCCATCTTTATATCAGACAAAATAGATTTTAAACCAAAGAATCTAAGAAGAGATGAAGGACATTCTATCATAATAAAGGGATCTATTGAACATGAAGATCTAACAATATATTCATCAATTAATAACAAACATATAGAAATTCATTGATAATAATACAATGACAGTAGGGACTTTAACACCCTACTTACAGCAATGGACAGATCATCTAAACAGAAGATCAACAAGGAAACAAAGGCTTTGAATGACACAGTGGACCAGATGGACTTAATAGATGTATTCAGAGCATTTCATCCTAAACCAGGAGAATACACATTCTTTTTGGGTCCACATGGAGTATTCTCCAGAATAGATCACATACTGGCTCACAAATCAGACCTCAACAAGTACGAAAAGACTTGAGGCCATACCATGAATATTTTCAGACCACAATGCTGTGAAACTTGAAGTCAACCACAAGGGAAAAAAAAAATGGAAATTACACAAATACATGGAGGTTAAAGAACATCCTACTAAAAAACGAATGGGTCACTCAGGAAATTAAAGAAGTCAAAATATACATGGGAGCAAATGAAAATGGAAACATGACAGTCCAAAACTTTTGGGATGTGGCAAAGGTGGTCCTAAGAGGGAAGTATATAGCAATACAAACCTTCCTCAATAATCAAGAAAAGTCTCAAAAACACAACTTAACCTTACCCCTTTAGAAGCTGGGAAAAGTAGAGCAAATAAAGCCTAAGTCCAGCAAGAGGAGAAAAATAATAAAGATTAGAGCAGAAGCCAATGATACAGAATTAAAAAAAAATAAAACAGTAGAACAGATCAACAAAACTAGCAGCAAGTTCTTTGAAATAATTTATAGCTCTGATAACTCACAAACAGGCTTATCGAAAAGAAAAGAGAAAGGACTCAAGTAAATAAAATCATGAATGAAAGAGAAGATATTACAACCAACACCACAGAAAAAAGAAACAATTATAAGAGAATATTAGGAGCAATTATATGCCAACCAATTAGGCAATCTGGAAGAAATAGATAAATTCCTAGAAACATATAAACCACCAAAACTAAATCAGGAAGAAATAAAAAAATCTGAACAGATTTATAGTCAACAAAGAAATTGAATTGGTAATCAAAAATCTCCCAACAGGGGCACCTGGGTGGTTCAGTGGGTTAAAGGCTCTGCCTTTGGCTCAGGTCATGATCCCAGGGTCCTGGGATCGAGCCTCACATTAGACTTTCTGCTCAGCAGGGAGCCTGCTTCCTCCTGCCTCTCTGCCTGCCTCTCTGCCTGCCAACTTGTGACCTCTATATGTCAAATAAATAAGTAAAGTCTTAAAAAAAAATTTAAAAAAAATCTCCCAACAAACAAGAGTCCGGGACCAGATGGCTGCCCATTTCACAAAACATTTGAACAGACACTTCTCCAATGAAGACAAACAAATGGCTACCAGACACATGAAAAAATGTTCATCATCACTAGCCATCAGGGAGATTCAAATCAAAACCACATTGAGATACCACCTTACACCAGTTAGAATGGCCAAAATTAGCAAGACAGGAAACAACGTGTGTTGGAGAGGATGTGGAGAAAGGGGAACCCTCTTACACTGTTGGGGGGAATGCAAGTTGGTGCAGCCACTTTGGAGAACAGTGTGGAGATTCCTCAGGAAATTAAAAATAGAGCTTCCCTATGACCCTGCAATTGCACTACTGGGTATTTACCCCAAAGATAGAGATGTAGTGAAAAGAAGGGCCATCTGTACCCCAATGTTTATAGCAGCAATGGCCACGGTCGCCAAACTGTGGAAAGAACCAAGATGCCCTTCAACGGATGAATGGATAAGGAAGATGTGGTCCATAGACACTATGGAGTATTATGCCTCCATCAGAAAGGACGAATACTCAACTTTTGTAGCAACATGGACAGGACTGGAAGAGATTATGCTGAGTGAAATAAGTCAAACAGAGAGAGTCAAGTATCATATGGTTTCACTTATTTGTGGAGCATAACAAATAACATGGAGGACATGGGGAAATGGAGAGAAGGGAGTTGAGGGAAATTGGAAGGGGAGGTGAACCATGAGAGACTATGGACTCTGAAAAACAACCTGAGGGTTTTGAAGGGGCGGGGGGTGGGAGGTTGGGGGAACCAGGTGGTGGGTATTAGGGAGGGCACAGATTGCATGGAGCACTGGGTGTGGTGAAAAAACAATGAATACTGTTATGCTGAAAATAAATAAATAATTTAACTTAAAAAAAATAAAAAAAAAATAATAATACCTATTTTTCTGAAACTGTTCCAAAAAATTGAAATGGAAGGAAAACTTCCAAACTCATTCTGTAAGGCCAGTATTACCTTGATTCCAAAACCAGACAAAGGCCCCAATAAAAAGAATTACATGTATTGCATGGAGCACTGGGTGTGGTGCATAAACAATGGATCTTGGAACACTGAAAAAATAAAATTAAATTAAAAAAAAATGTTGCACACCTAGTAAAGGCCAAAACCAAAATTCCAATTTAGATTGTCAAAAAAAAAAATTACAGACCAATATCCCTGATGAACATGGATCAAAAATTTTCAACACGATACTCGCTAATTGAATCCAGCAGCACATTAAAAGGATTATTCACCACAACCAAGTGGGATTTATTCCTGCTGTAGGGGTGGCTCACTATGTGCAAATCAATCAGTATGATATATCACATTAGTAAGAGAAAGGTTAAGAACCATATGATCCTCTCAATAGATGCAGAAAAGGCGTTTGATAAAATATAGCACCCTTGATAAAAACCCTCAAGAAAGCAGGGATAGGGATGCCACCAGGGGCCCCTGGATCAAGCCTCCTTTAACAAGTAGACCAAAACATACTTAGGTAAAACTTGCCAGACTGTGGTAAAAGTCCAAATACTCCCTACTGCAGGCAAGGAGAAACTACAGAGAACTGACCTGAGGGAAGGAATAAACAAAACACTATGAAATTTGAAGTCAAATATAAGAAAAAATATTGGAAATAGCACAAATACATGGAGGTTTAAGAACATCTTAGTGAAGCAGCACCTGGGTGGCTCAGTTGGTTAAGCCTCTGCCTTAACTCAGGTCATGATCCCAGTGTCCTGAGATTGAGTCCTGCATCAGGATCCTTGCTTGGCTGGGAACCTGCTTCTCCCTGTGCCTGCTGCTTCCCCTACTTGTGCTCTCTCTCTCTCTCTCTCTGACAAATAAATTAAATCTTAAAAAAAAAAGAAAGTAGGGATGAATGGAACATACCTCAACATCATAAAGGCCATATACAAAAGACTCACAGCTAATATCCTCAATGAGAGCTTTTCCCTTAGGTTCAGAAACAAAACGGGAATGTTTACTCTCACCATTGTTGTTCAGTATTGTACTGGATGACCCAGCATCTGGATCAGACAACAAAAAGAAATTTAAAAAAAAAATCCAGATAAGTGAGGAAGAAGTCAAACTTTCACTCTTCACAGATGGGATGATACTCTATGTATAAAAACTCAAGAACTCCACCAAAAAAAATGTTAGAACTAATACAGGAATAGAACAAAGTTTCAGGATATAAAAACAACAGACAGAAATCTATTGCATTCCAATACACCAATAATGAAACAGCAAAAAGAGAAATCAAGGAATTGATCCCATTTACAATTACACCAAAAACAATGATACCTAGGAATAAACCTAACCAAAGATGTTAAGAATGTGTAATCTGAAAAGTATAGAATACCTATGAAATAAATTGAGCAAGATGCAAAGAAATGGAAAAATATTCCATGTTCATGGATTGAAAGACAAAATATTGTTAAAATGTCTATACTATCCAAAGCAATCTATACATGCCTTGCAATCCCTATCAAAATAACAGCAGCATTATTCAGAGAGCTAGAACAAATAATTCTCAAATTTCTATGGAACCAGAAAAGACCCTGAATAGACAAAAGAATGTTGAAAAAGAAAACCAAAGCTGGAGGCATTCCAATTCCAGACTGCAAGCTGTATTACAAAGTTGTAGTAATCAAGACAGTATGTTTCTGGCACATAGATGAATGGAACAGAATAGAGAACCCAAAAATTGAACCACAGCTATATGGTAAAGTAATTTTTGACAAAGCAGGAAAGAATATCCAATGGAAAAAAGTTTCTTCAACAAATGGTGTTGGGAAAATTGGAGAAAAACTTGGAGAAGAAGGAATCTAGACCACTTTCTAACACCATACATCAAAATAAATTCAAAATGGATGAAAGACCTAAATGTGAGACAGTAATCCATCAAAATCCTATAGGAAAACACAGGCAGCAACTTCTTCCATCTTAGCTGCAGCAACTTCTCGCTAGACACATCTCCAGAGGCAAGGGAAACAAAAGCAAAAAGAACAATTGGGACTTCATCAGGATAAAAAGCTTTTGTACAACAAAGGAAACAGTCAACAAAACTTAAAGACAACCAACAGAATGAGAGAATATATTTGCAAATGATATATCAGATAAAGGGCTAGTATCCAAAATCTATAAAGAACTTACCAAACTCAACACCGCCCCCCCCCAAAAAAAATCCAGTTAAGAAATGGGCAGAAGACATGAACAGGCATTTCTCCAAAGAAGACATACAATTGGCCAACAGACACATGAAAAAATGCTCAGCATCATTCATCAGGGAAATACAAATCAAAACCAGAATGAGATAACACCTCACACTGGTCAGAATCACTAAAATTAACAGTTCAAGAAACAACAAATATTGACGAGGATGTGGAGAAAAGGGAATGCTTTTGCAGTGTTGGTGGGAATGTAAACTGATGCAAGCACTCTGGGAAACAGTAGGGAGGTTCCTTAAAAAGTTAAAAATAGAAGTAGCCGAGGTCCAGCAATTGCACTACTAGGTATTTATCCAAAGCATACAAAAATAGTGTCTAAGGGGCACATGCATCCAGCAGCACTATCCATAATAGCCAAAATATGGAAAGAGCCCAAATCTCCATCAGCAGATAAGTGGATAAAGAAGAGGTGGTATATATATACAATGGAATATTAGCCATCAAAGAGAATGAAATCTTGGTATTTGTATTCATGTGGATGGAACTAGAGTGTATTATGCTAAATAAAATAAGTTAGAGAAAGACAAATACTAGATGATTTTATTCATATGTGGAATTTAAGAATCAAACAGATGAACATAGGAGAAGGGAAGGAAAAATAGATAAGGAAAAAACAGGGAGGCAAACCATAAGAGACTTTTAACCATAGGCAACAAACTGAGGGTTATTGGAGTGGAGGTAGGTGGGGGATGGGGTAAATGGGTGATGGGCATTAAGGAAGACACTTATAGTAAGCACTGGGTGTTATATGCAAGTGATGAATCACTGAATTCTACCCCTAAAATTAATACTACACTATATCTTAACTATCTTGGACTTAAATAAATCTTGAAAGAAAAAAAAAAAAAGAAAAGGAGAAGGATGTGGAAAGACTTTCTGTTTATTGAGTGTTTTGGGGGTGCCAGGCTCAAAGCCAGGCACCTTATATTATTTATCCTTTCATTATTCCTTGCATCCTTATGAATATATATATTCATACATACATACAATAATACATCTGTATTATATCCATTTTACATATAAGAAAATAATGTCTCAATGTATTTAATAACTTGGCTGAGGTCTTACAGCCAGTAAATCTGCATAACCAGGATCCATACTCTGGATTTTACCTTAGCATTATTCTAATGAGAATTACAAAATCCAGATACTGTTAATGTTGGTAAAGAGAGCAAATTTGAACTTGTAAGCTTGGCCTCCACAGAAATTATAACAGTGGTTTGCTTTTGCAGTTCCTCATTTGGCCCATCTTAATTACCCCAATATGTTTTGAATATCCTGTTGAGAAAACTTATGCTGTTTCTGGACCATCATTGAAGAGATTATTTCATCTTTGATTGACTTTACTTGTTGTTGATTATTTTGTGTCCAAAGACAGTAGATGTGATTTGTTGATTACATTATTTTATGACCTATGTTATGACAAAATGTTCTTTGTTGAGTATTTTCCTATAACATGGAAAAAATTTTCTTATGTTGTGAAAGGATGTGTGATATTTAACATAACATTAGATATTATGGAAATTAAAAGTTCTTAGATGCAACTTGACTGGAGTTATTCATCCTTTTTTTTTTTCCCCAATTCTGTCTTCCTCTAAAATCATTAAACCTCTCGGGATCTTGAGGCATGCAAATACTTGATCACAACTATATGAACTTGGTAATAGGATAGGTAGGATAGGTAATATCATGAAGGATTATAATTCTGAGCTTTGTACTAAGTCCTTGTCTTCCTTTAAAAATTTTTGGTAGTGTCTGTGACTTATGCCAGTAGTTAGTGCAAATAATTATGAGCTGGTAAATTGTCATGAAATATCTGAGTTTCTGCAGACTATAGAGTTGATCAATTGAGAGCACAGGGTTTAGATTCAGATGTATGGGTTCAAATTCCATGTAGTGGTTTAAACCACCATTTACTGTTGGTTATCTGGAGTAGGTTACTTAACTTTTCCCCCTCAAAGGCTCTGTCAAATAAAGTTTCTGGTTTCTGTCAAATAAAGATAATACTATCAACCTTACAGTTTTCTTTAAAAAAATTAAGAGAGAATGTGATATGCTTTACAGTGTGCCTAGTATATAGAGGGTACTTGATAAGATATAAGGTATCTTTATGATGATGATGATGACTTGATAAGATATAAGGTATCTTTATGATGATGATGATGATGATGATGGTGACAATGATGATGATGATGATGATGATATTTAATTTTAACAAAGAAAACGTGCATTTATGAGCTTAAGGGTTCAGGATCTAATATGTCTGGCAGAGACCACTACCAAGCTGTCTCAGAAAGGTAGTTGATTTTATATTTTGGGAAGTTTAAAGAAGTCTAGTTTTGAGAACCCAGACCTTGCAAAGATGGGGAAAACAGGAAAGAGGTCAGTGAATTTATCTTTTTAATGCTTGGGCTTGCTAGGTAGCTTGGTATCTCTGAAAGGCTGATGTGGCTATAAGGAGAAGGAAAGAAATAATACTTCAAGCAAACTGAAAAGCAGTAGTTCACTGTTTCTCACATATGACCTACAGACTGCCCAACTGCACCTAGAAGGTTTTTTTTTTTTTTAATGCAGATTTCTGAGCCCATGTCTGGATTTCCTTAACTATATTCCAAGTCATACTAAGGTCTGAAAATCCACTAGTATAGTGAAATTAGGTTGATCTGGTTTTAAATCCCTATTTTGCCACTTATTAACTATCCCCAAGGCTTCTACTCTTCTCATGTGTCACTGCCAACTCTGCTGTTAGCTCCCTCCCTCCCTTATTTCCTCCTTGTTACTATATAGCTAATCCCAACTGTATACTGATTTGGGTAGTTGTGTAACCAACCGTCTTTTCCCCTGAGACCATTGGAGTTGTATCACTTAACTACTCATTACAGAACTTGCGCATTGTTCTAGCTAACAAGTATTTTTTTTTTTGTTCACTTCTCATTCTCAATGATTGGTCCTGACATAGCTGCCAGTCTTCCTTTCCAGTTTCTATGTGGTTTGGGTTACTACCTTAAACCAATTTGATGCCAAGTTCTGTAAACTTTTCAGTTGGTTTACCCAGTTTACAGGCCTTATAGCAAACTTAACTCAAGGACACAGACTTAGATATAAAACTTCAGTTTGTAAAGCCCAGAGACCCTATGGTCACTCAATACTTGTATCCTAGTGCTGATAATGTTTCATATTCTATTCAGAAGAAAAGAACACATGTGTTAGGTGTGGGGGAAATAGACTGGAAGGCTACATTTGAGCCAAACCTAAAAAAATAAGCAAAATTTTTACTATTAGTGTTGGAAAAAACATTCCTGAGAGAGGCAACAGTAAGAGCAAAGATATGACAAGGGGATTGGGAACAACTCAATGTTAGGTGCTCTATAAACATTTCATTGTTTCTCATGGTGTAATATGGTGACCAGCTGCATCAGAAATCTCACAAGATGCTTGTTCAAAATGCCATTCATGGATGCTCTACTGAATTATGATCTATAAGAATGTGACTCAAGAGTCTACATTTTGAGCATCAGAGGCAATATCAAAAAGAATCAAGTAGCTATATGTAACTAAGGTTAAGGAGCTAAGGAGCTAGGGAGACCAAACCAAGTCCTTCTTAAAGTGATGAAAATTACATAGCTTAGAGAATGAATAATGACTTTCTAAAAGTGGCAGTGTTTGGAATTAGTCTAGGTCCAGGGAACCATTTGAGATATAATATGTAGGATTCTAGGAGAAAAAGAAAAACTAATCTGAAATTCAGTAAGTTTTGTGGTATGTGTGTGTATGTGCACGTGTGGGTGGGTGTAAGAGAGAATAGAATAGAATAGAATAGAATAGAATAGAATAGAATAGAATAACAGTTCAAAGAAATCCTGATATGGTTTTGAAGTACCAGGGAACCTTCAGTAAGAAAGCAGACACAGCCTGGAAACTTGGGACCATGGGAATTAAATAGACTCAAGTGAGAATATGTTAGTGAGAGAAAAGTCAAGAAATTTTATTGAATTAAATCATTTTTATTATATTTACAAAGTCCTTTCACTTGTAATATATTTCACATTAATACTTCCAATAATTTATAAGCACAAGTACTCATGTCACTCTTTTGGACATTAGGAAACCGAGGCCCAGAAAATTTAAGTGACTTGTTTATAATTACATATCTAGTAGGTAGAATAGACAAACTTTGAGCCTAGTTTTTTAAGTCAAAGTTCAGTAATATTACCAATACACCAATACTGCCTCCCTCACCTATGGAAATAATAATATCAGTAATAACAACAACTAACATTAGCTAAATGCTTACTGTGTGTCAGACATTGTTTTCAGCATTTTGTATCTATTAATTCATTTAGTCCTCTTTTTTTCTAGAATCACTTTATCTATCCAAGATTGATTTTCCATCCCAACTTCTAAAATCCTTGTATCTAACATATGTGCCTTTCCTATCCTTAAATACTCCTTAGAACTCTTTATAGAAAACAGACCAAAAAAAAAGTGGAAAAGAAAGCTAAGAAAAAGGAGTGGTAGGCGGACACTTACAAGTTATAAGACCAGACAGGTCATGTTATTTAAGACTATGTTCATGTAACTATCTCTGATGACCATTTGTGAGGAAGTAGTCAAATAATAATGTTAAACTTTAAAATGTTGATCAACAGTGCACATTTCCATGAAGATTTTAATTGAGACTCATCTTTTGTGAACCTTGTGATATTATGCCTCTATACAGCATTTAATTTCGTGCTTGTTGCCTCAAGGTGTATTTTTTTTCATTTTTGAATTGTCTACCTTCTCAAACTATACAGGCAGAGTAAAAACCAGTTGTACATACATAGTCATCTTTTAACCTTAGCTAATTCTAAATAGATCTTCTAGTGGCTCATATGTTAAGTATTTGGTTAACAGCTTTAAGAAAGATTCCTTACTGTCCATAAACAGAAGACATTTTATATGTTGGGAAGAGGAAGATAAAAACCTGGAAGGAGTTAGAGATACTAGCAAAGCATTTTTACCTTCTTTATCTCTTTGCCTACCTCTTTTCTGGCTTAGTTTTAGAGCCTGAAAATCCATATACTCTGTTTTTCTCAAGTTCCTTTTCTTTTTATTTAGAATTGGATCAAAACAGGCTTTGATTGAAAGTTGGACAATACTGCTAGTAAATAATTTTACAGTGGTTACAGTGCCAAAAGAATAAATCCAGTTAGTATTCTCATGAGAGGAGAACCATCAAAGTGATGCATCATGGTTTAAATAAGGTCTTCTGCCTTGAACAGGCCTTAACATAAAAATATTTTTTTAATATTTTTTGAATATCCACAATGTATAAGGCATTCTGGTATTCTGATGTAAACAAACATAAATCCAATGTGGGGCCTGCCCTTCAGATTGTAATCTAGTAGGGATAACAAAACTTGTATGTAAATATGTGTATGTGTATGTGTATGTATATATATATATACACACATATGTGTGTATATATATACTCATATGTGTGTATATATACATGTATATATGTATATATGTATATACATATGTGTATACATATATGTGTGTATATATACACACATATACACATATATACATATATACATGTATATATACATATATACACATATATACACATATATGTGTATATACATATATACACATATATATACATATATACACATATATACATGTATATATGTGTATATATATACTGAAATATATACACACATGTACATATATATGTATATACATATACATACATACATATATGTATATGTATATATACACATGTATGTGTATATATGTATATGTACACATACATATATGTATATGTATATACATATACATGTATACATATACATATATACACATATGTGTATATATGTATATGCATGTGCATATGTATACATGTGTGTATATATGTGTGCATATATATTTCAGTATATATACACATATATACATGTATATATGTACATATATGTATATATACATGCATATGTATGTATATGTATACATGTATATGTGTATACATGTATATGCATATACATATATACACATATATGTATATATGTATATATGTACATGCGTGTGTATATATATGTGTGTATACATATATGTATACACACATATACATATACATATATATGTATATATGTACGTGTGTGTGTGTATATATATATATATATATTTCAGTCTCAGCTCTATAATGACAAAGAACTTATATTAACAGTTAATCATGGCAGTAGAAAACAAAAGAGAAGCACAATGCATTAATTTACCAATTGTTCATTCCTTACTGTGAATAGTCATATGTTTATCATAAACAAATACTTCTTCATGTGTAAAGATAGCATTTACTAAATTTGTCATTTTGTTTTGTTGTGCTGAGGTAGTTTCTTTGTTTCTTTGTTTCTTTGTTCAGATTGTACTTTTGGCTATCATACCCATGGGTTGATTTCTTCCCCAAACAGAGGACTTCTAGCTCAATTTATTTAAACATAACTCATTTATTTAAACATAACTCATCTTTACTCTCTGTTCCTTCTTTCACCATCTTTTCCTTCTCAGATATACCCCCTCAACACACACTCTTACATACAGAAGGTCTGCCTTCATTTACAATGTCTTGCTTTTGCCAGTGGTCCCATGTGATTGTCAGCATCATCTTTTAATTAAATGAGAAAATTTGTTTTAAAAGCCTACTCCATTAATTAACACTTATTTAGTTATCTTGCATTTGTCCCGTTTAAATTTGGAAGTCATTTTCACTTTGATAACTGATAACTTTTATCAATTAATTAATATCAGAAATTATTTCATCTATTTGCTAATTCGTTTCCCTATTTATTGCCTGCTTCTCCTCATTAGATTATAAACTCCATAGAGGAAGGGACCTTCCTTGTCTGTCTTGTTTATTGCTCTTATATCTGTTCCTTATAAGTGCCAAGAACCTAATAGGTTCAGCTCAGTAAATACTTATTAAATGAGTGATTGATTTTAGGGGCACCTGGGTGGCTCAGTCAGTTGACTGTCTGACTCTGGATTTTGGCTCAGGTCATGGACTTGGGGTCCTGGGATGGAGCCCACATCAGGCTTCATGCTCAGTGTGAAGTCTGCTTGTTTCTCTCCCTCCCCTGGTTCACATATACACTCTCTAATAAATAAATAAAAATAAAATCTTAAAAATAAATAAATGAGTGATTGATTTTAAAAATCCTAATCATAATGTTTCCCAACAAATCCTATCAGTTTTTCATTTAATAATGTTTCTTAGATTTTCTACTCCCTCCACACTTATATAACGCATACCTTTCAATTGATCCCTTGTCCCTTTAGACCTAAAAATAATTTCTTACCTTCACTCTTTTTTTCAATCCATTCTGCATATTACTGATGTACTACTTTTCCTCACAGTATCTTTTATCTCATTTCATTACTTAGGAATCTTCCCCAAATGCTTCTTGGTCTTGAATATGAAAGCTTAAAGTGCTATGTGAAGTTTTGATCTTCCTTTTGCTTATTTGATTATAAGATTTACCAATTATTTCCACCCTATCTCTCTATTCTTATTTCCTTTCTAAAACATCTATAGACCTTCCACTTTAATCATCTTAATAACCTGATAAAAACGCTGGAGCCTCTTCTCAAAGATATACACGTACGCATTTTAGAGAAAGAATCCCTTTCATAATGTGAACCTCACAATTAAACATTTCATTATATAAACTCTCATATTGTTATCAAGTTTCACGTTCCTATGACCTCCCTTCTTATGTACTATTTTTATCTTCTCTTACTGTAGTCCCCAGAATATTTTGTGCAATTCTGAGCTCAGAAGAGGCACTTCTGACCTGACATACATACCCTTATCCTTTTGTGTTTCTGTGAAAAAAACAAACAACTAAACTAAATTCTTATTCAGCAAAAGGTTGAAAGAAACCAGCAAGTAACTATGCAATAATAGTAGTTAACAAGAATATCTGTGAACTGAAATTTTAATTATAAAAACTAATCTACACAGAGGCAGAACTAGAAAATTTCAAGGGGGGATAAGAGAACTATTCTGGGGGCAACTGGGTGGCTGAGCGGGTTAAAGCCGCTGCCTTCGGCTCAGGTCATGATCCCAGGGTCCTGGGATCGAGCCCCGCATCGGGCTCTCTGCTCAGCGGGGAGCCTGCTTCCCCCTCTCTCTGCCTGCCTCTCTGCCTACTTGCGATCTCTGTCTGTCAAGTAAATAAATAAAATTAAAAAAAAAAAGAGAACTATTCTGATTCTGCTGGTGATTGCATGACTTTATGCAAGTGTCAGAATTCATAGAATTGTACCCCAAAAGAGTAAATTTCAAAATGTATAAAAATAAATTTAAAATATTTTTAAGGTTTTTTTTTTTAAGTAATTTCTACACGCAACATGGGACTCAAACTCACAACCCCAAAATCAAGAGTTGCATGCTCTACCAACTGAACCAGCCAGGCACCTCTAAAATATTTTTAATATTGTGAAGTTTTCAACTTTTTTTTTTCTATTCTATCTGCTAAGCAGTGTCTGGCCTCTATGTTTTATAATTATGAAACTGTGATTATTTTCTTTCTTTCTTTCTTTTTTAAGATTTTATTTATTTGTTTGACAGACAGAGATCACAAGTAGGCAGATAGGCAGGCAGAGAGAGAGGAGGAAGCAGGCTCCCCACGGAGCAGAGAGCCTGATGTGGGGCTCGATCCCAGGACCCTAGGATCATGACCTGAGCCAAAGACAGAGGCTTTAACCCATTGAGCCACCCAGGTGCCCCTATTTTCTTTCTTAAGCTAAGGTATAATACCTTCTATAATTCAAGTTTGGTGTTGACTTCTCTTTGTCTCTCCTTCAAAATAAATTAGTATGGTTGGTGAAAGTATGCATTCATTAGTATGCAATAGCTTAATTTAATTTATGTAAAGTCTACCAAATTCAACTGTTTTTTTTCTTTTTTTTTTCAACTATCTTATTCTCATTTAAAGAGCAAATTTTCCGTGCTCCTGGGTGACTCAATCTGTTAAGTATCTGAACTCTTGATTTCAGCTCAGATCATGATCACAGTGTTGTGGGATTGAGCTCTATATTGGGCTCCACAATGGACATGGAGCCTGCTTAAGATTCTCTCTCTCCTTCTCCTACTGACCCTTTCACCCTGCACACATGCACTCTCTCCCCTTCCCCTTCTCTCTAAAAACAAAACAAAGCAAAACAAAACAGAAAAAACACAAACAACAACTACAACAACAAAACAAAAAACAAATTTTTAGGGACAAATTTTGGTTCTTTATAGGAGAAACTATATGTCCTTTAAAAAAAAAAAGCTGGATTTAGACCTTAGTTTAAACTTTCTTTTCCCTCCCTAAATGGTGTTCAAAAAACAGGCATGAGGCATTTTGTTCAATTATACTAGTAGGTTTATGAGAATTAAGCATGTATTGAATATATCTCAATGTATCCTCTGCTGGATGGAGAAGCTAGAAACCTTAATTCTGTATCCTGTTGTCCTGCCAAATAAACAGAAATTATGGAAATCTCCTTCCCTGACCAGAACATTCCATGGAAATAAGTTCTCAGCTGCCAGGGAAGGTTTGGTGGGCCTCTACTCTGTACTAGGCTAGATGGGAAAATTACTCTGATATACCAGATATCTTGATAAAAAAGGTCAAAATAATTGCAGCTATCCTTTCAGTAGGAAATTTTTTAAAAAATATTTTTATTTATTTGACAGACAGAGATCACAAGTAGGCAGAGAGGCAGGCAGAGAGAGAGGGGGAAGCAGGCTCCCTGTGGAGCAGAGAGCGCGATGTGGGGCTCTATCCCAGGGCCCTGGGATCATGACCTGAGCGGAAGGCAGAGGCTTTAACCCACTGAGCCACCCAGGCACCCCTCAGTAGGAAATTTTAATGTGACAAATAAATT
This sequence comes from Martes martes, assembly GCF_963455335.1. Lineage (NCBI taxonomy): Eukaryota > Metazoa > Chordata > Mammalia > Carnivora > Mustelidae > Martes > Martes martes. The sequence continues at coordinate 63,599,755 of NC_137897.1, forward strand.
CCATCTGTGTCTGCACATTTAGTAGTTACAAGAAATATTCCAGCCTTAACTTCTAGTCAACTGACTACAGAGTGGTATGATAAAAGAAAAAAAAACCAAAAAACAAAAACAGAATTTCCAGTCTTTCATTAATCACACTTTCATGCAGGTGAATCCCACAGGTCATATTGACCAGAAGCTGTGACAAGAATTATTCTGTGAACTATTCAACCACCATATTTACTGAGGAAACAACTGCATTTAGTACAATCTCAAGGAAAATATATTTGATAACATATAATTTGGTAAAGAGCAGGAAAAATACAGTTTTAACATATATGATAGATCTCAATCTAAATATCTGATATTTCAAAAAATAATAGCTAGTTTTAAATGAATGCTACATAATTAAAGAAATCTCCTAAGACTTTCCCAAAGCAAAAACACAGCTCTGTCCTAATAATCATAAACTAAGTTGGAAAATCTTTAAAAAAATGTATAATCATTGCTTTCTTTTTAATAGATTTTATGCAATTGCATTTTAAATCCATTTTTACCTTCAGTTCTACATTTGAAAAGTAACGAATACTGGGAAAATGTATTGGGCAAATGTATGTATTTAAATGGAAACAACTGCTTAAAGTATGTTTTTTAAAATCTTAAAAAGTATAATTTTATATTTTAATCCAATAATTTCCCTTTTATTAGTTTTAAGCCATCGGTCTTTTCATTGGCTTGACTGGTTAGCCCCTTTTCAATTTTTAGAATAAAAAAATTCCTAATTATTTAATAAATTGCTGGTATCATTTCCGTATAGCTTACTTAATTACTTAACTTCTATTTGTATAATGTGGTGGTGAAGATAATGGATTCATGCAGCTGAAGCCAAGCTGGTTGCCAGAGGTGAAGGAGGTGGGGGAATAGGCAATATAGGTGAAGGGGATTAAGAGTACAAACTTCCACTAATAAAATAAATAAATCATGGGGATGAAAAGTACAGCATAAAGATTATGGCCAGTAATATTGTGATAACTTTGTCTGGTGACAGATGATAACTACACTTACCCTGGTGAGCATTTTATAATGCATAGAAATGTCAAATCACACGGCACCTGGGTGACTCAATCATTTAAGTGTCTGCCTTCACTTCAGGTCATGATCCCAGGGTCCTGGGACCAAGCGCCCCATTGTTGGACTCCCTGCTCAGCAAGGAGTGTGCTTCTCCTTCTGTCCCTCTCCCTGCTTGTGCACTCTCTCCCTCTCCCTCTCTCAAATAAAAAAAATAAAAAATAAATGAAAAATAAAAAATAAAACTTTTAAAAAATGCCAAATCACTTTATTGTACACCTGAAACTAATGTAATAGTATGTCAACTGTATCTCAATTAAAAAAATGATTAAAGCCTGCTTACAATGGGTGTTGAATTTAAGTGATGAATCACTAAATTCTACTCCTGAAACTATTACACTGGATGTTAACTAACTGGAATTGATTTATTTTTTCAAAAAATTTATCAAAGATAGAGAGAGAGAAAATGAAAGCACAGACAAGGGGAACATCAGGCAGAGGGAGAAACAGGCTCCCTGCTCAGCAAGGATCGTGATGCGAGACTCAGTCCTAGGACCCTGGGATCATGACCTGAGTTAAAAGAAGATGCTTAAATAAAAACTTGGAACTAGAAAAAAAATTAAAATCTGCTTACTTTGATTCTCTGTTCCACTGCTTTCTAGTTGTGTCTTGGACAAGGTTAACTGTTCTAAGAACTGTTTTCTGACTTATAAAAATGAGATAATCATGCAAAGTGCTTAGTGTGATATTTAGCACATGACATAAGTATTTAAAAAGTCTATCATAAGTAAAAAAATAAAGTCTATCATAAGTATTTTGCTGAAATGCATAAAATTGAATTTAGTGTCCTTAATTTTAAACTTTTGTAAAACAGAAATAGTGTTGTTTTGTTTTGTTTTTTTCCTTTTTTTGCTCCCTGAAGAGCTAGGCTGTGGAAAAAGAATTAATATACAGGATTGGGGGAAAGGGTGGATTTCTTTACTAAGATATAAGGTGGATTGAAGAAAATAGAAAAAAAAATGTTAGCTTAAAAATTATTTTAATTAAATGCAGTATAACAATGAATCTCTTTCCCACCATTTTACTTGTTTTTAATGCTCCCAAAATGGAATTTCACACATTCTCAAAGGCCAGGAATATTTAGTAATTATTTCCTGTTGTCCTACAAAACTAATCACCGAAATGTTTGTGAGTCCCAAGCCTAATGTTAAAAAGTGGCAGGATTCTATGATGAAGAATCATTAATAAATATGTATCGTGTAGATATTTTATAAGATCCATGAATGTTTAAGGAAATTGCATATTTGCCAACCCACAAATATGAGATGTTATTGCTGTGGTAGATTACACAGTTAATCAGTAACATTCAAATTTTATAAAGGCCATGATAGGTGTGGATTTGATAACTGTATTCTGTTAATTATTCATATGGTTCTTTGCTATAATCTGAGTGATTCAGATGCTTAGGGCACTTAGATATATTTCCAAAAATTATCTACTGTCCAATCACTAGATTATAACTTAGAATAATTTATTCTCCTTGTGCATATGGATCTTAATGCAAAGAATATATCTTATTGGCTCACCGTGGAAACTGATCTATAACTGACCCTGAGTTTTCAGTATCCTTGGATTCTTCACAGGTTTTGTCTACATTTGCCATAAGAGTAAAACACTTTTAAAAATGTTAAGGTAAAATTAGCATTTTAATTTTTGTAATTTTATTCCCTAAAGTCTACCGTTACTTCTAATACTGATTAAAATCAAAACAAAATATAAAAGCAATGTTGTTTGTATAACATTTTCATAGTAACGTTGACATTACAGTCCTTTTTTCATAGAATTTACTTTCAATAAAAAAGTGATAACTTCCAAGGTTTTTTTTTTTTTTTCCTTTTTAAACTTGACTAATATTAGACTTTTTTGACAAATCATTTCCTGAATCAGGATCAAAATCCTTAAGGCAAACGCATGTTTACAGAGAATAAATGCTTTGCAGCTTGTCTAGACTTCAAAATGAGGTCATGATTTATTTTTTGTCTTTTGGCACACATATGGATATTTGTTTTTTCAGTGAGAGAAGTTAACGATATGACATTGATTACAAGAACTGATTTCACAAATAAACAATCTAACTTATGAGGGACTGCTGAATACATGTATTATCCCTGGGGGAAGAAGTGTTCAGTCTGTGTTGATGGATTCTTGAAGAATCCATGATTTCTGTTTTTTTTTTAAATTTTATTTTGTATTTTTTCAGTGTTTCAAAATTCACTGTGTGTGCACCGCACCCAGTACTCCATGCAATACGTGCCCTCCTTAATATTCAACACCAGGCTCACCCAACCCCCCATCTTCCTCCCCCCCAAACCCTCAGTTTGTTTCTCAGAGTCCACCGTCTCTCATGGGTTGTCTTCCCCTGTGATTTTCCCCAAATCACTTCTCCTCTCCATCTCCCAATGTCCTCCATGTTATTCTTTATCCTCCATAAGCAGGTGAAACCATATGATAGTTGACTCTCTGCTTGACTTATTTCACTCAGCATAATCTCTTCCAGTCCCATCCATATTGATACAAAAGTTGAGTATCCATCCTTTCTGATGGAGGCATAATACTCCATTGTATATATGGACCATAACTTCTTTATCCATTCATCCATTGAAGGGCATCTTGGTTCTTTCCACAGTTTGGTGACTATGGCCATTGCTGCCATGAACACTGGGGTGCAGATGGTCCTTCTTTTCACTACATCTGTATCCTTGGGGTAAACACCCATTAGTGCAATTGCAGGGCCATAGAGTAACTCTATTTTTAATTTCTTGAGGAATCTCCTCCCTTTTTTTCCAAACGTACCAACTTGCATTCCCACCAACAGTGTAACGGGGTTCCCCTTTCTCCACATCCTCTCCAGCACTTGTTGTTTACTGTCTTACTGATTTTGGCCATTTTAACTGGTGTAAGATGGAATCTCAATGTGTTTTTTATTTGAATCTCCCTGATGGCTAATGATGATGAATTTTTTCATGTGTCTGTCAGACAGTTATATGTCTTCTTTGAAGAAGTGTCTGTTCAAGTCTTTTGCCCATTTTTTAAAAAAAATATTCATTTATTTGACAGACAGAGATCACAAGTAGGCAGAGAGGCAGGCAGACAGAGGAAGGAAAGCAGGCTTCCTGCCGAGCAGAGAGCCCAATGCGGGGCTTGATCCCAGGACCCTGGGATCATGACCCTAGTGGAAGGCAGAGGCTTAACCCACTGAGCCACCCAGGTGCCCCCTTCTGCCCATTTTTTGATGTGATTATCTGTTTTGTGTGTGTTGAGTTTGAGGAGTTCTTTATTGATCTTGGATATCAGCCCTTTGCCTATAGTGTCATTTTCAAATATATTTTCCCATGTGTGGGTTGCCTATTTGTTTTGTTGACTGTTTCCTTTACTGTGGAGAAACTTTTGATCTTGAAGTCCCAAAAGTTCATTTTTGCTTTTGTTTCCTTTTCCTTTGGGGACATGTCTTTTTTTTTTTTTTTAAGATTTTATTTATTTATTTGACAGACAGAGATCACAATTAGGCAGAGAGGCAGGGAGAGAGAGAGGAAGGAAAGCAGGCTCCCTGCTGAGCAGAGAGCCAGATGCAGGGCTTGATCCCAGGACCCTGGGATCATGACCCGAGCTGAACTCAGAGGCTTTAACCCACTGAGCCACACAGGTGCCCCTGGGGACATGTCTTGAAAGAAGTTGCTATGACCAATGTTGAAGAGGTTACTGCCTATGTTCTCCTCTAGGATTTTGATAGATTCCTGCCTCACATTGAGGTCTTTTATCCATTTTGAGTTTATCTTTGTGTATGGTGTAAGAGAATGGTCACATTTCATTCTCTATACATAGCACCCAACAGAGGAAAAATTTAGAGACTGCACTCTCCATCAGAACTATTGGATATGGACATAAACAGTATGTCAGAAAGGGAATTCAAGGTAACAATTATTCAGGCAATGGCTAGGTTGGAGAAAACCATTAGTGACAACATAGTGACACCATAGAATCTCTGAGGGCAGAAGTGAAAGGGAATAAGTTAAAAATGCTATCAATGAGATCCAATCTAATCTAAATATTCTAACAGCTAGGGCAACTGAGGCAGAAGATAGAATTAGTGATCTAGAGGACAAATTGATAGAGTAAAAGGATCAGGAGGAGGCGTGGAAGAAACAGCTTAGAAGCCATGAAAACAGGATTAGGGAAATAAATGACACCATGAAGTGTTCCAATATCAGAATTATTGAGATTGCTGAGGTGGTGGAGAAAGACAGTAGGTTAGAATTTATAGTTGAACAAATTCTCCATGAAAATTTTCCCTGGACATGAACAAGTGTTCATGTCCTAGAGGCAGAAAGAATACCTCCAAAGACCAATGAATCTAGAAAGACCTCAAGGCACTTGATTGTGAGACTGACAAATCATAATTTTAGACAAGAGCTTCTGAGGGCAGCTAGGAGGAAGATATTACTTACGTACAGAAAAAGGTACATCAGAATACCATCAGACCTGCCCAGAGAATCCTGGCAAGCCAGAAAGGACTGGCAAGACATATTCAGGGCACTAAATGAGAAGAACATGCAGCCAAGTATATTTTATCCAGTGAGGCTGATATTCAAAATGGTTGGAGAGAAAGAGCTTCCAAGACCAGCAAGGTTTAAAAAAGTATGTGACTGCCAAACTGGCACTACAAGAAATATTAAGGGGGTCTCTATAAAAGAAGAAAGGACTCCAGAGTGACGTAGAACAGAAATTTACAGAGACAATCTATAGAAACAAGGACTTCACGGGCAACATGATGTCAATAAAAACATATGTTTCAATAATCACTCTCAACGTGAATGCCCTAAATGCTCCAATAAAATGGCACAGGATTGCAGATTGGATAAAACAACAGGACCCATCCATATGCTGTCTGCAAGAGACCCATTTGGAACCCAAGGAAAAATCTGGACTAAAAGTGAAGGGATAGAGAAGCAATTTTCATGTCAATGGGCCTCAAAGAAAGCTGGGACAGTGATTCTCATATCAGATAAATTAGATTTTAAACTAAAGACTTTAGTCAGAGATAAAGAAGGACACTACATCATTTTTAAAGGGTCTATCCACCAAGATCTAACAATTGTAAATATTTATGTTCCCAATATGGGAGAAGCCAACTACATAAGACAACTGTTAATCAAGATAAAGAGTTATATTGATATGAATACATTAATTGTAGGGGATCTTAACACACCACTTTCAGTAATAGATCATCCAAGCAGAAAGTCAATAAAGAAATAAGAGAACTGAAAGACGCATTGGGCCAGATGGACCTCATAGATATATAATGAACATTCCACCCTGAAATAACAGCATTCTCATTCTTCTCGAGCGCACATTGAACTTTCTCCAGAATAGACCACATACTGGGTCACAAATCAGGGCTCAACTGATACCAAAAGACTGAGATTATCCCTTGCATATTATCAGACCATAATTCTTTGAAACTGGAACTCAACCACAAGAAAAAGTTTGGAAGGAATGATTTCTGGGTTTTTTTGTTTGTTTGTTTGTTTGTTTTGTTTTGTTTTAAGATTTTATTTATTTATTTTAAAGACAGAGGTCACAGTAGGCAGAGAGGCAGGCAGAGAGAGAGGAAGGGAAGCAGGCTCCCTGCTGAGCAGAGAGCCCAATGTGGGGCTCAATCCCAGGATGCTGGGGTCATGACCTAGCCGAAGGCAGAGGCTTAACCCACTGAACCACCCGGGTACCCCATGATTTCTGTTTTTAATAGAATTTCTGTACAACCAAATTCTCACAATTTTCTGTTCGACCAGGTGGTGAAATTATGGGATTTCATCACCCAAAACTACATTCAATGTTCAAACGGCTTCCTTTTCAGATACCTAGAAGCCTTGAGAACCTTATAATAGCCAAATAAGTTGTAAATAGTAAATGTTGGCAGACAGTTATCCATTGGTCTCCTTCATTTGTGCACATCTTGTGAGCAAAGGCACTGACTACATTTGTTCTGTATTATCTTTTCAAGGATGCAACCAGTCTTGAAATATGAGATAGTTTCTCTCTCTAAAGCAAAAGGAAGATTTGTGTTTGGTTCAGTATAAAACATCTGGATTACTTAACCTGGCTTCCTGTGCCACCATAAAGGAATTGACGAACAGAGAAAAGGTATAAGAAAATGCTGGTAATCTGGATACTATTGTCATTGTGACCTAGAAGTCTCATGTTTTCTGCCACCATCCTTAAAACTCTGGCTGGGTTACTTGTTAGTTTGCAAGTGGGGTAAAGATATCAGATCTTTCACAATTCTTGACAGTATTATCGATGTTCATGCTGTTCTTCTTGATGGTCATAGTCCAAATAACAATGGTGACTATTAAATTGCACAGAAACTCACTGATGAGCCCACAGAATGGCATGATCCACGCCTCTTTTGTTTAGCAACTTTAGTTTGCTAGTTGGTTAACTGCTTGGACCATTTGATCCCGGTCTTATTTAACTAATTAGGTAACACATAGGTATTCTCAGCTGATCAATTTGGAACATACTTTATATTGGCTTTAGTCTGGGGATACATTCATAGTGTTCTCTGGAATGTTCATGTGGGCCCTACTGGTCAGCTAAGTCTTCAGACTAGTTATTTTTCTTTCTTTTTTCTTTTAGACTAGTTATTTTTCCTACGGAAAATAGATTATTTTTGTCCAGAATTCTCTATATTGCCATGATCCTTTGAAAGGAAAGTATTTAATTTCATTTATAATGTTATCACTTCACCAATAATAGGGGACAAAATTAGCACTACAGATAATTCAGTGGTCTGAAAATGTAGTATTTACTTTTTTTGTGTTTGCTTCCTGAAGTCATAGGCAGCATTTTAAGTGTCAAGATTATGCTATGGACCCACCATCAGCTGGATATAGTTAGCAGTTATTTTCCCAGGAAATTTTAGAAAGGGTGATCAGGGACATGCTTTTTATGTGTGTGTGAAGGTAATTGGACAAAGATCCATCTACCAACTGAGCCTGCACACCTTAAATAAATAGTCATATAAACAACTTTTAGATTATTAAACAACATTTAGTAATATGCATTTCTTTGTAAAGATTCTTAAAAGTTCCTTTAAAAAACAAACAGAGGGAAAAGTTGAAATCATCATATGTTTGTGTAAGGCCACTTGAAATCCTTTACCTTGAAGAGACTGAGGGTTTTCTTTTAATTGAGTGGCTGTTTGTTTTCAGTGTATAAAACAAACAAAAACCAAAAAACATGCTTATTTTTTACATTATGTTACATTAATAAACCATGCTATTTAGTTAGACAAAACTTTTATTGTTTGGAAAGCTGACCCTATGACCTAAAAATCTGGCAGAATTATTTGTGAAATTTACCCAGTTAGATAATGTGTACAAAAATTTGATATCTCATGTTATGTATTTGATAGAATGGTAATTTTTAAATGTAAATAAATTGAATTTGAGTAAGTTGAATTGGGGCATTTTTTGTGCCATGCCCATGAATTTGATCAACATGCAAAAAGATTATGGTCTTTTCCTGCATTTGATGTTTTGCTTCATGGTGGGCAATGGAGATTCTCTCCCTGTTTGACTAATGTCATTAGTAATAGGTCAAACCTTCCTGAATCATTACGTTTTATTCCCCTTCTTTCTGTTGCCACCACAATACCACTCTTAATTGAGAAAACCATTGCCTTAAAATATTTTTTATTGTACTGAGACAGAATTTGGTTATAGCAAAAAGATGTTTACTGGGTTAAAAATGTAACAGGACATATGTAAAACAGTTTCTTTTCCCTTTGAAAAAATAAAGGGAAGTGGAAATACCATTTTCTTTCAACCTAGAATTATTAGGAATTGCATTCTGAGAATGTGCATGTGTCTTTTTATTTGAGAGTATTACTGGTCTTCAGAGAATGATTTGGAGGACTTTCAGATATTAAGTTAATGATGTCCCTACTCATTGTTTCACTGTATTTTTGTTCTTACCCTTTTAACAGTAACAAATGTTAATGGATTTTTATAGTGAACACTAGCTAAGTGTTGTGAGTATAGAGTTTCTTAACTTTAGAATTTTTTTTCTACTGCTCAGATATATCTCAGTTGGGAGAGGTAATTATTTTGCATTTGGAGCAGTTTAATAGATGCCAGATAAAGCAACCAATCTAAGAAAAAGACCAGTTTTATGATTTGACAGAATTTTTTTTTTAAAGTAAGCTCTATGCTCAATGTGGGGCTTGAACTCATGACCCTAAGATCAGGAGTCACATGCTCTACCAACTGAGCCAGCCAACATACTCCTGGCCATATTTTTTTTTTAAATATATCCTTAAAAGATCTTATTTATGTATTTATTTGAGAGAGAGAGAGAAGAGAGGGACAAGCAGACTCCGTGTTGAGCACAAAGCCCAATGTAGGGCTCTATCCCATGACCCTAAGATCATGACCTGAGCTGAAATCAAGAGTTGGAAGCTTAACGTACTAATCCACCCAGGCACCCCCTTGGCAGCATGTTTTTAATGGAAATTGACTCTAGGTCTCAATAAATGTATTGCTTGATAATACTTAACTGCCAGCCAACTTTCTATTAGATTCTCTTACATTAGAAGTGCCTTTCTATAGAATATTATCAGGATACAATTTCTTACTTTGGTCGACAATTTCTAAGCACAACACCTTCAGAATCTTACTGTAACATGGTTAAGAATTTTATCTTTTGGGGCGCCTGGGTGGCTCAGTGGGTTAAAGCCTCTGCCTTCAGCTCAGGTCATGATCCCAGGGTCCTGAGATCGAGCCCCGCATCGGGCTCTCTGCTCAGCGGGGAGCCTGCTTCCTCCTCTCTCTCTGCCTGCCTCTCTGCCTACTTGTGATCTCTGTCTGTCAAATAAATAAATAAAATCTTTAAAAAAAAAAAGAATTTCATCTTTTAAGGTTTCTTAAGAGGAATTTTACAGTCTCTGAGTGGTCCCTCAAACATTTGGTTGGTGTGCTTGACAGTCCATCTTGTTTCTCAGAGCCCCAGAAAGTGAGAGAGAGAAGTCATTAGACTATTTTAATGTTCAGGCATCAGTCCAGCACTTTACAAACCACTTGTCCTATTGTGACTACCTAGGGACTGCACTGCTTGCTTTAAACACCCCTTTATAATCCTTATGTGCAGTTTCCATTGATATTGATAGCTGCTTATCAAAAAGTTACATTGAATTGTGCAGATACGATATTCTCAAGTTTGATTCCAGTGTCTGGCCCTTCACATGCCTACCCTCACTATCATACTGTTCTGGAAAGACTGTCCTGTATTATGATTGATGCACTATGGTGTAATTCATTGTTTTTAATAACTTGAGAACAGGGGTTCTTTATGCATATTTAAAATAGTATCTACATTCCTGGAGAGCTTATTTTCATTTATTTATAGAAGACCTGCTATATGGGGCACCTGGTGGCTCAGTCAGTTAAGCCTCCTATATGCATTTAACGTTTTTAATTTCAAGATTTGTAAATCTCACCTTCAAAACAGATAATTTTTAAATTACAAAAAGTATTCAACAGAAGCGCCTGGGTGGCTCAGTCCATTAAGCATCTGCCTTTGCCTCAGGTCATGATCCTGGGGTCCTGGGATGGAGCCCTGCATCAGGCTCCCTACTGAGTGGGGAGTTTGCTTCTTCTTCTCTCCACTCCTCCCACCACTTCTGTGTACTCTTTCTCTCTCTCTTTCAAATAAATAAATGAATGAATAAAATCTTTAAAAAAGGAACACCTGCTTTTTTTTTTTTAAAGAACACCTGTAATAGGTAAGATATGATCATGGGCACTGGATAAATCATCAGCAAGATAGATATTGTTCCAGCCATGAAAGAGCATATAATTTATGATCTAGCCTGCTTTGTGGGAGGCAGTGAGAGAGGTACATTGCTTCTCTTACCTAAAATTTTCTCTGGAATCATTCTGGGAGGTGAGTGCTATTACTCTCAACTAATAAATGAGGAACTTGAGACTCAGCATGGTTAATTAATTTGCTCGTCACACAGATAATAAGTGGAGGATATAAATTCAAACCCAAGTCAGTCGTGTTCTGTATTAATTTTCAATGCTGTGTAAAAAAGTACTGTAAATTTAGTGGCTTAAAACAATAGACATTTATTATATCACAGTGTTTGTGGGTCAGGAAATCTGGTATAGATTAGCTGGGTTCTCTACAAGGCTGTAAGCAAGGTGCCAACCAGGACTGGCTTGTCATTGAGAGGGTCCACTATGGAAGAATCCATTTTCAAGCTTATGTGGTTGTTAGCAGAATTCATTTCCTTGAGGCTGTTATACTCATGACAGTTTATTTTTTTCATTTCCAACAAAGGAGAGAGAAACTCTAATGTGGATCAGCTAGAAAGATAAAGTTTTACAACATCATCACTAGAGATGCATCCCATAACCTTTGCCATGTTCTATTAATTGGAAACAAATAACAGGTTATTTTCACACTCCAGGGGAAGGTATTATACAAGGGCATGAATACCAGGAGGTGAGGGTCATGTGGGAGGGTCCCATGATAATGTTTGCCACAGGTTCCATAATCTTTGCACTATACTATGCTGCTTCTATTAAGAACCCAATATACATAAATTGATTTTTGAAATATTCTTAAAGATTGTGTAAAACAATGTAACACCACTAAAGAAGTTTGGTGGGTAAGCACTGGGTAGCTCTTCAGTTAAACATCTGACATTGGATTTTCACTTAGGTCATGATCTCAGGGTTGTGAGATCAAATTCCATCTTGGCTCCATGCTGGGAGTAGAGCCTGCTTAAGATTCTCTCTTTGTCTCTCCTTCTTCCTTTCCTCCCCTATTGAATGTGCAAGCTCACTCTCTCTTAAAAAATGTCAGTGGGGGAATCCCCATAGTCTCATGATCCCAGCACTACTCAGTCAGTCTCCTGAGCAAGGTGCTAAGCGATAACATTCCTACTATCTATATAACCACTCATAATAATTGTGTTTGAATCCCTGTCCAATCTTCAAAAAAGTTTTCCTTTTCATAAATTGGATTCATAGCAAATACATGATTCTCTAGACTTCCTTTTCCACTCTTTTTACCATAAAAGTTTTCCTTGTTGCTACATAATCATACAGTTGTCAGTTTTAATTGGAGTCAGCAATCTTTTGAATGACCATACCATAGTTTATTTAACTAAGTCCAAATATTTTGATGCAGACAACTTTCAATCTTCCACTGCTAAAAGGTCAAACAAATAAATGACAATGAAAACACAACAAAACATTGTATAACATCTTTAGGCACAATTTCTACCCTCTTTTGGATTATTTACTTAAACCAGGAATCTAGAAGTGAAATTACTGGATTAAGAAGCTTGAATATTTCCATGACTCTTGATGCTTCTAATTTTATTTGACTCTGAATGAATTAATGAAAAAGCTTCTAATTTTATTTGACTCTGAATGAATTAACCAGGCTTCAAAATTGCCGAAGCATATGATAATGCTAATTGAAATTCTATGACCACAGGAAAGAAAGACAGTAACTTAACTGTTCTTAATGTGGGGGTTTGGGTAGTGATAAGTAGGAGAAATTATCTTCTCCTTTGGTCATGGACCAGGCCTCAGAATGCTGTTCTATCCCAGATTTCAGGTGAGGAAAAGGATCTCCTCAGGTCTTAGCCTTAATACCAAAGGATGTAACTTACACAGATATTTTTCATGATCATAGAGTAAGACACAGCCTTCCCTACAATGGGGCAGAAACTATTCACATGAGACACTTCAGAAATCTGTATTTTCTTCTGTACAGGGGCAGATTTGACTAATTTATTTCTTCAGATGCCTTATCCTGTTGTTGAATGCTCCATGTTAGCAGCACATTTCATGGTAGCCTTTCCTAGAATTGAAAAGGAAAAGAAGAAAAAGGAAGAGCTGATATAATACATGGTAGATTGGCTCGTATTTGTCATCTGGTTAACACTAATAAGAGCAGATCAATTGCTTACTTTTCTTACGATCCAAGAACTGATAGTTTGGAGTTGGTGGTTACAGCACCCCCCTCCTTTTTTAAAGTATCTGTTGTGAGCTGGAGAATTTAGCTACCATATTTGGTTTTCATATGCCTGCCCTGTGACCTTACATTAGCCTGTTGGAGGATTCCTGTGTTTTTGCTTATCCTTATATGGGAAGGCTGCCTGGAGAATCTGTCTGACCAGAATTAGAAACCTTGTAGCATTTGCAGGAAGTGCAGCTTTAGGAAGAAGTCTCAGTTTGTGTAATTAAGTTTCTATACTGCCAGAATTTGTTTCATACAGAGATACTGAGTTGAAGAATATCCTTGCTAACTCTAAAATCACCAGCATTTTATACCTCTTAATATACCAAATTTCCTTTATTCTGTTATAAGAAAGTTCTCCTAAAGAGGATTGAAATCTGTATAGAAACTCATTGTACTGAGTTGATAATGATTCTTTTAAAGACTATTTATTTGCCAGAGAGAGAGCAAAGCATGGAGAGCTGCAGGCAGAACATGCAGAGCAGGCAGAGGGAGAAGCAGGCTCCACACTGAGCAAGGAGCCCAATGCAAGACTTGATACTAGGAACCTGGGATCATGACCTGAGCCAGAGGCAGCCACTTTAACCAACTGAGCCACCCAAGTGTCTCTGAGTTGATAATGATTTAAGTGTTTAGATCAGGGAGGTGAAAGCTGGAATAAATTGGTTTGTTTATTTTTAAATTCTTAGTGCAAACTTAGCCTGAATTTTTCAGGAACATAAGATCCACACATATGTTAAACTAGCACTTGTCACAAATATTTAGCTTTGATATTTGATTATAACACCATGATTTGCTTCAAGGACAGTTTTTGCTTTAAGGGCATTCCCAAAGCAGCCGGAACAGCCAAAAATACTTGTTGCCCTATTTCTCCACTTGCGCTAATTTCCTGTAGCTACCTATGGCCACAAGTGACTAACACTTACGTGGAAGCACTTAGAAATGTTCTTAACTTCACACTTTATTTGTCCAAATATATGACAGTTTTAAATGGAGAATTTTTTTTAAATATATAAAAACAGGGAGATTCATACGAATGACTGCTTCTTCACTGTAACTTTTTCTTACCAAGTCTTAAAGTGCCAGAAGGCTTTTATTACTTGTGGTATGTTTGTTTCATTATCATAGAACTTCAGAATGGGAAAAGACTGAAGGGGTTATGTAGAAAAATCCACCCTGTGTATAAAACCTTTAAAACAATCAGTGGGTTTTCTCACTCTTACTTTAGGCCAAGGTTTGGAGTTAAGTATGATACAAAAGAATTGACCCATATCTGCATTCAAAGAGCCATCATTAAGTTGACAGTGCAATTTAGTATGAGATAACAAACACGGTGGTGCACCATGGGGATGCATGGTAGTGCATTATTCATTATACTTAGTGTTTAAGTGGTGCTTTTCACTCTGACAGATGTTGAGCAAGTGTGTGCTTTGAAGGAAGTTTCTAATTCATTTGAGCATTAGTTTCTTCATCTATGAGTCTGGAATGAAAATAATAGCAGCTGCCTTAGCTGCCTCCAGCTGTTGTGGAAACTAAAGATAAGTATGTGGGGGAAAAAAGATAAGCACATAAAGGGCTTAGTATAATGCCTGGTCCATAAAAAAATCCTTAATAAATTATAATTACTAAATTAAACTTTAGAATTAGATTACATTTTGTGCAATGCAGACAGGGACCTGGTACATATAAAATTGTGCAGCACATTATTAGCATACACTAACTTGGAGTCTTTGTTCTTTTGTTTCTCCTAATTATCCCAGCCCTAATCCACCCACTACCATGCAGCAAAAAGAGGACAGACTTTGATGAAGGGCCTGGATTCCATTGCTTAAATTATCTACTAGTATGGAATTTATAATCCTATAATTATAATTTATAAATTCCTTGAGACTATAAATAATATCTATTTTATTTTATTTTTACTTGTATCAGGGTAAGAACAATGGCCTGGAGGCCCAGTGTTTACTTAGAAACTATATTATTTTTATAATATTTTAATTTGATTGTAGCTCACATACAATGTTACATTATTTTCAGGTGTACAACTTAGTTGTTCAACTTCTCTATACATTATGCTATGCTTAGCACAAGTGTAGCTACCCTTCTTGATTGAATGGTAGTCCCTAATATTACCTAGGCAGGAGTCCAACATTAACCCTTTTCTAGCAGCAAAGGATCCTAGAGTTGGAATTGAGTAGTCTAGTCACTTTTTTTCATAATGATGTGAGATTGATTAAATTGTGTGCACATTTGGATGATAATGGAAATTATAGTCTGGTAAGTAGAATTTAGCATTAAATTATATAGTAAGAACACATCAAAAGGTGTTATGGCTCTTTGTAAGAGATTGCCAATCTTACATAATTTTAAAAAATCTATATAAGATAATCATGAAGCTGGGTAGGAAAGTATCATTGAACAAACTTAAGCTTTGGAGATAGAGATAACTAGGTTTAAATGTCAGCCCTGCCACTCACTAGCTTTGCAACTTCGGGTAAATTTACTTAACCTTTTTTAGCTTCACTATTCTGATCTGTAAAGTGGAGGTAATAATATTTACCTTATAGGGCTATTATAAATATTAAATGAAATAGCATATATAAAACACTTACCTTGCCAACTGTCACTTAATTGGCTTTCTATGAATTGTAGTTGTGATTGATCGGTATAAATAATAAAGACAATATCTGTCTCCCAGTCTTGTTTGAATGCAACCACAACTTGAAATTCCTGTGAATTTGGGAATAATTACTGATCACCTTCTAATACTTCAAAATGTCCCTCTATGGTAGATGAAACCATAGTTTCTGTGAGCCCACATACTCTAAATCTTGTGAAGTTTATGAGTCTCAATCCTTCTGATTCTGGGGAAAAAATACAGACAGAAAAAGAAGTGCTAAATAATAAACAGCTGGATTAATGAGGTTCTTCAGAACTGATTATTTAATTTAGTCAAGAAAAGCCTTTTTAACCTAGAAAATAAATGTGACTGTACTTTCCTTACTGTGACTACTTTAAGAAATAGCTATTTCTGAGAAACTACCTTAAATATCTACTCTTCTTTTCACACTAGGGTCTATTTTTTTTAATTTAATTTATTTTCAGTGTAACAGAATTCATTGTTTATGCACCACACCCACTGCTCCATGCAATACGTGCCCTCCATAATACCCACCACCAGGCTCCCCCAACCTCCCACCCCCCCCGCCCCTTCAAAACCCTCAGATAAACTACTTGGGCCTTAGTATCTGTGTAGACATGAGGTGGTAAAAGTAAAACTAGGGGCGCCTGGGTGGCTCAGTGGGTTAAAGCCTCTGCCTTCGGCTCAGGTCATGATCCCAGGGTCCTGGGATTGAGCCCCCGCATCCGGCTCTCTACTCCGCAGGGATCCTTCTTCCTCCTCTCTCAGTGTTAACAGTGGTAACATGGCACTTGTCCAGCGTCAAACAAATTAAGTGGTAATTCAGATTTGATTCTCCTTTTGGATTTATTTTGTAAGTAGATTGGCATATTTAAATGTTATTTGCTCACTCCTCCTTCACTTCACTGTTAAATTTTTAGGTACAGGCTAGGCAAATAAAGGCTTATTATTTTCCTACAAAGAGGAGTGATCCTTCTTAAGGAAGCATTTAAAATTAGCAGAACCAATTGGAGTGTATATATATATATCTGAATTCTGCTTTGCAAAAGTTGACTGGATCACAAATTTTAACCTCTTTTAAAAAGACAAAATACACACCCACACAATGGTTTATTCATTTGTAGAGTTTAATTATAGATAAACATTTAGTCATAGAAATTGTGAAGTATCCATTTAGAAAGTTTCCAAGTTTATTGTTCTAGTGCAATATGCTATAACATTTGTGTGCTTAGTTTTCACTGCAGGCCAGTTTATTAAACTTTATTAAGTACAGTATCTTTTCACTAAAATTATAGATTTCATGCAGTATAGACAGATGTAGTATACAGCATTTGTGCTATTATTAAGGTTAATCTAAGTGACATCAATAATAGCTGTAGGCACTTGCTCTCTCTTCTGAGGTCCTTGCACTCATTGGCTTTGTCATTCACTTGGCACCTCTCACCACGTTGTATGTTTGGTTGTCTTAGCTTCATATTGAAGTACCATGTTGTATAATATTTTCCATTAGATTGTAATCTTGGAACGGAATCTGCTATCTTTCTTTAGATATTTTAGAGGATCTAATGAAGTTGGAAATAAATTTGATACGTAAATTTAAACTCACAGATATGATTAAATTAAGGGGGAGATTTACATATCCTGATGATTCAAAGCTGAACATTTGACAGGGCAAAACCTACTTAGTGTTATTATGGCCTATCCTGTTCAACTTTATAGAGATGTAAACACTCTGGGAAGCATGTATAGTTATTGTCAGGTAGTTCCAGAAGATGGGAAAAATATTTTGGGTCTGCAGCTGATGGTTGAAGGATAAAGATATCAATTAATATATGCTATAATGCCCAGTGATACTAGACCTAACCACCATCTTAACTCAGCACAGAATACATTGTTCTTAGCATAGCATTCAATAAGGAGGGAAAGACTTCAAAGATTCATCTTACATGTTCTGTGCCTTTTGTCTTTCACACCAACATAACAAATGACATTTGCCCAGGGCCATGTGTAGTGCTTAGCATGTGACCTATAAAATTAACTCTTCATTTATTCAAAAATATCTGTTGGGATGCCTGGTTGGCTCCATTGGTTAAGTGTCTGACTCTTGATTTCAGCTCAGGTCATGATCTCAGGGTCCTGGGACTGAGTTCCATGTTTGACTTTGTGCTCAGTGGGGAGTCTACTTGAGATTCTCTCTCTCTTCCTATAACCCTCATAGCACTCATGCTCTCACTTGCACGCACTCTTTCTCTTTAAAATAAATAAATCTTTCGGGGTGCCTGGGTGGCTCAGTAGGTTAAAACCTCTGCCTTTGGCTCAGGTCATGATCCCAGGGTCCTGGGATCGAGCCCCACATCGGGCTCTCTGCTCAGCGGGGAGCCTGCTTTCTCCTCTCTTTCTCTGCCTGCCTCTCTGCCTACTTGTGATCTCTGTCTGTCAAATAAATAAATAAAATCTTTAAAATAAATAAATAAATCTTTAAAAAATATATCTTTTAATGTGATAAGTTCCTGAAAGTACCATATTTATGTATCATTTTTATATAAAACTTATTTGTAAATATGCACATGATTGACAAATTACTTGACACACTTCACATTAATTGAATACCTATTGTTTTGAATAGATTTAAAACCACTGATTTAATTGAATTTTCCATTAAATACATTAGTCTACTAGACACTCCTGATTATTTACTGATTTTTACATTGATTTTCCTCAAAATTCATAAAAGTCTATATGTTATACTTAAGAGTAAAAATTTGACCTTATTAGCTAATAAGGAAATAGGATTCCTGTTATCAAAAGTATCTTGTAAATTTTTTTGGATTGTAATGCATCTTTAAAGAAGAGAATTATTTTTCCTGAGGTTATGTGATGAGAGAGAAAATTGTTTACTCACAATCACAAGCAAGATAGAAGGACAAAAATACAACCTCTGTGTATGTATGCACATATATGTATGTATGCACGTATGTATATATGGGGTACAAATCCAGACGGGCTTTGACTATAGAGGTTTGTTGTTATTGTTTTTTTCTTTGTTTTCCTTTTTGTTTTGCATTATTATATCTTTTGGGATAACTGTTCCTATTGATTTTGTATTTCTGATGCCTCTGCTCCATGTAACTTTTCAGTGTGACTCCATTGAGAAATTTATTGATTGAGCCCTGCAGCTCAGAAATGTTAAGTAATAGTTTTAAGTTGGGCAAATTACCATAGATGTGTGAATTAAAGTTTAAAAAAAATCAGTGGTGAAAAAACCTAACTAAAAATATTAATTTTACTATCTTAAAGCTCTCTCCTAGGTATGATTAGGAGACAAAATAAGTGTATTATCTCTACCTGGTAATCTAAAGAACTAACACAGAAATCAAATGTAGACTTTGTATTTTTTTAAAGATTTTATTTATTTATCTGACAGAGAGAGACAGAGTGAGAGAGGGAACACAAGCAGGGGAAGTGGGAGAGGGAGAAGCAGGCTTCCTGCTGAGCTGGGAGCCTGATGGGGGCTCAATCCCATGACTCTGGGATCAGGACCTGAGCTAAAGGCGGACACTTAATGACTGAGCCACCCAGGCACCCCTAAACTTTTTTTAATGGGTTAATCTATAACCCCCCAAATATTGTTAAAGCATCAGGTACAAATGCTGTTTTTTTTTTCTTATTAGTTTCATCAGTATTATGTTTGATCAGTGTTGGAAAAGAAAAAAAAAGAACAAGAAAACAAGAAAAAAACAAGAAAGAGTTTGAGGACAGAAAATATGATTGAAACATGACCAAACTTGTTCCATTGTCACAGGGTGGGAAGATAGGGGTTTCAAATCTTCTATGAAAGAAGTAGCACAAACACATGAAACATAACCTTAACAGCACATGTTAGTGGCTCATGAGTGGTACAGGTATATTCCAAACCTCATATACAGGCAGGTTTAGCTCATAAATTCTAACTAATTTCTGTTCTAAACAATGAAAATTAAATGTAGAGTAACTCTGACTTGTAACATGGTCAAGGAAAGATTCATTTCTGTTTGTTTTAGGATGCTTATTAGAACAGAAAGTATAAAGAGAAAGGAATCAAATTATATCACCAAAGAAAACCATCAAACAATGATAGAGACCAAGAGAAGAAAGGATAAGAGAAAATGATAGAAACAACCACAAAACAAGTAACAAAATGGTAATAAATACATATCTATCAATGATTACTTTGAATGTAAGTGGTATAAACACTCCAATCAAAAGACATAGGATGAGAGAATGAAAAAAAAAAGACCCACCAAAAACAATACAAAACAAAACAAGATCCACCTATATGCTGCCTATAAGAGACTCGTTTCAGACCTAAAGACACTTGCAGATTGAAAGTGAGATGATGGAGAAACATCTATCATTCAAATGGATGTCAAAAGAAAGCCAGGGCAAACAGACTTTAAAACAAAGACTGTAACAATAGACAAAGAAAGATACTATAAAGGGGACAATTCAACAAGAAGATATAACAATTGTAAATATGTATGCACCCAATATGGAAGCACCCACATACATAAAACAGTGAATAACAAACAGAAAGAAGATAATCAAAGTAATACAATATAGTAGGGGAATTTAACACCCCATTTACATAAATGGGTAAATCAACCAAACAGAAAACCAACAAGGAAACAGTGGCTTTGTATGACACACTGGACTAGATGGATTTAACAGATATATTCAGAACATTGCATTCTAAAAGAGCAGAATACATATTCTATTCAAATGCACATGGAACATTCTCTAGAATACAGATAATAATAGACTACAGATTAGCCATAAATCAGGTCTCAAAAAATTTAAAAGATTGAAATCATACCATGCACCTTTTGTGACCACAAAACTAAGAACTAGAAATCAATCACAAGGAAAAATCTGAAAAGACCACAAATTCATGGAGGTTAAATAAAATGCTATTAAACAATGAATGTGTCAACCAAGCCATCAAAGAAGAATGAAAAAATTAGGGGAGTCTGAGTGACTCAGTGGGTTAAGCCTCTGCTTTTGGCTCAGGTCGTGATCTCAGGGTCCTGGGATCGAGCCCCATGTCAGGCTCTCTGCTCAGTGGAGAGTCTGCTTCCCCCTCTCTCTGCCTGCCTCTCTGCCTACTTGTGATCTCTCTCTCTGTCAAATAAATAAATAAAATCTTTAAAAAAATTATGTGGAAACAAATGAAAATGAAAATAAACATAATAATCCAAACCATTGGGATGTAGCAAAGGTTTATACCAATAAAAGTTTACCTCAAGAAGCAAGAAAAATCTCAAACAACCTAACCTTACACCTAAAGGAGCTAGAAAAAGAAGAAAAAACGAAACCTAAAACCAGGGTGCCTTGGTGGCTCAGTCAGTTAAGCGTCTGCCTTCAGCTCACAACCTGGGATCAAATCCAGCATCAAGCTCCTACTCAATGACGATTCTACTTCTCCTTTTGCCCCTCCCCCAACTTGTGCATGCTCTCTCTCTTGTAAAAATAATTAAATAATATCTTTAAAAAAAAACTAAAACCAGCAGATGGAAGAAATAATAAATATTAGAACAGAAATAAATGATATAGAAAATAAAATGAAAAATAAAGCAATGGAAAAAATCAAAATCGGAAGGTTTTTTTTTTCTTTTTTAAATCAACAAAATTGATAAACCCCTGGCCAGACTAACCAAGAAAAAAGGAAAAAGGACTCAAATAAACAAAACCATATTTGAGAGAGGAGAAAAAACAACCAAAACCACATAAATGCAAACAAATTTAAGAGAATGTTATTTTTAAAAAAGTCAACTAACTGCACAAACTAGAAGAAATGGATAAATTCCTAGAAACATATAAACTACCAAAACTGAGGCAGAAAGAAATAGAAAATTTGAACAGACTCATTATTAGCAAGGAAATTGAATTAGTAATCAAATAACTCCTGACAAACAAAAATCCAGGACCAGATGGATTAACAGGCAAATTCTACCAAATATTTAAAAAGTTAATACCTATTCTTCTCAAACTATTCCAAAAAACAGAAGAGGAAGGAAAACTTTCAAATGCCTTCTATGAGGTCAAAATTACCCTAATATCAAAACCAGATAAAGACACCAAAAGAAAGAAAAGAAGAGAAAGAAAGAAAGAAAGAAAGAAAACTACAGGGCAATATCTCTGATGAACATAGATGCAAAAAACATGAGCAAAATACTAACAGATTCCAACAATACATTTAAAAAATTATTCACCACAATCAATTGGGTACTTTTTCCTAGGATACAATGGTGGTACAATATTCACAAATCAATCAATGTGATAAATCACATCAATAAAAGAAAATATGAAATCCATATGATCATTTTAATAGATACATAAAAAGCATTTGTTAAAGTAAAACATGCATTCATGATAAAAGCCCTTAACACACTAGGTTTAGAGGTAACATACCTCAACATACTAAAGTCCATATATGAAAAATCCACGGTGAACATCATACTCAATGGTGAAAAACTAAGAACTTTTCCTCTAAGATCAGGAATAGGACAAGGATGTCCACTCTCATCACTTTTATTCAACATAGAACTGGAAGTCCAAGCAACAACAGATAACAAAAAGAAATAAAAGTAATCCAAATTATCAAGGAAGATGCAAAACTTTCACTCTTTTCAGATGCCTACTATATATAGAAAACCCTAAAGACTCCACCAAAATGATATTAGATTTCCTAAACCAATTCAATAGTCACAAGTTACAAAATCAACATACAAAAATCTGTTCTATTTCTATACACTAATAATAAAACAGCAGAAAGAGAAATTAAGGAATCAATCCCAATTACAATTGCACCAAAACCAATAAAATACCTAGGAATAAACCTAAGCAAAGAGGTGAATAACCTGTTTTCTGAATACTATAAAACATTGGTGAAAGTAATTGAAGAAGACACAAGGAAATGGAAAGATAATCCATGCTCATTGATTAGAAGACCAAATATTGTGAAAATGTCTATATTACCCAAAGCAACCTACACATTTAATACAATCCCTATCAAAATGCCAAGAACGTTTTTCTCAGAGCTAAAAAAAAAATAATCCAAAACTTGTATGGAACCACAAAAGATCTTGAATAGCCAATGCAATCTTGAAAAAGAAATGCAAAGTTGGAGGCATCACAACTCTGGGCTCCAAGTTATGTTAACAAAAGTGTAGTCATCATAACAGTAGGGGACCACCATAGAAATAGATATGCAGATTCATAGAACAGAATAGAAAATCCAAAAGTAAACCCTCAATTGTATCAGGAATTATTTTTTGACAAAATAACAAAAAAGATCTCATGGGTTAGAGTCTTCTCAACAGTGTTATGAAAACTGGTCAGCTACATGTAAAATAGTGAAACTGGACCACTTTCTTATACCACACACAATAATAAATTCAAAATGAATTAAAGACCTAAATGTGAGAGCTGAAACCATAAAAATCCTAAAAGAGAGCACAGGCTACTGTATTTGACCTTGGACATAGCAACATTTTTCTGGATATATATCCTGAGGTAAGGGAAACAAAGGCAAAAATAGACTATTGGGATCACATCAAAATAAAAATCTTCTATTCAGCGAAGAAAACAATCAAGAAAACCAAAGGACATCCTACTAAATGTGAGCAGATATTTACAAATGGAATATCTGATAAAGGGCTAGTGTCTAAAATATATTAAAAAAAAAACTAATGCAACTCAATAGTCCCCAAAAACAAATAATCAAAGTAAAACATGGGCAGAAGACATGAACAGACATTTCTCCAAAGAAGACATATAGATGGAGGATGATGGAGGAGTAGGAGGACCCTGGGCTTGCACTGTCCTTTGAACACAGCTAGATGAGTATAAAATCATTTTGAACACACAAAAAATCAATCTGGGGACAGAGAGAGCAAGACTGCAAAACTGGAGGTAGAAAAGCAGCCAGCCACATCATGGAAGTTAGGAGCTGCAGAGAGTTGATTTGGGAGAGAAAAGAACTGAAGGTGTTGCAAAGGGGAGAAAGCCCTGATCACAGAGAGAGGAGATGCGGGGTGGGCGGGGGCGGCGGGGGGAGGCAGGAGAGAGACAGAGAGATTGAAGGCATGTACAGGGGATTACACAGGAAGAACTTTTCCCCAAAACCATTGATTGGGAAATAAGAGGGGCTGACCACTGCAAGTTTTTATGAGCTGCAGAGTGCAAAGTCTGAAATTTTGGAGGTTTGTGCCATTGCCAGGGTGGTCCCAAAGAGTTTTGGCAGTGCTCCATTGGGGAAGGAGGGCAGAGATCCAGGAGTGGGCAACATCGTCTGAGGATCGCCTTGGCTGCCTGGGAAGAAATCTTTCCCCTGCATTTGGGAGAAGTAGCACAGCCTTTCCATGGGCAAAAGATCCAGCAGACACCAACATGTAGCCCTATTCACTGACGAAGGAACAGAGACACCATCTGAGGACAGCAAACCTTGGCGGTGGGTTCTGACTATGCTTTATCATAAAATGCAAACTGCTGCATGGTTATGTGACCAATTTCCAGGACAAACTGAGACCAGACTCAGTGCTGCGATGCCCTCCCCCAGAGCAGTGCCAGTCAGTACCCGGCAGTTCTCCAAAATTTGGAGTTTTGAAACCCACCTGTATGCCTGAGATGAAAAAAAGGAATACCATGTGGCCTGGCAGACAGATAGATTGGACGTAGGCAGGGAAAAGGCAAGAATCTGATGAAGCCAGGGACACAAATGGGGTGATTCTTTGCTCTTCTGTGAGGGCTTCCTGAAAAGCGATGGGCACTGCTTTCCCATTCTGAGGAGAGAGAATGGGATAACATCATATTCCCATCCCCCCATCATCACTAACCCACCTCAGTGGACAAAACAACGCCACCCAGTGGAAGCTGCTGTCCCTTACACTAAGCCCCACTCTAGTGTGTCTCACAGGTGCCTCTCTACTAGGGCAAGTCCACCTGAGAATCAGCACAGCAGGCTCCTCCCCCAGAAGACCCTCACAAACCCCTCACACACAAGTCTACTGATTATAGAGGGCTGCAAAGCTTCAACTCTAGGGAAAATAGGATCTAGCTTCTTTTAGTAAGCAGACCAAAACAGCAGACCCAGGATTTACATTTTTAAAATTATTTATTTATTTATTTATTTATTTACTTACTTATTTATTTTTACCTCTTCTTATTATAACCATTACTCTTAAGAGCAGGAACACAACAAGCTTTCCAATAATCACAGAAAAAAACAGTGATCCTGACAAAATGACAAGATGAAAAATTCGCCCCAAAGAAAGAGTAGGAGAAAGTCCCAGCTGGGATTTAATCAATACAGGTACAAGAAGTCTGAATCAGATTTTAAAACAATAATCATCAGGAAATTAGTGGGGCTTGAGAAAAGCATAGAAGACCTAGAAAATCCCTTTCTACAGACATAAAAGAATTAAGGACTAGGCAGGCTGAAATTAAAAAAAAAAATGCTATAACTGAGATGCAAAACAGAATGGATGCAATGACAATGAGAACAGATGAAGCAAAGGAACAAATCAGTGATAAAGAAGATAAAAGTTATGGAAAATAATGAAGCTAAAAACAAGAAGAAAAGAAAGATATTGGATCATGAATATAGACTAAAGGAATTCAGTGACTCCTTAAAGTGTAATAATGACATTCATATTATAGGAGTCTTAGAAGAAGAAGACTAAGAAAAGGAGCAGAAGGTTTGTTTTAGCAAATTATAGCTAAAATGTTCCCTAGTCTAGAGAAGGATACAGACCTCAAATCCAAGAACCATAGAGAACTCCCAACAAATTTAATAAAAAATGGTCATCACCAAGAAATAGCACAGTCAAAATCACAAAATACACAGACAAGGAAAGAACCCTGAAAACATCAAGGAAAAAAGTCCTTAACCTACAAGGAATGCAAATAAATTTAACAGCATATCTGTCCCCAGAAATTTGGCAGACCAGAAGAGAATGGCATGATACATTCTACATGCTGAATTTGAAAAATATGCAACCAAGAATACTTTATCCAGCAAGGCTGTCCTTCAGAATAGGAAAAATAAAGAGTTTCCCAAACAAACAAAAAACTAAAGGAGTTCATGACTACTAAACCAACCTTGCAAGAAATTTTGAAGGAGACTCTATGAACAGTGAAAAAAGACCATAGGCAACAAAGACTAGAAAGGAACAGAGAACATCAACAGAAACACCAATTTTACAGATAATGCAGTGACACTAAATTCATATATATCAATAATCACTCTGAATATAAAGTGGACTAAATGTTCCAATCAAAAGTCACAGTGTATAAGAATGGATTTTTTTAAAAAGACCTATCTATATAATGCTTCCAAGAGATTTCAGATAAAGATGCCCGCAAATTGCAAGCGAGGGGATGAAGAATGATTAGTCATGCTAATGGATGCCAAAAGAAAGCTGGAGTACCCATACTTAAATCTAGACAAACTATTTTAAAGCAAAGCCTGTAACTAGAGAGGAAGAAGGGCACTATATCATAATAATGGCGACTATCCAACTAGATGATTTAACAACTGTAAATATGCCCCCAACTTGAGAGCACAGAAAATATACATCAATTAATAATAAACATAAAAATACTCTTTGATAATAATGCAGTAAGAGTAGGGAGACTTTAACATCCCACTTACATCAATAGATCAACTATGCAAAGAATTATTAAGAAACAATGGATTTGCATGACAAACTAGACCAGATGAACTTTTTTCCTTTTTATTTATTTTGTAATTTTACTTTATTTTTTATTTAAATTCAATTAATTAACATATAGTGTATTATTACTTTTAGAAATAAAGTTTAGTCATTCATCAGTTGGATATAACACCCAGTGCTCATTACATCAATTGCCCTCCTTAATGCTCATCACCCAATTGCCACATCCACCTACCCACCTCCTCTCCAGCAAACCTGTTTGTTTCCTATAGTTAAGAGTCTCTTATGGTTTGTCTCCCTCATTGTTTTTAGACCAGATGAACTTAACAGATATATTCAAAACACTTTATCCTAAAGCAGGAAATCATACATTCTTTTCAATGGCACATGGAACATTCTCCAGTATAGATCACATAGTGGGTCAGAAATCAGCCCTCAACCATTACAAAAAGAGTAAGGCCTTACCATGCTTATTTTAAGACCACAACACAATGGAAATTGAAGTTAACCACAAAAGGGGGAAAAAAAAGAAAGAAAGAAATTGGAAAGACCCACAAATACATTGATGTTAAAGAACATCCTACTTAAGAATGAATGGGTTAACCAGGAACTTAAAGAATAATTAAAAAAAATGGAAGTAAATGAAAATGAAAATATGATAGTCCAAATCAGTTGGGATACAGCAAACGTGGTACTAAGAGGGAAGTATTTTACATTACAGGCCTACCTCAAGAAGCAAACGAGTTTCAAAGATAAAACCTAACCTTACACCTACTAAAAGGATCTAGAAAAGGAACAGCAAATAAAGCCTAAAGCCAAAAGAAGAAGGGAAGTAATAAAGATCAGAGCATAGATAAACAATATAGAAACAAACAAAAAACAGTAGAACAGATCAACTGAAGTGAGAGTTGATTCTTTGAAAGAATTAACAAAATTGATAAACCCCTAGCCAGACTTACCAAAAAGAAAATAGAAAGACCCAAATAAATAATATTGTGAGTGAAAGGGAGAGATCACAACAAAAAACACATAAATACAAACAATTATAGGAGAATATTATGAAAAATTATATGCCAACAAACTGGGCAACCTTAAAGAAATGGACACAGTCCTACAAACCTGAAAACTACCGATACTGAAGTAGGAAGAAATAGAAAATCAGAACAGAGCCATAACCAGCAAAGAAATTAAATCTGTAATCAAAAATCTCCCAGCAAACAAAAGTCCAGGGTCAGATGGCTTCCCAGGGGAATTCTACCAGACATTTAAAAAAGAATAACTATTCTTCTCAAAGTATTCCAAACAATAGAAATGGGAGGAAAACTTCCAAACTCATTCTATGAAGCCAGCATTACCTTGGTTCCAAACTCAAAGACCCCACTAAAAAGGAGAATGACAGAACAATACCCTGATGAACATGAATGCAAAAAAAAAAAAAAAATCTTAACAAGATATGAGTAAATAGACTCTAACTGTATATGAAGAGAATTATTTATCATAATCAAGTCAGATTTATTCCTGGGCTGCAAGGATGGTTCACTGTTTGTAAATCAATCAATGCAATACACCACATTAATTAAAGAAAGGATAAGAACCATATATGATCATCACAATAGATGCAGAAAAAGCATTTGGCCACATACAGCATCCATTCTTGATAAAAACCCTCAAAAGAACAGTTATGGATGGAATATAACTCAACATCATAAAGGCCATATGCAAAAGACCCACAGCTAATATCATCCCCAATGGGGGAAAACTGGGAGGTTTTCCTCTATGGTCAGAAACAAGACAAGGATGTCTACTCTCACCATTACTATTCAACATAGTACTAGAAGTCTTAGTTTCAGCAATCAGACAATAAAAAGAAATACAAGGCATCCAAATCAGCAAGAATGAAGCCAAACTTTCAGTCTTTGCAGAAGACATGATACACTCTACAGAAAACCCAAACAGTTCTACCAAAGACTTTCTAGAAAAGATACAGGAATTGTGTAATGTTACACATTAAAAAAAAAATCAGTGTACAGAACTCTGTTGCCATCTATACACCAACAATGAAGCAGCAGAAAAAGAAATTGATCTCATTTATAATTGGGTCAAAAACAATAAGATACCTAGGAATAAACCTAACCAAATAGATAAAAGATGTGTAATCTTAAAACTATAGAACACTTATGAAAGAAATTGAGAAAGACACAAAGAAATGGAAAAATAGTCCATGCTCATGGGTTAGGAGAATATTGTTAAAATGTTTACTTTACCCAAAGCAACCTACACATTTAATGCTATCCCTATCAGAGTACCAACAGCATTTCTCACAGAGCTTAAAAAAAAAATACAAACAATCCTAATATTTGTATGGAACCACAAAAGATGCCAAATAGTCAAAGCAATCCTGGAAAAGCAAAGCAAAGCTGGAGGAACCATTATTCTGAACTTTAAGCTATATTACAAAGTTGTAGTCTTCAAGGCATTATGGCACTAGCACAAAAACAGACACATAGACCAATGGAACACTGTAGAAAACCAAGAAATGGATTCACAACTATATGGTCAACTAATCTTCAACAGAGCAGAAAAGAATACCCAATGGAAAGAAGACAGTCTCTTCAACAAATGATGTTGGGAAAACTGGACAGTAACATGCAGAAGAATGAAACTGTACCACTTTCTTACACCAGACACAAAAATAAATTCAAAATGGAAAAGCTTCTGCACATGAAAAGAAACAATCAAAAAAACTGAAAGACAACCCATGGAATGGGAGAAGATATTTGCAAACAATATATTAGATCAAGGGGTAGTATCTATAAAGAACTTAACAAACTCAACACCCCAAAAATTAAAAAAAAATCAGTTAATAACTGGACTGAAAACATGAGCAGATATTTCTCCAAAGAAGAAATACAAATGGCTAACAGACATGAAAAAATGCTTAAGATCGCTCTCATCATCAGAGAAATACAAATCAAAACCACAGTGAAATACTGTCTCATACTAGTCAGAATGACTAAAATTAACAACTCAGGAAACAACAGATGTTGGCAAGTATGTGGAGAAAGGAGAACCGTCTTACACTGTTGGTGGGAAGGCAAACTGGGATAGCCACTCTGTGAAACAGTTCCCTGAAAAGTAAAACAAAACAAAACAAAAACAAAAACAAACAAAACAAAACAAAACAAAAACCCTACCTTTTAACCCAGCAATTGCACTACTATATACTTATCCAAAGGATACAAAAATTCAAAGAGGCACATGCAACCCGAAGTTTATAGCAGCACTATCTGCAATAGCCAAGAACATGGAAAATGCCGAGATGTCCATCAACTGATCAATGCATAAAGAAGTGATACACACACACACACACACACACACACACACACTATGGAATATTATTCTGCCATCAAAAATAATGGAATCTTGCCATTTGCAACAGCATGGATGGAACTAGAGTTTATTATGCTGAGTGAAATAAGTCAGTCAGAGAGACAAATACTATATGATTTCACTCATATGTGGAATTTAAGAAACAAAACAGATAAATATAGGGAGAAGGAAGGACAAGAAAATAAGATAAAGATGGGGAGGCAAAGCATAAGAGACCCTTAAATATGGGGAACAAACTGAGGGTTGCAGGAGAGGAAATAGGTGGGGAGATGGGATAATTGGATAATGGACATTAAGTATGGCACTTGAAGTAATGAGCACTGGATGTTATATGCAACTGATCAATCATTAAATTCTGCCCCTGAAACTAGTACTACACTATATGCAAACTAACTTGTATTCATTTTTTAAAGTATTTATTTATTTTGCTGAGAGAGAGAGTGTGAGAGAGAGATTGCACAGTGGGGAGGGACAAAGGGAGAGAGAGAGTCTTAAACCAACTCCATGCTGAGTGTGGAGCCTGAGACAGGGCTTGATCTCCTGACCCTGAGATCATGACCTGAGCTGAAACCAAGAGTCAAATGCTTAATCAACTGTACCACCCAGGTGCCCCTGAACTAAATCGAATTTAAATAGAATATTGAAAGAAAAAAAATAGTAGACCTAAATGAGAGATAGGAAGCCATCAAAATCCTAGAGGAGAACAGTAACCTCTTTGACATTGGCCATAGCAACTTCTTACTAGACGTGTTACTGGAGGCAAAGGAAACAAAAGCAAAAATTAACTCTTGGGACTTCATCAAAATAAAAAGCTTCTACATGGTGAAGGAGACAATCAACAAAACTAAAAGCAGCTTACCAAATGGGAGAAGATATGTGCAATTGACATATCTAATAAAGGGTTAGTATCCAAAAACCTATAAAGAACTTAGTAAGTTCAACATCCAAAAAACAAATCATCTATTTTAAAAATGGGCAGAAGACATGAATAGTCATTTTTCCAATGAAAACATCCAGATGGCAAAGAGATACGTGAAATGATGCTCAACATCACTCATCATCAGGGAACTATAAATCAAAACCACAATGAGATACCACCTCACCCATGTCAGAATGACTAAAATAAACAACCCAGGAAACAACATGTTTTAGCGAGGATGCAGAGAAAGGGGGACCCTCTTTCACTCCTGGTGGAATGCAAACTGGTGCAGCTATTTTGTAAACTTTATGGAGGTTTCTCAAAAAGTTAAAAATAGAAGTACCCTATGATCCAGCAATTGTACTACTAGGTGTTTACCCAAAAGGATACAAAAATACAGATTTCAAGGGGTACATGCACCTGATGTTTATATCAGCATTCTCAATAATAGCTGAAATATGGAAAAAGCCCTAGTGTCCATTAACTGATGAATGGATAAAGAAGATGTGGGGTATGTGTGTATATATAATGGACTATTACTCAGCCATCACAAGGAATGAGATCCTGCCATTTGCAATTATTCAGCTGGATCAATCTAGTACCATGTTAAGAAAATAAGTCAGTCAGAAAAAGACAATTATGATTTCACTCATATGTGAAACTTAGGAAACAAAATAGTTGGATATATGGGAAGGAGGACAAAAAGAGAGGGAAGCAAACCATAAAAGACTCTAAAGGACAGAGAACAAACTGAGGGTTGGTGAAGGGAGGTGGGTAGGGTATGGGCTAAATAGATGATGGGTATTAAGGTTGGCGCTTGTTATAATAAGCACTGGGTGTTATATATTAAGTGGTGAATCAGTGAATTCTACTCCTGAAACCAATATTACACTATATATTAACTAACTAGAGGTCAATTAAAAATTGAAATAAAAGATATACAGATGGCAAACAGACACGTGAGAAAATGCTCCACATTACTTATCATCAGAAAAATACAATTTAGGGGCACCTGGGTGGCTCAGTGGGTTAAAGCCTCTGCCTTCGGCTCAGGTCATGATCCCAGGGTCCTGGGATCAAGCCCTACATCGGGCTCTCTGCTCAGCAGGGAACCTGCTTCCTCCTCTGTCTCTGCCTGCCTCTCTGCCTACTTGTGATCTTTGTCTGTCAAATAAATAAATAAAATCTAAAAAAAAAACAATTTATTTTATTTTTTAAAAGATTTTATTTATTTGAGAGAGAGAGAGAGAGAGATACAGAGAGAGAGAAAAGAGTGTATGAGTAGGGGGAAGTGGTAGAGGAAGAAGAAGTAGATTCCCTGCTATGCAGGGAGCCAGATGGGCTTGATCCCGGACCCCGAGATCATGACCAGAGCTAAAGACAGAGTTTTAACTGACTGAGTCACTCAGGAACTCTGAGAAATGCAATTTAAAAACACATTGAGATATTATTTCACACCTATCAGATTGTCTAAAATGAAAAACAGAAGAAACGAGTGTTGGTAAGGATGTGGAGAAAAGGAAACTCTCTTGTAGCATTGGTAGGAATGCAAATACGTGCACCCCCTGCCGAAAACAGTGTGGAGTTTCCTCAAAATTTTATAAATAGAACTACCTTATGATCCAGTAATTGCACTGCTGAGTATTTACTTCAAAAATACAAAAACACTAATTCAAAAGGATACATGCACCCCCATGTTTATTATACCATTATATACAATAGCCAAATTATGAAAGCAGCCCAAGTGCGCACTGTTAGATAAATGGATAAAAGTGTGATTCTATAGGGGCGCCTGGGTGGCTCAGGGGGTTAAAGCCTCTGCCTTCGGCTCAGGTCATGATCTCGGGGTCCTGGGATCGAGCCCCGCATCGGGCTCTCTGCTCAGGAGGGAGCCTGCTTCCCCCTCTCTCTGCCTGCCTCTCTGCCTACTTGTGGTCTCTCCCTCTGTCAAATAAAGAAATTAAAAAAAAATTTAAAAAAAAAAGTGTGATTCTATAAATAAATGAACATTATTCAGCTATAAAAAAGCAAAAATAAAAAAGACCTCCTTGACATTTGCAAGGACATGGATGATAACATAATAAAATAAATTTAAAAATAAAAACAAATTATGTATGTTCAAAATAGTTTCTTCATGCTTTGGGTTCTAGATTAAGAAGAAACAGCAAGATGTGCTTGGTTTTTTAGAAGCTAACAAAATAGGATTTGAAGAAAAAGACATTGCAGCCAATGAAGAGAATCGGAAGTGGATGAGAGAAAATGTACCTGAAAACAATCGACCAGCCACAGGATACCCTCTGCCACCTCAGATTTTCAATGAAAGCCAGTACCGTGGGGTAAGAAACCAATTTAAACTCTTGTTTTATCAAATGGATCACCTCAAATCCATCCTATCCCTTTCACCCCACCCCCAATTTTGCATAGAACCATTTCTCCTGTTCATCTCTTCATCCATCCTAGGCAGCTGGGGTATTTCTACTAGGAAGCAAAGGGATGAGTCATTCCCCCCCCCAAATGTCCTGTAAATGCATAAATACAGACCTTGAATATATAGTTACCTTTCCATTTCTTTTTTTTATGATTTTATTTTTAAGCAATGTCTACAACCAACCCGGGGATTGAATTCATAACCCCAGGATCAAAAGTTGCATGCTTTATCAACTAAGCCAGCCAGGCAACCTGCCTTTCCATTTCTTCATCTTATTTCTATCTAGAGCAATCGTGTTGTTTCTGCTATGTCCACGAAGTTTCTGAGAAGTTAGCTGCTTATTTGGATTAAAAATAACTTAAAAAAGTAATATCTTACTTCCTACTTGAAGCCAGTAATACTTTTATTTTGGTATTGTTAATGAAGTTTTAGAAAATGTTATGTTAGGTAATTAAACTCATTGAGGAACAAGGGAAACAAAAATGGGCTTTTGTTTTGTGACTGGTGCTTTCAAGTATGCCATCTTTAGTCTTTATTTAAGCCATAGAGTAGTTTTCTTTAATCTTCTGTCACTGTATATTTAACATTTAACAATTTATATTTAACAGCTTATGGCCTTTCTGGGTTCCATGGCAAGTACAAGTATAAATATTTTTTTTTTCTCTTAAGGAGCTGGTTGGAAGTGAGGTTTGGAAAAATCACACACACCTCGAACAATTGGAGTGTGGTTATGAATCCATAGCTATGTGGTGAGACAATACAGAAAGCATTTGTAAGGCTTACAGGAATTTCCAGTAAAGAACTGTTTGCATTGCTATGTCCTCAGAATTAGCATGACTGGAGAATAAATGTATTAGAGCCAGCAATCCAAATATTCTAGTTTATAGGTTTCCATGGAAGTAAAAGGATACTTTTAGGTGGGGATCTTTTTTTGTGTGCCAATTCTGAAAATCAAGGGGAGGGAGCATGGGAAAAATGAGAATTTTATTGACACAAAATATTTTCTCTGTGAATTGAATTTTTTTTAGTTCTGAGGAGGATCCTGAAGATTTCATCTGTTGTTACAAACAGTACCAATGTGTAATGATGTACTCTGCAGATAAGAAAAAGGCAATTAGGCTATTCATTTAGATAGTGAAACCTCAATGCCTCTGTAATTGAAATTTCTGTAAATGCTGTATCCCAGGAGCTGGAAGAGGCCTCAGAGGCCATCCAGTCCAATATAAGTCAGCATATATTATCTTAATTTTTTTGAAGTAGAAATTTTAATTCATTTGGCTTCAAAAACAAACACATTTTAGGTTATAAGGGTAGCATTTCAGAAACCCCATTGACCTGGTTTATTTCTCCTTCAGAAGCCACACTGTAAGGAAGTGGAGTGTGTTATACAAATCAGGTATCCCTGATAAATCGGGAGCTGGAAAGGAAGGGGCAGGAGATGAGACTCAACCAAATAAATATTTGTTAATGGAAGAAGAATCAAATTTTTATCGAATGCCTGCTGTGTATCAAGCACTAAGTTAAGAGTTTAATAACAATAAAAATTAAGATTTTTCCCTATACAGACTCTTAGAGAGAAGGGTATATAATAACCATCATAGAAAGCATATGATATGCCAGTTATTATACTATATATTTTATGTGTATTTTATTAGTTAGTTCCCATACTAATCCCATGAGGTAGGTGTTGTTATTCCTGTATTATGAATGAAAAAATTGAAGCCTAGAAGAAGGTTAACTGACTAACTAAATCTGTTTTATTCTCAAGCTCTTACTTTTTCTGTTAAACTACTGTATATGTCATTTTCCTATTTATACAAAGATCTCGTTTTCATTATTTTCTTCCTACATTCTGTATTATGGTGTGTGTGGGGGTACTGATCTCAGTAAATTATATTTCCCAGTCTCTATTGCTGACTGGCTACCTATTAGGTTTGGCCAATTAGCAGGAGAATTGGTTGGAAGAATGGAGGACAGAAGAGAGGAAAAGCCAAGGTATTCACTTCCTTCCTGCTTCTGGAGGTGGCCATGGCAGTGGCTGTGTCTCCTTTGTGGTACCAGGTATCCCAGCTCCTGGTTTCTGTAATATCATCTTCTGCAATTCCTCCTTTAGCCCTATAACTGTGGTAACATCTTCTTGATGTTGCTAATCTTGGTGGTTGCCTTGCTATTTCATATTTGCCTTTCATCAGTTCCTTTGTAAATAAATTCTTTATATCAAATTCCCTTGTTTAAAACATCTCAAGGTCTCTCAACCTTGGCACAACTGACATATTGGGTTGGATAATTCTTGTTGTTGGGGTCTACCCTGTGCATTATAGGACATTTAGCAGCATCCCGGCTTCCATCTATGAGCACCAGTAACACCCTCACAGTTATGAAAAACCAAAAGTATCTCCAGACTTTGCCAGATGTCCCAGGCTGTAGGGTGGAGGATTACATCCTACCACTGAACTATGGCTTAGGTTCTTATTTCTAGACTGGAAATAACCAATCTACTACATAAATGAAGCTCTGTTATAGTAGGTACAACATTTATAAGGATAATCTTGGTTCTGAAAAAGCTTCTGATATGTATATGAAGAATTGGAGCATTTTTTCATGATTAGTAACTAATATGATACCAATATATGGTAGAATACATTTTGTATTAATCTTATTGAAATCCTAGAGGTGTAAACAAAATATCTTTTATTTTATCCTCAAGTGTATTCCTATAGAAGAAGCAGACTGTGTCACAATTGGTTTTGTATACTCCTTGTAAATATTTTAAATTTGCATTCCCTAGGATTGAGCCATGTATAGATATGAAGATCTTAATGTTTTGTGTATCTTGTATTCTTAGCACCAAAAATGATTGGTATGTAGTAGGTTCTCAGTACATATTTGCAGAATAAATTAATTAATCTGGCTCAATTGAGAAATGGATCATGTTCTTTTCTCTCAGAGTTACAAACCTAAGTCCGGGGCCAAAAAATGATAATATACATTGATCCCAAAACACTTGAAACAGACAACTAGAGTAGCACTTTATGATCAGATTTCAGTATAGTTGAAACCTACTTTCTTTCACATGAATTTAAAGACTGGCATGAGTTATTTCTGTTACTTTGAACGAGTGGTAAGAAATACCTCTTCTGTGAATGTTGAACTCTTACAAGTAGCATTTTGAGGTTCCTTTCAAGTGGTTGAGTGTAGAAATGATGTATATTGTCTGTTTACTTTGAGTAGTTTATAAGTCTCATGTGTCTCAGTATGAAATTATTATCAAGATCCAATTAGTTTCATTTTTTGTAGAGTAAGCTCATAGGAGGCTGTTCCTAAATGTCTGCTGTTTAGGGTTTATTCCTTTTCCAACATGGAGGGAACACAGTAAGATGCTTTGAATCAATCCTTGGGGAGATTCAAGTGGCTCTGAACAATTCTGACTTTGTTAAAATAATCCCTAAATAAGAGAGAAACTGATGTTTCTTGGGGTGAGGTTCCAATTTAGGGTCATCAGTGGCTTGAGAAATCTTCCAAGTACCAGAAATCCTGCATATATCTAAACTTTATATCTCCAGATCCTCCAAGTGCCAGGACTTAACCCTGTAATTGATTTATTGGTCAGGGAATCTCTAGAGAAA
Organism: Martes martes; assembly: GCF_963455335.1. Taxonomy (NCBI): domain Eukaryota; kingdom Metazoa; phylum Chordata; class Mammalia; order Carnivora; family Mustelidae; genus Martes; species Martes martes. The sequence goes on from NC_137897.1 coordinate 63,636,614, forward strand.
CCAGCAAATTATGAGTGCTTTTTACTTCCGATAAATTAGCCAAAATGTCAAACTTGATTCTATGCGTTTTAAATTAAACAAAGTAAGGCCACCTATAGGCAATGGCTGTGTTTTGTACGTAGATTTGCTATTGATTACATTTTATAGTTAAATTTTGGATGACAAAATTTTGGATGACAGTGGGAAGCCCAACCAAATTCAGTCATTGGGTTTTTTCTTGGATCCCTGAATTGAAACATCTTACTGGTTTGTTTGCTCTTCTGGTCATATTTCATGAAAATCTCATTCCTTTCCTCCAAAGACAGCATAAGTTTATTACTCTCATGGCCTAGCTAATATCTGGTATACTCTAAGTTCTGAGGATATCTCTACCTTAATCAATAATGAAAGGGAAATAATGCAAAACAGGAACAAAACCCCCCTACCAAAAATAACCAACCTCTTGCTGGCAAATTGTGGTTGCTTTGGGCTATGGAGAAAGCTACTTGGCCTCAGACGGATTTGAATGCTATATGATATGGAATAAGCCATTTTGCAGTTTCTGCCCTGCAGAACAGCACATATTCTAACCCGCATTAAATGGGATCTAATATGCCTTGCGTCTTCACTTCTCTTTCTAAAATTTTAGCATTTTGGAAGTTAGGTAGTCTGTATCCCCCACTCAAAAGGTTGACCAATGAGTACATTTTGAAAAATTTATTCTTTTATTTCCTTTGTTGGTTGTATATTGCTAATTCTTCTTGCCTTCTTTTCATTAAGGACTATGATGCCTTCTTTGAAGCCAGAGAAAATAATGCAGTGTATGCCTTTTTAGGATTGACGGCCCCACCTGGTTCAAAGGTATGATTCTTTTTTTTCCTGCTTTATAAGCCATTTTATTGCTGCTGGGTTTTTTAGTCAGTGAGAGTTCTACCTTTATTAAGTATTCAGTTTAAGCTAGAGGCAGTGTAACATGGCTGAAAGGAAATATTCCTTCTCTGCATGCACTTAATCCCAGGTATGGCAAACAGATGTGTATAATCAAATATGTAAAGTATATAAGTAGGAGGTAGGTGGAGTGATTTCCTCATTGGGTTATCCAAAGCAGCAAATTTATCATTGACCCATTCATAAGTGACTACCAATTTTAAAGACTCCATTATTTCAGCTGTCATGCATGGTTTTACGTCAGCAGAACTGATCTTAGTTCATAGTAATCTTCTTGGCAGCATCTATTGTCTTTGTGTGAAAGCAAATGCTTTAACTAAAAGCATTTGAGTTTCAAAATTGGTCACTAAATTGCTGGCTAAATTTGGGGCTTTCTCCCTGCCAACAACAAATTAAGTTTTCAAGTGGTAATGTTTCCAGGGGAGACCATATAAAGAAAAGAATAAAAAAAAATAGATTGCCTATTTAATGAAATGTCTTAAAGCTATGGGCATTAAATACTTCTTTGCCTTTTACCATAGGTCTTTTCTATACAGGCTGGCTTAACCAGAATGTATGTCCCTGTTCTATTACTTTATGTTTTGTTCTTAGCAACTAATTTTATGTTAAACAGATTCTTTGAACTACAACTCCTTCAATTTTGACAGTCTGTTATTGCTCATGTTTTCAGCAGAGAACATTTACTAGCATTGTTTTCTGAGTCACTGTGAAATTCTCTTTCCTTGCTGAAATTTCTTTTCCCATGGATAAAATGTCTTATTTTAGGCTTTGTATAATTTGAGTTGTAAGAAATGTTAGGTAAAATATTTTTGTTTAATCAAGTTAGGAAAATCCAATTTAAATCATTGATTTCAATGCAGATAAGAGGAAGTATGAAAGGAGAGATCATCTATCTTCTGTGACTCATTACTCCCTCTCCTTCAATTAAAATTATGAGTAATTCATTTACTTATTCATTCAGCAAGTATTGACTGCCAAGCACTAACTTGACATTAATGGTGGAACAAATACAGAGAATGAAGCATAGTCACTACCTTCAAAGTGTATTTAACCTAGTGAAGGAAAAGTATACAATAATTCTACAACAAAAATGTCTGCAAATAATTATAATCCAACACATATTATGGTAAATTCTGTATACCCTGAATAAAGTGTAGGTGAGCAGAGGGAATAATAATAAATTATTACTAAGGAATTTGGGGAAGTTTCACAGAGGAAACGACAGTTGAGCTGTTAGGATTCAAAAATACTGAAATGACACAAAGATGTCTTTCACAGAGGCAGCAATAGGAACCACTGCATTGGGATGTAGCTTCACATGATGGTATGTTCAGGGAGCAGAGTGTAGTGCAATGTGTCTCCAGAATAGGGCATATTAAATAGAGGATGTGAGATTGGCTAGGTAATTTTGGACTAAATTATAAATGCTGTGTTAGGTACTTTCAGCTTTATCCTCTAGGTATCCAAAAGCCATGGCAGGAAATGGGGGAAGACAATGATAAGTTTATCTCTGCATTTTAATATGTGATTTGATCTATGTCTTAAGAAAATTGGCAGTTGTATGAATTGTAAAAAATGGGAGAAATTAGATATTAGAGATAGGCCAACCCATTATGTAATCTTGAAACTTTGAAAACAAAGTTAAACATCCAAATACAGGGTCAACAAAAACAGTTTATTTACTGAATGAACTAGTGCTTTCAGTAAAAAATGTGTTTGTAGGCATGCCTGGGTGGCTCAGTCAGTTAAGCAACTGCCTTGAGCTCAGGTCATAATCTCAGGGTCCTGGGATCAAGCCTCACATTGGGCTCCTTGCTCAGCAGAGATCCTGCTTCTTCCTCTCCCTCTGCCTGCAGCTCTCCCTGCTTGTGCTCTCTCTCTCTCTCTTTCTCTCTCTCTCTATGTGTCAAATACATAAATAAAATCTTTTAAAAATATTTAAAGAAATAAAAAATTTAAAAAATAGTATATAAAAAATTGAAAATACAGTTACCCTATGACCCAGCAATCGCACTACTGGGTATTTACCCTAAAGATCCAAAGGTAGTGATCTGAAGGGGCACATGCACCTGAATGTTTATAGCAGCAATGTCCACAATAGCCAAACTATGGAAAGAACCTAGATGTCCATCAACAGATGAATGGGTAAAGAAGATGTAGTATATATATACAATGGAATATTATGCAGCCATTACAAGAAGTGAAATCTTGCCATTTGCAACAACATGGATGGTACTAGAGCTGAGCGAAATAAGTCAACCGGAGAAAGACAATTATCATATGATCTCCCTGATAAGAGGAATTTGAGAGGCAGAGTTAGGGGTTTTGGGGGTAGGGAAGGAAAAAATGAAACAAGATGAGATCGGGAGGGAGACAAACCATAAGAGATTCTTAATCTCCCAAAACAAACTGAGGGTTGCTGGGGCAGTAGAGGAGTATGGAGAGGGTGGTTGGGTTATAGACATTGGGGAGGGTATGTGATTTAATGAGTGCTATGAAGTGTGTAAGCCTGACGATTCACAGACCTGGGGCAAATAATACATTATATGCTAATAAAAATAATTAATAAATTAAAAAGGGGGTTGTATAAAGATACACTATAATGCAGTACATAGCTGTTTTTACTGTATAATTAATATTCTAATTATGTTAGGAGATTGAACTTAACCATAGCTAAATGTGACTATTTTTCTTCTTTCTTCAATTTCCAAATAATTAACATACATTGTCTTTATATTTAAGAATTATTCAAAACCAATGCAGTGGAGAATTTGATATTTAAAAGTACCATATGACAAATATACTTCCATAAAATAAATCCTCCTGTGGAAGACAGTTTTTATATTATTTTGTATATTGGATGCATTTAAAATAGTGCATATTGATATTTACAAATTACTCTTTTTCATTAATACAAAAGTTTTATTCCTTAGCACTAGCATTTCTTTATAGTGGAGGTGATTATTTTCAGATATGAAAGAAAATATTGTATTTATACTAAAAAGTAAAAATTTGGTGATGTCATGTTGAGAGAAAAATCATTAACTGTTATTCACTAGTATGTTGACGGAGTAGAGAACGCTGGTTAGAGAAATGTTCTCATTAGCTTTGGTTGAACCACCCTGCTTTAGGGAGGAGAAATGGAATCTGCCTCTGCTGTGAGATTTGAAGAATTCCTATTTCCACCAAGCCCATCCTATTGTACTACAGCTCCAAGAGAAATTTTGTATTAATATCACTTAGCTGTGGTGTTGGTGCTAGTTATTAGGCAAGAAGTGGAGTGAAGAAAAGCAGGAAAGAAGGATAGATGTCTGCAATGGGCCAGGCACTGAGCTAGGCACTTCACATACATCTTATTTTATCCTTATATCATACTTATGAGCTTGGTGTCCTCAATGGCATTTTACAGTAGAGGAAACTGATGTTCAGATAATTTAAATAATTTGTTCAAGGTTACATAATAATTGAGTAGCAGAGCTGGAATTTGAACCCAGGATTATCTGACTCAAAATCAGTGCATTTATAGAATGATGTTTATATTAAGAATAGAGGAGGAGGATGCCTCATATCTCTGTTTCCAATCTCTCTGGTTGGTTACATAATCCATGAACTATAAATATTGGCTACTTACATCTGTGTAGTAACAAATATTTCAGCCCAATTATATAAATGGTGTATAAAATGTAATTAGAAAACTAAACAGGTGTGCCTGGGTGGCTCAGTGGGTTAAAGCCTCTGCCTTCAGCTCGGGTCATGATCCCAGGGTCCTGGGATTGAGCCCCACATCAGGGTCTCTGCTTAGCAGGGAGTCTGCTTCCTCCCCTCTCTCTGCCTGCCTCTCTGCCTACTTGTGATCTCTGTCTGTCAAATAATAAATTTTTAAAAATCTTTAAAAAAAAGAAAAAAATAATTTAAAGATGATGTATTAAAAAGATAAACCATAAAGGACTTTGAATTGTCTTTTTGTTTTGGATGTTTGTGCTAATAATTTCTTCCATTAAAAGGGATAACTGAGAACTAAAGTATTTATGACAAATTAGAGCAAAGATTGATAGGATTTGATTTTAGGGAATTAGGCTGTTTCCAAAATACTAGTTACTCAGAGGCATTGGATGTGTAAAAGAAAAAGGACTTCACATTAGAACATATTTACATTTTTATATTACTACTTCCCCAACTATATGTGCTAGGACTTTGAGGGATCTTGGTGTAAAATTCATTCTCTGTGCGAGGAAATTCTTGGAATTTAATTTCATAAAATGAAACAAAATGTATAATGTGGGTCTAAGATATATTCATTTTGACAGCCAAACACTGAGTTTGATGTTTTAAAAGAGCTTAGGGCCACTTTTTTTTTTTTTTGAAGGGTCTTGGAAGGTGAGTCAGTAGTACTTTTTATCTGTTTTGTAAAGATGTATTAAACATTAATTTAAGTGTCTTCTCTAGTGTCCTTTCTTTCATTTCTCCCTTTTTTGGTTGGTGAAAATCTAGCATATTTTTTTTTATTTTTCCCCTTTTTCTGGGCATAGTATCTGATGCCTATTTTGGAGTATTCAACCATCCCCACTCCTCCTGAGACTATCAAGTATTCAACTTATGGCATGTGTTTAGAATGATATTGTCTAGTATACATGATTTCTACAATCTAACTCTGAAGTATCTTTCACCAAAGTCACTCTTACCACCCATCTTTAGTTTCACAAACTTTCCCTGCAGTGTATTTTGTGTCAAGTACTATGGTAGGTGCCAGAGCACATCAATAGGTCAGAGTTCCTATGCTAGAGATACTCATTGCCCAGAGAAGAAGAATAAACAACTTGACCTCTTTTCCTGCCTACAGTTGTAAAATTTAAAAGCAACAATATTTTAACGAATAGCATATTTTCCAAGTAATTTCAACCTTAATTGAACAAAACAATTTACTGTAAACCTTAGGTGACAATGTTTTTGAATAGTCAATTTTGGTGAAAAATCATACAGAAAAGAAATCATCTACTTCTAAATAAAATATGAACTATACTTGTAAATCACTTGCCTTTATGGAATTATTTCAAACAATTAGTAATGATTAGGCAGTCTTCTATTATAGCTGCTTCTAAGCAGAAATTTCTACTTTAAAGATTTTTATTTATTAGAGAGACAGAGCTAGAGAGAGAGCATACAGACAGAGGGAGAGGGAGAGGGAGAGAGAGAACCAGAGTCCGCATTGGGCAGGGAGCCTAATGCGGGGCTAGATTCCAGGACTGTGGGACCATGACCTGAGCCAAAGGCAGACAACTGAGCCACCCAGGCACCCTTTATAGTTTTTCTACTAAGAATTTTTAGGCAAGGCAGTCTTCTCCAGAAGCCATTTTTGTTTTTGTTTTTGTTTTTGAATATTCTGTTTTGATAGGTGAGCCTGGTGGGGGTTGATATATATATATATATATATATATATATATATATATATATCTCCTCTGTCATGAAAAGATGATTCCTATTTTTTATTATGTGAACAAGGCAACTCACTGAAATATATAATCTAATCTAACCTCAAAAAATATATTCTGTTTTAAAAAATCTATTTATGTTTGAGAGGGAGAGAGAAAGAGCACACATGAGGAGGTGGAGGGAAAGAAACAGACTTTCCACTGAGAGCAGAGCCAGCCACAGGACTTGCTAGATCCCAGGACCCTGAGGCCATGACCTGAGCAGAAGCCAAGAGTCGGTTGCTCAACAGACTGAGCCACCCAGGCACCCCAGGTTTTGAATATTCTTAATAATTTGAGCTAATATAATTTATCCAAAATGTACATAGATGTCCACTTTGTGATATTTAAATATATCTGTTTTGTTTGTTTTTCATTTCAGGAAGCAGAAGCTCAGGCAAAGCAGCAAGCATGAACCTTAAACATTCTGCCTTAGCATCTTGAAAAAGGAATCTCTATTGCTTTTAAAATCATCTTGGCTTCAAGAGAAATCAGCTTAATGTTGAGATAATAGATTAGTTGGTTTTTCACATGCAAACAATCATAACGAATACATAACTAAAATATGAATATTATGATGAGGATAATGGGAGGTGTGCATAAAAATTTTAGATGTCATGGAATAGTATTGTTATCTTCCAAGGCATTTTATGTACTTCAGTTACTTTAAAAAGCAAAGACCTGTCCTTTTTTTGTGGTATTATTGCAGCTTAAGTATTTCTGTAGCTTTTTGTTGAGGAATTTAAAATACAGAGTGAAAGAAAGAATCCATCTCTTATTCCCAAATTGCCTCATTAATTTTAGTTAATAAAAATATGTACCCTTTTGATGTGATGTTTTTGTGATTGAAAGGTAGCTGCAGGTAATATTTATGATATGTTAGACATTGTAATTTCTTATGGTAATTATAACATTCCTATTATTTTGTAATTGAAACTGTATGTAGTAAACCACAGGTTTTCTAGGCTTCTAAATGTAGCCTTTAATTGTACATTTCAGTGATTAGAACAGATGACCTCCTACAAAAAACAAATGCATTCAGTTAACAAGTTCCCTGCTTAACTGCACAGCTATGATGCAATCATGTTTCTAAGTTGCTTGCCCAGTGAAACATGTGTATATATGTTAGGAATGTATGATAGCATGCAAGTTTAAAATGTCAACCTTTTGCAAAGAGCTCAGAATTTTAATTAACTACTATAAGATAGGTCACAGCATTCAGTGCCCAAGACTGGTTTTTGTAGGATCTTTGCTAAAAAATTCTTAGCATTTCCCTCTTTTAAAATAACTTGTGATCACGAATGCCACTACTTCTTAGATATTTGATATGTTTTTTTTCAGCTTAGGCATATATTGCATGAAATTATTAATCTAAGCAGAGAGAATATTTTCTATGCTTCTATTCCAGTGAATAGCACAAGTATTAGATTCAAAAGTTCCATTTTTAAAATTTTAATCATGAAAACTTCTAAGAAAACAAGAAACATTATGGCTTAAATTACTTACCCAGAAGATATACTTATTATACTTTAATTCCATACTAAAACTTTAAAAAAACCTTTTAATTTAAATTACTTTATCATATCATTCGATATATTCAAGTCTGTGCTCTTTGCCAAAATCAACATATAATGAAGATATAGCTTTGTTTACTGAAATTCAAACTTGACACAATGCTTTAAAATAAATTCAGTCAGGACACCTGGGTGGCTCAGTTGGTTAAGCAACTGCCTTCGGCTCAGGTCATGATTCCAGTGTCCTGGGATCGAGTCCCACATCCGGCTCTCTGCTCGGCAGGAAGCCTGCTTCTCCCTCTGCCTCTGCCTGCCACTCTGTCTGCCTGTGCGTGCTTTCTCTCTCTCTCTTTCTAATAAATAAATAAAATCTTTTAAAAAAAATAAAATAAAATAAATTCAGTCTTTTTAGAAACATAATTTATGTGTTCCTGTAGTTTCTAAATGGTATAATAGTAATTTTAGATGAGTAATACATATTTTAAATGTGTGAAAGGAGAAAATAAAAAAAAGAAAGAAAATAATTTGAATGCAATTTCTAAATTCCCTTTTTAAAATTCTAAATTTTGCTACACACACTAGACTAGCACAAAGAGCTATTCCATTGTTTTGTCTTCAAAAATAGGCCTTGGAGAACTCTAGAGAAATCAGGATGCCTTGTAATAATAGATTCTGGAAAATGCTAAAAAAAATGTTTGGTGACTATCTTTTCCTGAGCTTTATTAAATGTTGATTTTACTACTTGCAATATTCTATGTGGACATTTCTTTATACTTACTCATTCAAAAATTGTATTTCAGTTGATTTAAATTATGAGAAAAGTAATAGTACTAAATTGAAATATTCTTAAATGATAATAACAAATAATGTAGCAAATCACTATTGCTTTCATTGGCTTACTATCCTAACATTAATCATGGTGAATTATTTTGATATTATAAATGAGAATGTAAGACATAATACTACCAACATGAAGAGTGAATCATTTCTCTAGCAGTTCAGAGTCTTATAATACCTCCCTTATACTTTTTAAAACATTGCTATTCATGACACAGATATTCAACAAGAGAAAGAAATTAACATTTAATTCAATTGTTTAATACAATTTTATAGTTTTAATATGTGCTCAGAATAATCACAGTGGAGGGGCGCCTGGGTGGCTAAGTGGGTTAAGCCTCTGCCTTCGGCTCACATCATGGACTCAGGGTCCTGGGATCGAGCCCCACATCGGGCCCTCTGCTCAGCAGGGAGACTGCTTCCCCCCACCCCTGCTTTCCTCTCTGCCTACTTGTGATCTCTTTTTCTGTCAAATAAATAAAATATTAAAAAAAAAGAATAATCACAGTGGAGTATTGAAAACAATGTCAACCCACTTTTCATCCTTCAAGTTTACATTGTCTCCAAAGAAGCATTCTTTTTTTTAAGATTTTGTTTATTTATTTAAGTATTTATTTATTTGAGAGACAGAAAGAGAGAGAGAGAGCACAAGCAGAGGGAAAGGCTGAGGGAGCGGGAAAAGCAGAGTTCCTGCTGAGCAGGGAGCCAGATGCCAGGCTCCATACCAGGGCCCTGGGATTATGACCTAAGCTGAAGGTAGACAGTTAACTAACTGGGACACCCAGGTGCCCTTCCAATGAAGCATTCTATAGTTTGTATTTAATAGTTTATTTTTCATTTCAATCCAAATTTTCACAAGATGGAATAAGACACTATAATATATTATTATAATAATAATATAATAATATAATATTGCTACTGTGAAATTCTGAAAAATCAAAACATATTTTCTGTTTTATATAAATAGATTATTTCAAAATATAAGGATCAACATGCTACATATACATACTTATGGGTTATAGTGTTAAAAAGCTTCTTTCACAATTATTTTGATGAGCACTGAGAAATATATGAAATTGTTGAATTGCTACATTGTACACCTAAAACCAATACAGCACTGTATGTTAACTGCACTTAAATTCTTTTACTATCAAATAAGTTAGCAATGTCAAAAATCCATCAAAAGCAAATGACATTTTTGACCTCAGAGTTAAGATGATGGAGGAGTAGGGGGGCCCTAAGCTTGCTTCATCCCTCAAACAGAGCTAGGTAAATACCAAATAATTCTGAACACTCAGAAAATCAGTCTGAGGAGTGACAGAACAAACTGCATGTCTACAGGTAGAACAATGGTCACATTGTTAAAGGAGCTGTGGAGAGTTCATTTGAGGGAGAAAATAATGTGGGTGCTGTGGAAAGGAGGGAATCCTGATCACAGAGAGAGGAGTGAGAAAGAGAGAATGAAAGCATACAGGGGATTGGTCAAGAAAAACTTTCCCAAAACCATTGACTGGGAAAAGGAGTGGGGGTGACTACTTACTGCAAGTTTATAACCCAGCAGAGCTCAAAATCTGAAGTTTTACAAGTCTACAAATTTGTCAGGGTTGTGCCTGGTAGGCTTAGCAGTGTACCTGTGGGGAAGGAGGGCTGAGGCCCAGGAGCGGGCAATGTAGTCTCAGGATCCTCTGGGTCCCACAGGGAGGAACAGTTCCCCTTCCTGGAGTTCATGTGGGAGTGTTGGCATGGCCTTTCTGGGGACAAAAGAGCCGGCAGGAGCCCATGTACTGCCCTGCTCACTACCAGAGGAACAGAGACCCCTGCTGATAGCAAATCTTGGTGTCGCCATTTTTGCTGCAATATACTATAAATTCAGAACCACTGCATGGTCATGTGACTGCTTTTCTGGGACAGACCTGCACCAGACACAGTGTGGCAAGATCCTCTCCTAAAAGATCAGTGTGGGTCTGCGCCATGCAGGTGCCTAAAATTTGGAGTTTTGAAACCCAGACATGGGCCTGAGACAAAACACAGAGGTACTGTGCAGCCTGTAAGACAGGGAGCTTGGACACAGGGTGAAGGCATGGATCTGATGGAAGCTAGGGACACTAGAGGGGAGTTTGCTCTTCTGTGAGGAATTCATGAAGAGTGGCAGGAATGAATTCCCCACTATAAGACTAAAGGAACAAGACAATGCATTCCCCTCCTCCCCATCAGTACAAACCAACTTCGGTGAGCAAAACAGCGCCCCCATTGGAGGCTAGAACAGCTTGCATAAATGATCCACCCTTTGTGGGTGTATCTCCACTAAAGCAAGTCCACCTGAGAAATCCGCACAGCAGGACCCTCCCCCAGAAGACCAACACAAACCCCTTGCACACACCAGATCTATGGATGGTAGACTGCTGCAAAGCTTCAGCTCCAGGGGAAATAAGATCAAGCTTCTTTCTATTTAATTTTTTAAAGAGTTTATTTGTTATTTATTTATTTGACACAGAGAGAGAGAGCATGCACATAAGCAGGCAGAGTGACAGGTAGAGGGAGAAGGAGAAACAGGCCCCCCACTGAGCAGAGAACCCAATACAGGGCTTGATCCCATGATCTGAGCCAAAGGCAGATGATTAACTGACTGAGCCACCCAGGGGCCCCAGGATCAAACTTCATTTAAGAAGCGGACCAAAACACACCTAAGTAAAACTTACCAAACAGTGGAAAAGGTCTAAACACTCTCCACTGCAAGCAAGGAGAAACTCTGCAGATTACTGACCTGAGGGAAGGAGTAACCAAAACACAAAAGCAGAGTGCACACGCTGAAACACCTCATCAAGCAGCAGGGCAGGACAATATAGGACCTCTCCTAAATATAATGATTAGTCTCAGAAGCAGGGATATAACAGACTTTTCTAACAATCACACACACACACACACACACACACACACACACACACACAGTTATTCAAACAAAATGACAAGATGGAAGAATTCATCCCCCAAAAAAGAACGGGAAGAAATAATGGCCAGGGACTTAGACAAAACAGATATAAATAAGATGCTGGAACCAGAATTTATAAAACAACAATCATAAGGATACTAGCTGGACTTGAGAAAACCATATAAAACACTAAAGAATCCCTTCCTGCAGAGCTAAAAGAACTAAAAACTAGTCAGGCTGAAACAAAAAATGGTATAACTGAGAAGTAAAGCTGACTGGATGCAAACACAATGAAGATGGACAAAGTAGAGGAGCAAATCAGTGATATAGAAGATAAAAGTATATAAAATAATGAAGCTTAAAGGAAGAGGGAAATAAAGATAATGGGACATGAAGGTAGACTTAGGGAACTCAGCAACATATTAAAATGTAATAACATTCATATCGTAGGAGTCCCAAAAGAAGAGGGAAAAAAAAAGAGGAGAAGAGGTTTATTTGAGCAAATTATAGCTGAAAACCTCCTGAATCTGGGAAAGGAAACAGACATCAAAATCCAAGAGGCACAGAGAACTCACATCACATTCAACAAAAGCCAGCCCACACCAAGACATACCCTAGTCAAATTTAAAAAGTACATAGACAAGGAAAGTGTCCTGAAAACAGCAAGGGGGGTAAAAAGGTCCTTAACCTATAAGGGAGGATAAATAAGGTTAACAGCAGATCTAGCCACAGACAGACACATGGAAGGCCAGAAGACAGTAACATAATATATTCAATGTGCTGAATGGGAAAAAATATGCAATCAGAGATATTTTACACAACAAGACTATCATTCAGAATAGAGGAGAGGTAAAGAGTTTCCCGGGCAACAAAAACTAAAGGAATTTGTGACCACTAAATCAGTCCTGCAAGAAATATTAAAGGGGAGGCTTTGAATGGCAAAGAAAGACCAAAAGCAACAAAGACTTGAAAGTAACGGCACATCACCAGAAGCACCAAATTTACAGGTAACACAATGGCACTAAATTCATATATATTGATAATCATCCTGAATGTAAGTAGACTAGATGTTCCAATCAAAGGACATATGGTAACAGAATGCATAAAGAAGAGACCCATCTACACACTGCCTACAAGAGACTCATTTCAGAGCTAAAGACATCTGCAGCTTGAAGGTGAGGAGATGGAGACCCATCTATCATGCAAAAGGACATCAAAAGAAAGGTGGAGAAGCCATACTTATATCAGAAAAACTAGATTTTAAAACAAAGTCTGTAACAAAAGATGAAGAAGGACCCTATATCAAAATTAAGGTGTTTATCCATCAAGATCTAACAATTGTAAATAGTTATCTCCCAACATGGGAGAAGACAAATATATATATATATTTATTACTAATTGATATATATATATATTTCAATTAGTAATAAAATAAGCATAAAGAAAATTATTTACAATAATCAGTAATAGTAGGAGACTTTAACACCCCACTCACAGTGATGGACAGATCATCTAAGCAGAAAATCAACAAGGAAACAATGGATTTGAATGATAAACTAGACCGGGTGAACTAGCAGATATATTCAAAACATTTCATCCTAAAGAAGCAGAAAACAGATTATTTTCAAGTGCACATGGATCATTCCCCAGAATGGATTACATATGGGCCACAAATCAACCTTCAACAAGTACAAAAAGATCAGATTCATACCATGCATATTTTCAGACCACAATGTTATGAAGGTTGAAGTCAACCATAAGAAAAAATTTGAAATGACCATAAATACATGGAGGTCAAAGGGCATTCTACTAAAGAATGAATGGGTTAACCAGGATATTAAAGAAGGAAAAAAAATACATGGAACAAATGAAAATGAAAACACCACGGTCCAAAACCATTAGGATGCATAAAAAGGAGATCCTAAGAGGAAGATATATAACAATACATGTCTACCTCAAGAAGCTAAAAAAGTCTCAAATATACAACCTAACCTTACACCTAAAGGAGCTAGAAAAGGAACAGCAAATAAAGCCTAAAGCCTGCAGAAGGGAAATAATAAAGATTAGAGCAGGAATAAATGATATAGAAAAAAAAAAAACAGTGGAACAGATCAACAGAACTAAGAGCTGATTTTTTAAAGGAAAATAATGAAATTGAAAAATCCTTAGCCAGACTTATCAAAAAGTAAAAAAGAAAGACAAAGGACCCAAATACATGAAATCACTAATGAAAGAGGACAGATCACAACCAACACCACAGAAATACAAGCAATTATAAGATAATATTATGAAAAAATTATATGTCAACAAATTGGGAGATATGGAAGAAATGCATAAATATCTGGAAACATACAGACTACCAAAATTGAAACAGGAAGAAGTGGAAAATTTGAACAGACACATAACCAGCAAAGAAATTGAAGCAGTAATTAAAAAATATCCCACCAAACAGAAGTCCAGGGCCAGATACCTGGCTCCCCAAGAGAATTCTTCCAGACAATTAAAAAAGTATCAATACCTATTCTTCTCAAACTGTTCCAAAATACAGATATGGAAGGAAAACTGCAAAATTCTTCTAAAAGGTCAGCATGACCTTGATTCCAAAACCAGACAAAGACTCCACTGAAAAGGAGAATTACAGGCCAATGTCCCTGAAGAATATGGATGCAAAAATTCTCAATTAAATATTAGCAAACCAAATTCAAATTACATTAAAATAATTATATATCACAATTAAGTGGGATTTATTCATGGACTGGAGGGGTGGTACAATATTCACAAATCAATCAATGTGATAAATCACATTAATAAAAGGATAAGAACAATATGATCCTCTTCATATAAGCAGAAAAAGCATTTGACAACATACAGTATCCATTCTTGATAAAAACCCTCAAGAAAGTAGGGATACATGGAACATACCTTAACATCATAAAGGCCATATATAAAATCCCTACAACTAATAACATCCTCAATAGAGAAAAACAGAGTTTTTCATCTATAGTCAGGAACAAGACAGGGATATCCACTCTCAGCATTACTCTTTAACATAGTACCAGAAGTCTTAGCCTCAGCAATCAGAAAACAAAATGAGATAAAAGGCATCCAAATTTGTAAGGAAAAAGTCAAATGTTCACACCCTACAGACAACATGATGCTCTGTGTAGAAAATCTGAAAGACTCCATCAAAAAATTGTGAGAACTAATGTATGAATTCAGGAAAGTTGCAGGATATAAAATCAATGCACAGAAATTTGTTGCATTTCTATACCTCAATAATGAAGCAGGGAAAAAAAAAACCTCAAGGAATTGATTCCATTTACAGTTGCACCAAAAATTATAAGATACCTAGGAATAAACCTAATCAAAGAAGTAAAACATGTAATCTGAAAACTACAGAACACCTATGAAAGAAAGTGAAGAGGACCCAAAGAAATGGAAAAACACTCCATGTGCATGGATTGGAAGAACAAACATTGTTAAAATGTCTATACTACCCAAAGCAATCTACACATGCAGTGTGTAGACTCACTGCAGTCCCTATGAAAATACCAACAGCATGTTTCACAGAGCTAAAACAAACAATCCTAACATTTGTATGGGACCACAAAAGACTCCAAATAGTCAAAGCATTCCTGGAAAAGAAAAGCAAACAGGGAGGCATACGATTCTGGACTTCAAGTTATATTACAGAGCTGTAGTCATCAAGACAGTATGGTATTGGCACAAAATAGACACATGGATTAAAGGAACAGTGTAGAAAACCTAGAAATAAACACAACTGTACAGTTGATTAATCTTTGACAAAGCAGGATGGATATCCAGTGGAAAAAAAGGATAGTTTCTTCAACAAACACTGGTGGAAAAACTGGACAGCAATATGAAAAAGAATGAAATGGGACCAATTTCTTATGCCATACACAAAAAATAAATTTGAAATGGATGAAAAACCTAAATTTAAGTTACAAACACATCAAAATCCTAGAGGAGAACACAAGCAGAAACTTCTTTGACTTTGGCCATTTAATTCAATCCCTATCAAAATACTTTAGATATTTTTCAGAGAGCTGGAACAAACAATCCTAAAATTTGTATGGAACCACAAAAGACTCTGAATAGCCAGAAAAGTTAAAAAAGAAAACCAAAGTTGCTGGCATCATAATGCCAGATTTCAAGCTATATTACAAATATGTAATCATTAAGACAGTATGGTACAGACACAAAAACAGTGGAAGAGAATGGAGAACCCACAAATGAGCCCTCAACTCTATGGTCAACTAATCTTTGACAAAACAGAAAATAATAACCCATGAAAAAGGACAATATCTTCAATAAATTGTGCTGGGAAAATTGGACAGCCACATGCAGAAGAATGAAACTGGAACATTTTCTCACACCATACACAAAGTTAAACTCAAAATGGATGAATGACCTAAACGCGAGACAGGCATCCACCAAAATCTAGAGGAGAACACAGGTAGCAACCACTTTGACCTCGGCCATAGCAACTTCTTGCTAGACATGTCTCTAAAGGCAAGGGAAACAAAAGCAAAAAATGAACAACTGGGACTTCATCAAGATAAGAATCTTCTACACAGCAAAGGAAACAATCAACAAAACCAAAGGCAACCTCCATAATGGGACAAGATATTTGCAGATGACATATCAGATAAAAGGTTAGTATCCAAGACTGATAAAAAACAAACAAACAAACATAAAACTCAACACTCCAAGAACAAATAATCCAGTCAAGAAATGGGCAGAAGACATGAACAGACACTTCTCTAAAGTAGACATACAAATGGATAACAGACACATGAAAAAATGTTCAATCTCACTAACCATCAGACAAATACGAATCAAAACCATAATGAGATACCACCTCACACCAGTCAGAATGGCTAAAATTAACAAGACAAGGAACAACAGATGTTGGTGACGATGGGAAGAAAAGGTATCCCTCTAACACTGTTAGTGGGAATGCAAGCTGGTACAGCCACACAGGAACACAGTCTAGAGGTTCCTAAAAAATATTCCCAAATAGAGCTACCCTATGACCCAGCAATTGCAACAAATAATCTATTTATGTTTCTATGGCTTTAATTATTTTGAATTTACCCCAAGGATACAAAAGCAGTGATCTGAGGGGGCACCTGCATCCTAACGTTCATAGCAGCAATATCCACAATAACAAACTGTGGAAAGAGCCCTGATGTACATTGACAGATTAATGGATAAAAAAGATGTAGTATATTTATATAATGGAACATTATTTAGCCATCAGAAAGGATGGATATTTACCATTTGGATCAACGTGGATGGAACTGGAAAGTATTATGCTGAGTGAAATAAGTAAATCAGAGAAAAACAGTTATCATGCGTTTTCACTCACATGTGGAATGTAGGAAACAATAGAGAGGATCATAGTGGAAGGGAGGGAAAACTAAATGGGAAGTGACTAAAGAGGAAGAAAGACCATGAGAGACTCTTAACTATAAAAAAACAAAACAAAACAAAACAAACAAACAAACAAAAAACTGAGAACAAACTATAGAACACCTCCCTTGCTGGAGGGGAGGTGGGTGAGGGTATGGGGGAATTTGTTGATAGGTATCAAGAAGGGCATGTGATGTGATGAGCACTGGGTATTATACACAATTGATAAATTACTGAACACTACTTGTGAGATTAATGATGTAATATATTTTGGCTAATTAAACTTAAATTAAAAAAAAATGTCTGGTAGAATTCATTTGTGAATATATGTGGTCCTGGGCTTTTATTTTTTGGTAGGTTTTTGATTACCAATTCAATTTTATTACTTATAATCAGTCCGTTCAGATTTTCTATTTCTTCTTGGTTTAATTTTGGAAGATTGGAATTGCTTCTAGGAATTTTGGAAGATTGGAATTGCTTCTAGGAATTTATCCATTTTTTATAGATTATCTGGTTTGATGGCATGTAACTTTTGATAGTATTCTCTTACAACCTTTTGTATTTCTGTTGTGTCAGTTGTTATTCTCTCTCATTTGTGCTTTTATTTATTTGGGTCCTCTTTTTTTTTTTTTTTTTCCTTAATAAGTCTGGCTAAGTGCTTTTCAATTTTGTTTATTTTTTAAAGGAACCAGACCTTGGTTTCATTGAGTTTTTCCTTTTGTTTTTAAATTCTCTTTGTCATGTTTTTCTGCTCTGATTTGTATTCTTTTCTTACTTCTATTCACCTTGGACTTTGTTTGTTCTTCTTATTTTTTCCCCCATTGGCCTAAGTTTACATTGTTTGAGTTTTTTCTTGTTTCTTGAGGTATGCTCATGTTTCTATATAATTCCCTTTTAGAACTGCTTTTGCTGTGTCCCATAGATTTTGGACCATTGCGTTTTCAGTTTCATGTATTTTTTTTTTATTTCTTCTTTGATTGATTCATACACCCATTGGTCATTTAATATAATGTTTAGTTTCTACATGTCTTTGTTTTTCAAATTTTTTCTTGTGATTTACTTTTAGTTTTATACAATTATGGTCAGAAAAGATGCATGGTATGATTCAATTTTCTTAAATTTATTGAGGCTTGTTTTATAGCATAATATGTGATCTATTCTGAAAAATGTTCCATGTGTGCTTGAAAAGAATATGTATTTTGTTGTGTTGGGATAGAATGTTCTGTATATGTCTGTTATGTCTATCTCATCCAATATGGAAACAGAATTTTGAAACAGGTTATTTACTTCCTCAGGAAAGTATAAATACAGAGAATTTTGTACAGTCAGGTTTCACTTCACATATTTCATTTATTCAGCAAAAGGAAAAAAAAGAAGGTTCACATGAATTTTACTGTCCTGATATGGATGGTGAAAATATAGAAAGATTGGCATTGACCTATTTTTTTCTCTGTAAAATAAATATTTCTTTTCTTTTGAAGAATTCCAGTGAAACTGATTAAGAGTCATTCACATTTGATTAATTGGAGCCTTCTTGTGTTCTGCCCCCCACCACCCCCATGCTGTCCCTAAATGTTATCAGTTATCCCTCTCTCTCATTTAGGAAACACAATTTTGAATTCCTACCTAAATGTTAACATACAGTTAATATAAGTATTATTTGAGCATAGTTGCCTTTAAATATCTTCATTAATATATAATTCACATACTATAAAATTCACCCATTTAAAGTATACAATTAAAAGCTTTTTAGTATATTTTTAGAGTTGCACAACTATGGCAATAATTTAAGTTTAGAACATTTTATCACCCAACAAATAAACTTGTACCCATTAGCAGACACTGACCATCTCCCACTCCCTCAACTTTATGCAACAACTAATCTATTTATGTTTCTATGGATTTAATTATTTTGAATATTTCATATAAATGGAATCACAATATATGTGGTCTTTTGTTGCTGGTTTCATCCCAAGTAACATGTTTCTGAGATTCATCCATGTTGTAGTTTGCATTAGTCCTTCATTTTTTATTAGGAAATAATATCTCATTGTATGGCTGTAACCATTTTGTTTATCCATTCATCTGTTGATAGTTGAGTTGTTTCCTCTTTTTGGCTATTCTGTATAATGCCGCTAAGAATATTTGTGTACAGTTGTTTTATTTGAGCACTTATTTTCATCTCTCTTTGCTATATGTATAGGAATCATATGGTATTTCTATGATTTATAATTTGATGTAGGAAGAGCACTCAGTCTTTGCCAATGTGTAAGATATTTTGGGCAACAGTATTGAATTTTGTTAAAATCTTTTTCTGTATTTATTGAGATAATCATGTTTTCCCTTTATTCTATTAATATGTTATATTACATTACTTAATTTTAAGTATTTATTTAAATTCCAGTTGGTTACATAGAGCGCATTATTTTTTCATGTGTAAGATACAGTGATTCCACACTTCCATACAACACCTAGTGTTCATCACAAACACACCTCTTAATTCCCTTACCTTTTTTTTTAAATTTTTTTATTTTAATAAACATATAATGTATTTTTATCCCCAGAGTTACAGGTCTGTGTATCGCCAGGTTTACACATTTCACAGCACTCATCATAGCACATACCCTCCCCAATGTCCATTTCTCCCCCACCCTCTCCCGTCCCCCCACCCCCCAGCAACCCTCAGTCTGTTTCTTGAGATTGAGTCTTTTATGGTTTGTCTCCCTCCCAATCCCATCTTTTCATTTTTTCTTTTCCTACCTCCCCCCAACCCCTCCCCCGCCTTGCATCTCCACTTCCTCATATCAAAGAGATCATATGATAGTTGTCTTTCTCCAATTGACTTATTTCACTAAGCATGATACCCTCTAGTTCCATCCACGTTGGTTAGATTTTAGTTCTTTTATTTCTCCAGAAAGGGCTTTTATCTCTCTGGAGAGGGTTTCTCTAATATCTTCTATGCCTTTTTTGAGCCCAGCTAGAACCTTGAGAATTGTCATTCTGAACTCTAGATCTGTCATGTTACCAATGTTCGTATTGATTAGGTCTCCAGCCTTTGGTACAGCCTCTTGTTCTTTTTTTGAGGTGAGTTTTTCCGCCTCGTCATTTTGTCCAGGTAGGATTTGCTTTCTCCTGCTGTGGAATTCCGCTGTTCTTGGTGACTGAAGTTGGTTTTGGATGGGTTTCTTGTTGCTCTTCTGGGGAGGGGCCTGTTGTAGTGATTCTCAAGTGTCTTTGCTGCAGGCGGAATTGCACCGCCCTTGCCAGGGGCTGGGCTAAGTAATCTGCTCGGGTTTGCTTTCGGGAGCTTTTGTTCCCTGAGCGCTTTCCGTAGAGTTCCGGAGGACGGGAATGAAGATGGCGGCCTCCCAATCTCTCGGCCCAGAGGAGCCGAGAGCTTGGGGGTCCGCTCCTCAGTGCGCTCTCAGAGCAAAGCGCCCTACTGCCCCACCTCTCTGGCATGCGGTTGCACCTTGAGGAAAGCAGTCAAATGCTGGAGTTGGAGAAAAGCGCCGGGTCGCTTCCATCTCCGCAGCCTCCAGCCGGGCTCTGAGCCCACCCAGCCTGCGACCGGCACAAGGTAACCCCGGGCTTAGAGCTCGCTCCTCAGCTTTGTCGCTGTAGCCGCCTTCCCTGCTCTAATACCTGCGAGCTCTGCCGCACTCAGACACCCCCAGTCCTTCTGTGACCCCACGGGACCTGGGGTTATGCTGACCCCGCCTGGGTTTCCCCCCGGTTTAGCCTCTGGAGCGATGTTTCACAGTGGAGCCGACTTTTAAAAGTCCCGATTTTGTGCTCCGTTGCTCCGCTGCTTGCCGGGAGCCGGCCCCTCCCCCGGGGTCTATCTTCCCGTCGCTTTGGATTCACTTCTCCGCAGGTCCTACCTTTCAGAAAGTGATCGATTTTCTGTTTCTAGAATTGTTGCTCTTCTTCTCTTCAATTTCCCATTGGATTTGTAGGTGTTCACAATGGTTAGATAAGCTGTCTAGCTGATCTCCTGCTACCGGATGTCATCTCAACCTGCTACTTCTCTGCCATCTTGAATCCTCCCCTTCCCTTACCTTTTTAAGCCATCCCCTCCACTCACCTCCCCTCTGGTAACTGGCAGTTTGTTCTCTATAGTAAAGAGTCTATTTTTTGATTTGACTCTCTCTCTCTCTCTTTTCTCTCCTTTTGCTCATTTGTTTTGTTGCCAAAATTCCACATATGAGTAAACCATATGGTATTTTTCTTTGTCTTACTTATTTCACTTAACATTATATTTAGTAGATCCATCCATGTAACTGCAAATGGCAAAATTTCATTCTTTCTGATGGCTAAGTAATATCATATATATATATATACACACACACACACACGGGATATTATACACACACACACACACACACACACATATGACATCTTTTTTATCCATTCATTTATCAATAGACAGTTGGGCTGTTTCCATTATTTGGCTATTGTAAATAATGCTGCTATAAACATTGGGGTGCATGCATCCCTTTGAATTCATTTTTTTTTTTATTATTCTTTGGGTATATAACTACTAGTGCAATTGTTGGTCATAGGATAGTTCTACTTAAAATTTTTAAGGAGCTTCCATAGTGTTTTCCAGAATGGCTACAACAGTTTGCATTCCCACTACCAGTGAGAGAGGGCTCCCCTTTCTACACATCCTCACTAATACCTATTGTTTCTCGTGTTGCTGATTTTAGCCATTCTGACTGGTGTGAGGTGATTGATGTCTCATTATAGTTTTGATTTGTATATCTTATGATGAGTAATGTTGGGCCTCTTTTCATATATCTGTCAACTATTTGTGTGTCTTCTTTGGAAAAATGTCTATTCTTGTCTTCTGCCCAGTTTTTAATTGGATCATTCATTTTTGGGTCCTGAGCTTGCTGGGTTCTTTATATATTTTGGATATTAACCCTTTATCAAATATGTCATCTGCAAATATATCTTCTCATTCCATAGACTGTCTTTTGTTTTGTTGATTATTTCTTCGCTGTGCTGAAACTTTTTTTCTTAATGAAGTCAAATAGCTTATTTTTGCTTTTGTTTCCCTTGCCTCAAGAGACCTATCTAGTAAGAAGTTGTGATGGTCAGTGCTAAAGAGGTTATTGCCTGTGTTCTCCTATAGCATTTGATGGTTTCCTGTCTCACATTTAGGTCTTTCACCCATTTTGAATTTATTTTTGCATATGGTGTAAGAAAATGGTCCAGTTTCCTTTGTTTGCATGAGTTATCCAGTTTTCTCAAAACCATTTGTTGAAAAGACTGTCGTCTTCCCATTGCATATTCTTTCCTGTTTTGTCAAAGATTAACTGACCACATAGTTGTGGGTTCATTTCTGTTTTTTCTATTCTATTGATTTATGTGTCTATTTTGTGCCTGTACTATAGTGTTTTGGTCACTACACATTTGTAATATAACTTGAAGCCCAGAATTATGATGCTTGTAGTTTTACATTTCTTTTTCATGGTTGCTTTCACTGTTCAGGGTTTGTTTGTTTTTTTTTTTTTAAGATTTATTTATTTATTTGAGAGAGAGAGCAGGAGGAAGAAGCAGAGGGAGAGAAAGAATCTCCAGCACACTGCCTGATGAAGGGCTTGATCCCATGACCCTGAGATCATGACCTGAGCCAAAATCAAGAGTCAGCTGCTAACCAACTGAGCTACCCAGTTTTTTTGTTTGTTTGTTTGTTTTGTTTTGTTTTGTTTTGTTTTTGTACTTCCATACAGATCTTGGGATCGTGTGCTCTAGCTCTGTGAAAAATACTGTTGATATTTGACAGGGATTGCATTTATGTAGATTGCTTTGGGTAGTAGCATCCTTGTCTTGTTCCTGCCCATAGAGGGAAAGTTCTCAGTTTTTCCCCATTGAGGGTGATATCATGTCTGGACATTAATTGATTTAAATATGTTGAACTGACTTTGCATTCCTGGGATAAGTGCCTCTTTGCCATAGTGCATAATCTCCTTTAGCTATTTCTGGATTCCATTTACTAGTGTTTTTTGAGCAATGTTGAATCTATATTCATAAGGAATATTGTTCTGTCATTTTTTTCCATGTAATGACTTAGTCTAATTTCAGTATCACAGTGATACTGGCTTCATAGAATGAATTGTGAAGTTCATCCGCCTCTTCAATTTTTTGTAAGGATTCGTGCTAATTTTTTCTTTAAATATTTGGCAGAAATTACCAGTAAAGCCACCTGATCCATGGCCTTTTTATTTGGACATTCTTTGTATTATTAATTAAATACCTTCACTTGTTACAAATCTGTTCTGATATTCTACTTCTTAGTTAGTTACAGTTTTTTTTTAAGTTTCTAGGAAATTATCCATTTTATCTATTACCTTATTTGATGAAATACAGTTGTTCATTCTGTTCCATACGATCCTATTTATTTCTGTGTAGTTGATCATGATGTTCCTTTTTGCTTTTCTGAGTCTTTGCTCTTTTCTGTTCATCAGTCTAACTAAATAATTGCAAATTTTGCTGATCGCTCAAGAAATCAACTTTTGTGGGGTTTTTTAAAACTTATTTTTAATTCTCCGCACTAACCTTTAGCTTTCTTGAGTTTAGCTTGCTTGTCTTATTTCAACTTTTTAAAGCTGAAAGTTAGTGTATTGATTTGAGATATTTCTTGTTTTAAAATATTAGTTATAAATTTTCCTCTAAGGATTGCTTTAGCTGAATCCCATAAGTTTGGGGATGTTATGATTTTCTTTTCACTTATATCAAAGTATTTTCTTTTTTTTTATTAAATTTTTTATTTATTTTCAGTGTAACAGTATTCATTGTTTTTTCACCACACCCAGTGCTCCATGCAATCTGTGCCCTCCCTAATACCCACCACCTGGTTTCCCCAACCTCCCACCCCCTGCCCCTTCAAAACACTCAGGTTGTTTTTCAGAGTCCATAGTCTCTCATGGTTCACCTCCCCTTCCAATTTCCCTCAACTCCCTTCTCCTCTCCATCTACCCTTGTCCTCTGTATTATTTGTTATGCTCTACAAATAAGTGAAACCATATGATACTTGACTCTCTCTGTTTGACTTATTTCACTCAGCATAATCTCTTCCAGTCCTGTCCATGTTGCTACAAAAGTTGGGTATTCGTCCTTTCTGATGGAGGCATAATACTCCATAGTGTATATGGGCCACATCTTCCTTATCCATTCATCTGTTGAAGGGCATCTTGGTTCTTTCCACAGTTTGGCCACCATGGCCATTGCTGCTATAAATCTTGGGGTACAGATGGCCCTTCTTTTCACTACATCTGTATCTTTGGGGTAAATACCCAGTAGTGCAATTGCAGGGTCATAGGGAAGCTCTATTTTTAATTTCCTGAGGAATCTCCACACTGTTCTCCAAAGTGGCTGCACCAGTTTGCATTCCCACCAACAGTGTAAGAGGTTCAGAAGAGACCCCGAATTGCTAAGGAAATGTTGAAAATGTTGAAAAACAAAAATAAAACTGGCGGCATCACGTTACCTGATTTCAAGCTTTACTACAAAGCTGTGATCACCAAGACAGCATGGTACTGGCATAAAAACAGACACATGGACCAGTGGAACAGAGTAGAGAGCCCAGATATGGACTCTCAACTCTATGGTCAAATGATCTTTGACAAAACAGGAAAAAATATCCAGTGGAAAAAAGACAGTCTCTTCAATAAATGGTGCTGGGAAAACTGGACAGCTATATGTAGAAGAATGAAACTCGACCATTCTCTTACACCGTACACAAAGATAAACTCGAAATGGATAAAAGACCTCAACGTGAGACAGGAATCCATCAGAATCCTCGAGGAGAACATAGGCAGTAACCTCTTTGATATCAGCCACAGCAACTTCTTTCAAGATATGTCTCCAAAGGCAAAGGAAACAAAAGCGAAAATGAACTTTTGGGACTTCATCAAGATCAAAAGCTTCTGCACAGCAAAAGAAACAGTCAACAAAACTAAGAGGCAACCCACGGAATGGGAGAAGATATTTGCAAATGACAGTACAGACAAAAGGTTGATATCCAGGATCTATAAAGAACTCCTCAAACTCAACACACACAAACAGACAATCATATTAAAAAATGGGCAGAAGATATGAACAGACACTTCTCCAATGAAGACATACAAATGGCTACCAGACACATGAAAAAATGTTCATCATCACTAGCCATCAGGGAGATTCAAATCAAAACCACATTGAGATACCACCTTACACCAGTTAGAATGGCCAAAATTAGCAAGACAGGAAACAACGTGTGTTGGAGAGGATGTGGAGAAAGGGGAACCCTCAAAGTATTTTCTTGATTATGGTATCTCTTCTATCAGGTAAGTGTAATAGGATATTTTCTAATTTTTTGGTGATTTCTTCTTTGACTCATTGGTTACTTAGGACTGCTGTTGTTGTTGTTTTTAATTTTTACATTTTGTGTTTCCCAAATTTCCTTTTGTTATTAATTTCTAATTTTAGTTTATTATGTTTAGATAACATACTTCATACATTCCAATCCTTTTAAATTTAGTAAGCCTTGTTTTATTACCCAACATGATCTCTGGAGAATATTTTATGTACACTTGAGAAGAGCAAGTATTTTAATGTTGTTCTAAAGATGATTACTAGGACATACTGGTTTATATTTTTATTCAAATTTCTTTGTTGATTTTCTGCCTAATTATTCTATTCATTATTGAAAACATGTTGTTTAAGGTCTCAAACTATTACTGCTAAGTTGGCTAGTTTTCACTTCAATTCTGCAAATTTTTGCTTTCTTTGTTTTGGAAATCTTTTGTTAAGTGTATGTAGTTTTATAATTGTTTTATTTTCTTCATGGATTGATTTTTTAAATCATTATAAAATGTCCATCTTTTTCTCTAATGACATTTTTGTTGTTTGAAGATCTATTTTGCATGATATTAGTATTAGCCATTTACCTCTCTTATGGTGGTTGTTTTCAAACTATATCTTTTCCATCCTTACGTTTCAACCAGTTATTTTCTTTGAATCCAAAGTGTATCCCCCACAGGCAATTTAATGTTAGAATTTGCTCTTTTAATCCAATCTGATGTACTCTGCTTTCAGATCAGATTTTTAAATCCATTTGCATGTTACTATTGATATAGATGGATTAACATTTGTTATCTTGTTTTTTGTTTTCTATGCCTCATAATATTTTTGTTCCTTTCTTCCTTCCATATTACCTTCTTTTGAATTAGTTATTTTCTATTATGATCTTTTAATTTATTTGATAATTTTTGAACTATATTTCAACTTTCTAATGTATGTCCAGAGGCCACAATATGCATTTTAGTCAAAATCACCCTCAGATTCATACTGACCTAATTCCAGTGAGATATAGAAAATTTACTCCTATATGATTCCATTGTTTTTTTTCTTTTTTTGCTGTTGTTATTATGCTTCTTACATCCATGTTACAAATTCAACAACAGATTGTTTTATTTATTACTTTATTTAATCTTATGTCTTTAAAAGAGTCTGAGAAAAGAGAACAGCACAAATACAAATGATTTTTTATGTGCATATTAATCCTATTTACCATTTTGTTTTGCTGAATCTCTTCCTGTGGAATTAAGTTACCATCTGGTGCCATTTCTTATTCCAGTATAGCTCTATGCTCTAAAGACAAAGTCTTTAATTCCTCCAACATATCATGCCATGGGATTTATGGAAAAAATTATGTTTTCCCAAAATTTCATCAAAATAGCATAACTTTAAAAACAGGTGACCTTCTCAGGTTTCTTAAAAAGTCCACATTGTGGGAAGGTTAACATAATGACCCAAATTAAAAATGTAAGGGTAAAGAAAAGGACTCAATTTCAGAAATTAGTCAAACCATTTAACTGACTGAGATTCTTGAAAACTTTGAGCTACTAATTTGTATTTCCATTGAAATAACTAATTTGCCCTAGTACTGGGTTAGTGTAGGGGAAGAAGCAGAGAGACAGTAATGGGCACCTATTTTAGTAACTTTATTTCCATTCCCCTACTTTAAAGTAAAACAAAAATGACTATAGATTATGTAGAGCACCTTTTCTTTCTTCACTACTTTTCTTCATTAAAATCCCAATTATTATATTGTGACTGGGCATGGTGAAGGCTGTTCATATACTCTGACCACTCTACAGGTCTTCTGTCCACATAATTTCAGTTAATCTTCACAACACCATGAGAAGTAGATGTAATGATTAAATTTATGTATCAACTTGGCTAGGTTCTAATGCCCAGATGTTTGTTGAAACATGCATTTAGATATTGTCTTGGAGGTATTTTTTAGATATGATTAACATTGAATTCAGTAGACTTTGAATAAAGCATCACTCTCCATGTGGGGAGACCTCATCCAATCAGTTGAAGGCCTTAAGAGAAAAAGACCTAGGCCCCCTAAGGAAGAAGGAATTCTGCCTTCAGAGTGCCTCAGGACTCTAGACTGCAACATCAATTTTTATTGGAATTTCCAGCCTGCTGACCTGTTCTGCAAATTTCAGACTTGCCAACCTACACTATCACTTAAACCAATTCTCTCTCTCTCTCTCTCTCTATATATATATATATATATAAAACATTATATATTATATATATCAATAGGAGATGCATATATATAGGTATTGATGGTATTATTAGCATTGTTTCTCTGAGAACCCTAATTAATGCAATAGGTATTATTATTTCCGTATTTTTGATGGAAAAAGTGAAGTTATATAACTTTACCAGGGACACACAGCTGAGAAATAGCAGTTACCTTAGTCCTAGTAACTCCAAAATCTGTAGTGTTGTTTCTCCTTAGAAGTTAGCATGAAAAAAACTGTCTTTTTCTGCCCCCTCTATTCCCAGGCCACATATATGAGATCACAACATTTCTGAAAAACGTTACTATAAAGTCAAATTTGGAGGCCCCAAAACCTTTTTTTTTAAAAGTTTACTTGTGTTTAAGAATCAGATCCTAGTCCTACTAAATCTTGCTGTTACTATGGCAGCAGAAAGTCTGCTCTGTGAAATGATATTTTGAAGCAAATAAATGCAAATAATTAAGGAAACCAAAGAAAGTGCAAATTTTGCCTCCAGTGTTTAGCTTTTCTAATTTTAATCTGGCTCTTCACTCATGAAGTGTTTTGATTTTTGTGCTGACTTTTCCAGCCGTCAAGGGAAAATGTCAAATGATGTGTGATTGACAGCTTCTGGTCGTTTTAAACTGGTTAAGTCAGTCAAAACAGTCAAACTGGTTTGTTCATGTAGATGGAGTTTGGGAGAAATAATGGATAAGTTCATTTCTTTTCACATTTCCTCATAATATCAGATGAAATACATGCAAATCATACATGATTTCAACTATTTCTAAATATTAATAAAATATTAAATGAAAGCACTGGGAATTATTGTGTATATTAAATTTATAATAACTAAAGTGTAGTGGAGGTGGGAAGAACCACAAATTGAGCACCTGGTATAGTGACTGCCACTTCAGTATGTGATAGATACATGAGTCTATATAGTTAGTGGTGAACAGCCCTTCCAGCTCCATTCTACATTTTTTGCTCCCTAAAATTTATTTGATATGCTCTAAGGAGATACAAAAAGGAAAAGGTCATTCTGGGGATGCCTGAGTGGCTCAGTCGGTTAAGTGTCTGTCTTCAGCTTGGGTCATGATCCCGGGGGTCCTGAAATTGAGTTCTGCATTGGGCTCCTTGCTCAGTGGGGAGCATGCTTCTCCCTCTGCCTGCCTCTCCCCTTGCATGTGCTTGTGTGCTCTCTCTCCTTCTGACAAATAAATAAATAAAATCTTAAAAAAAAAAAAAGAAAGAAAAAGGCATTCTGGGTCATCAAGGAACTCTGTCGTAAAAATATGACTCTCTAAATTTTATGTCTACATTTTATAATATAAGGATTCAACAATTCAATGCATTACTCAACATTTATTAAGATAAGTATATTTTTAATTCTCTTTATCTATTTCATCTCTCTCTCCAATTACCATACCTCTGGTAACCAGTAGCTTGTTCTCTGTATTTAAGAGTTGGCATTCTTGTCTCTTTTTTATTTTTTTCTTCATAAAGAAAAATTTGGGGGAATGCAAGCTGGCGCAGCCACTGCAAGCTGGTGCAGTATTTAGGCTCCTCAAAAAGTTAAAAGTAGAGCTACCCTATGACCCAGCAATTGCACTACTGGGTATTTATCCCAAAGATACAAATGTGATCTGAAGGGGAACATACATCACAATGTTTATAGCAGCAATGTCCACAATAGTCAAATTATGGGAAGAGCCCAGATGTCCATGAGCAACTGAATGGATAAAGAAGATGTGGTATACACACACACACACACACACAATGGAATATTATGCAGCCATCAAAAAATGAAATTTTGCTATTTGCCACACACACACACACACACACACACACACACACACACAATGGAATATTATGCAGCCATCAAAAAATGAAATTTTGCTATTTGCAATGATGTCGATGGAACTAGAGGGTATTACCCTAAGCAAAAGAAATCAATCAGAGAAAGACATTTATATCATCTCACTGATATGTGGAATTTAAGAAAAAAAAAACACAGAGAATCATAGGGGAAGAGAGGGAAAAAATAAAATAAGAAGAAACCAGAGAGGGAGACAAACCATAAGGGACTCTTAATCTCAGGAAGCAAACTGAGGGTTGCTGAATGGTGGGGGGGGGTGTTTGGTTGATAGACATTGGGGAGGGTATGTGTCGTGGTGAGCACTGTGTATTGTGTCAGACTGTTGAATAACAGACCTGTACCCCTGAAAAATAATACATTATATGTTAATGATAATAAAAAAAGAAAGAAGAAAGGAAAAAAAAGTTTTGTTTCAAACATGTTTTGGTTCTTAAATTCTACATACAACTGAAATCATTAGTATTTGTCTTTTCTGTCTGACTTATTTCACTTGGCATTATACCTTGTAGGTCCATTCATGTTGTTACAAATGGCAAGATCTTTTTCTTTTTATGACTGAGTAATATTCCATTACCACATTTTATTGATCCATTCTTCTATGGATGGACACTTAGGTTGCTTCCATATCTTGGTTATTGTAAATAATGCTGCATATACTTTTTCAAGTAAGTGTTTTTATTTTCTTTGGTTAAATACCAGATAACAGTATTACTAGACATGTGGTAATTCTATTTTTAAATTTTTAAGGAACCCACATTTTGTTTTTCATAGTGGCTGCACCAATTTTAATTCCCACCAACAAGGTATGAGGGTTCCTTTTCCTCCACATTCTCACCAATATTTCTTATGTCTTATCTTTTTAATTCTGGTCATTCTGACAAGTATCAAGTGATATTCATCATGATTTTGATTTGCATTTCCCTGATGATTAACGATGTTGAAACAAAATTAAAAATAAACTCTTGGAATTACACCACAATAAAAAGCTTTTCCACAGCAAAAGAAACAATCAACGAAATGACAAGGCAAACTACTGAGTGAAAGAAGAGATTTACAAATCATATATTTGATAAAGGGTTAGTTTCAGAAACAAATAAAAAAACATATACAACTCAACAATAACAAAAACAAATAATCCAATTAAAGATGGGCAGGGAACCTGAATAGGCACTTCCAAAGAGACACAAATGGCCAACAGACACATGAAAATTTTGTTATGGTACAGACCCCTCTGTGAGAACAGCAAAAAGAGGCTTGTGATGGAATGGTGGTCTTGCTTTACAATTTTCCTAGTGTGGGTCCTGGGTCCACATGTCTTCATGCTTTTAAAAAATATATGTTATTATTGCTTTGGCAGCAAAGATGGATTTGAGTTAGGCAAACATCTTTAGATATGACAACAAAAACACAAATGACAAAAAAAAATAAATTGGACACCATCAGAACTGAAACTTTTGTGCTTCTAAAAGCACCCATCATGATTGTGAAGAGAATGCATGGGATGGGGAAAAATTAATGTAAATCACGTATCTGATAAGAAAGTTATATCCATAATATTTAAACAACTTACAACTCAGCTATTCAAAGATATTAGTCCATTTTAAAATTAGGCACAATATTTGAATAGACTTTTTCTGAAAAATATACAAATGGCCAACAGGTGCTTGAAAACAGGTTCAGCATTATTATTCATTAGGAAAAATCAAAACCACAGTGAGATACCACTGCACACACACAAACATAGTTTTAATTATTAAAGCAAAAACATCAGTGATACATTAAAATTGTGATTTACCGTAAGCAAGTAGGATTTATTCCAAGCATACAAGGATGGTTCAGTATCTTCTAATCAATGTGATACATGATGTCAACAAAATGAAGAATAAAAATCATATGATCATTTCAACAGATGCAGAAAAAGCATTTGACAAAATTCAGCACCCATTAATGATAAACCTCTCAATAAAGTGGGTTTAGAGGGAACATATCTCAACATAATAAAGGCCATATATGACAAACCCACAGCTAACTTCATACTCAATAGTAAAAACCTGAAATCTTTTACTCTTAGATCAGGGGCAGTACAAAAATATCCATTTTCACCACTTTTATTCAACACAGTAATGGAAGTCCTAGCCACAGCAATTAGACAGTAAAAACAAATATATTAACTAAACAAACAAACAAAAAAACAAATAAAAGGCAACCAAATTAGTAAGGAAGAAGTAAAACAGTTGCTATTAACAGATTATATAGCAATATATTTAGAAAACCCTAAAGAATTCACATAAAACTATCACAACTAATAAACAACTAATAAATAAATTCAGTAAAACTTGAGGATATGACATTAATATACAAAAATACTAATTAATTAATATACAGAAATCTGTTACATTTCTATACACTAACAATGAACCATCACAAAGAGAAATTAAGAAAAGAATTTCATTTACAATTGCATCAAAAAGAATAAATACCTGGGAATAAATTTAACCAAGACTGTAAAAGGCCTGTGCTCTGGAAACTGTGACAATGATGAAAAATTAAAGATGACACAAATAAACTCAAAAATAGTCTATGCTCATGGATTGAAAGAATTAATATTGTTAAAATAGCCATACTACCCAAAGCAATCTACAAATCCAATTCAATCTTGATCAAAATACTAATAGCATTTTCCACAAAATTAGAACAAATAATCCTAAAATTTGTATGGAAGCACAAGAGACTACAAATAGCCAAAGAAATTTGGGAGGAGGGGGGAGGAGCAAAGCAGGAGGTACAACAATCCCAGATTTCAAACTATATTACAAAGCTGTAGAAATGAAAAAAAAAAAAGTGGTACTGGCACAAAAACAGACAGATAAATCAATGAAACAGAATAGAGGCCAGAAATAAATCCATCCTTATATGTTCAATTGATCTATAACAAATGAGGCAAGGATATACAATGTGGAGTAGACCATCTCTTCAATAAACGGTGTTGGGAAAACTTGAGAGCTACATGCAAAACAGTAAAACTGGACCACTTTCTTACAGTATACACAAAACCCCAAATGGGCTGAAGACCTAAATATGAGAGCTGAAACCATAAAACTCCTAAAGAAAATATAGGTAGTAATCTCTTGGACATCCGCTTTAACAATATAATTCTGGATCTGTCTCCTTAGAAAAGGGAAACAAAAGCAAAAATAAACTATTGGGATTACATCAAATTAAAAAAGGTTTTGTGCAGTGAAGGAATCCATTAACAAAATGACAGGACAACCCACTGAACGGGAAAAGATATTTGCAAACAATATATCCAATACAGCGTAATATCCAAAGTGATAAAAAAATGATATAAAGCAACACCCTACAAACAAATAATCTGATTAAAATGGACAGAGGACATTTTTCAAAGAAGACATACAGATGGCCAACAGACACATGAAAAGATATCCTGTGAGAAATGCATCTTAATATACATCTATATGTATATGCATCACTATCTGCATTGATATCTCTATATATACACTTATAATCATATAATATATACATATTTATATTCATGTAATCTATATCTCCATATAATTGGAAAAGAAATTTTAGAAACCAGCATTTTTTTTTCCTTTCCCCACTTTCTCTATTGCAGTTAGGGGGAGACTGCCATCTCATTATATTCACGAATCTGACAAGAATATTTTATGGCATAAAATACATGGTCACACAGAACTTTGTTATAAGTATTCGATTAGGGGTATCCAGTGGTTATATTTTGATTTTTTTCTATTGACAACTTAATGTCTTGGGACTATCAATGCCCTTTTTACCATTGGAAATAGAGTCGGTAATGCCTTCAAATCTAATCAGATTAGAGAAACAATACTAGAAATCTGAAAACCAAATCACAAAAGTACTTATCCTTAAAATTCTGTTCCTATAGAACAACCCTTTGTACCAAAATCTCTGTCAGGATTCTTTAGAGGAATAGAACAGAACAAATGTGATATATATGTGTGTGGAATATACATATACATCTTCTATATATATATATATATATATATATATACACACACACACACACACATATATTTGT
This sequence comes from Martes martes, assembly GCF_963455335.1. NCBI lineage: Eukaryota > Metazoa > Chordata > Mammalia > Carnivora > Mustelidae > Martes > Martes martes. Next base: position 63,670,256 of record NC_137897.1, read on the forward strand.
GTATATACTGATATATGAATAATTTTAAGGAATTACTCACACAACTATGGGAACTAGAAAGTCCAGAATTTGTAGAGCAGATTAGCAGGCTAGAAACTCAGACAGAAGTTGATGTTGTAGTTTCTTGTTTGTTAATTTTTGTTATTTTTTACCAACATAAAACTCCTTATCCATTAAACAATTTCTCCCTATTCCCACTCTCCCAAGTACTATGTAACCAACAATCTGCATTTGGTCTGTATGGATTTATGTATTATTGGTATTTCATATAAATGGAATCATAAAATACATGACTTTTTGTGTCTGGCTTTTCTTATTTAGCATTATGTTTTAGAGGTTCATCCATGATGCAGGTATCAATACTTCAATTATTTATACCTGAATAATAGTCCATTGTTTGTTTATGCCACAATTTATCTATTCATTTGATAATGGACATTTAGGTTGTGTTCACCTTTTGGCTATTGTGATTAGTGCTCCAATAAGCATGTGTTTACATTTACATATATCTAGAATGTATATGTGAGGTCATAGGATAATTTCATGTTCAACTTTTTGAGAGAATGCTAAACTCTTTCCCACCATGGCTATGACATTTTGCATTCCCATCAATAGTGCATGGCATTCCTTGGGGCACCTGGGTGGCTCAGTGGGTTAAAGCCTCTGCCTTCGGCTCAGGTCATAATCTCAGGGTGCTGGGATCGAGCCCCACATCGGGCTCTCTGCTCAGCAGGGAGCCTGCTTCCTCCTCTCTCTCTCTCTGCCTGCCTCTCTGCCTACTTGTGATCTCTGACTGTCAAATAAATAAATAAAATCTTAAAAAAAAAATAGTGCATGGCATTCCAATTTCTCCACAATCTCCCCAATGTTTCTTAATATCTGGGTTTTGTTTCTTTTGAAAACAGCCATATTAACTGGTGTGAAGTTATGTCTCACTATGGTTTTGATTTGTATTTCCCAAGTAACAAATGATGCTGAGCATCTTTTTATGTATGTGTTGGCCATTTGTGCATCTTCTTTAAAGAAATTGTTATCCAAGTTTTTGCCTATTTTTAATTTGGATTGTCCTCTTTGTTGCTGAGTTGTAATAAATCTTCATATATTCTAGATACCCCACCCTTATCAGATACATAATTTCAAGTATTTTCTCCTATCGTGTTTGTTGTCTCTCCACATTCTTGATAGTTGCCTTTGATACACAAACATTTTGAAATTCAATAGAATCCAGTTATCTCTTTTTATCTGTGGTGCAAGAAATAATTACATAATACAAGGACACAGAGATTTATCTCTATGTTTATTTCTAAGATGTTTACAGTGTTTGCTCTTACATTTATGTCTTTCATCCAATTTCAATTAATTTCTATATATTGGTTTGAGGTATGGGGTCCATATAAATTATTTTCTATGTAGGTAGCTGATTGTACTAGCACCATTTGTTGAAAAAAACTATTCTTTCCTCATTGAGTAGTCTTGGTACCTTCATCAAAAATTAACTGACCATAACAGTATAGGTATGTTTCTGGGGTCTCAATTTAGTTATATTGGTCTATATTTCTATCCTTATGTCAGTACCACACTATTTTTTTAATTTTTTATTTGTTTTCAGCATAACAGTATTCATTGTTTTTGCACCACACCCAGTGTTCCATGCAATCTGTGCCCTCCCTAATACCCACCACCTGGTTCCCCCAACCTCCCACCCCCCACCCCTTCAAAACACTCAGGTTGTTTTTCAGAGTCCATAGTCTCTCATGGTTCACCTCCCCTTCCAATTTCCCTCAACTCCCTTCTCCTCTCCATCTACCCTTGTTCTCTATATTATTTGTTATGCTCCACAAATAAGTGAAACCATATGATACTTGACTCTCTCTGCTTGACTTATTTCACTCAGCATAATCTCTTCCAGTCCCATCCATGTTGATACAAAAGTTGGGTATTTATCCTTTCTGATGGAGGCATAATACTCCATAGTGTATATGGACCACATCTGTCTTATCCATTCATCCGTTGAAGGGCATCTTGGTTCTTTCCACAGTTTGGCGACCATGGCCATTGCTGCTATAAATCTTGGGGTACAGATGGCCCTTCTTTTCACTACATCTGTATCTTTGGGGTAAATACCCAGTAGTGCAATTGCAGGGTCATAGGGAAGCTCTATTTTTAATTTCTTGAGGACTCTCCACACTGTTCTCCAAAGTGGCTGCACCAGCTTGCATTCCCCCCAACAGTGTAAGAGGGTTCCCCTTTCTCCACATCCTCTCCAACACACATTGTTTCCTGTCTTGCTAATTTTGGCCATTCTAACTGGTGTAAGGTGGTATCTCAATGTGGTTTTGATTTGAATCTCCCTGATGGCTAGTGATGATGAACATTTTTTCATGTGTCTGGTAGCCATTTGTATGTCTTCATTGGAGAAGTGTCTGTTCATATCTTCTGCCCATTTTTTAATATGATTGTCTGTTTTGTGTGTGTTGAGTTTGAGGAGTTCTTTATAGATCCTGGATATCAACCTTTTGTCTGTACTGTCATTTGCAAATATCTTCTCCCATTCCGTGGGTTGCCTCTTAGTTTTGTTGACTGTTTCTTTTGCTGTGCAGAAGCTTTTGATCTTGATGAAGTCCCAAAAGTTCATTTTCACTTTTGTTTCTTTCGCCTTTGGAGACATATCTTGAAAGAAGATATGGTGGCTGATATCAAAGAGGTTACTGCCTATGTTCTCCTCGAGGATTCTGATGGATTCCTGTCTCACGTTGAGGTCTTTTATCCATTTCGAGTTTATCTTTGTGTACGGTCAGTACCACACTATTATTGATTACTGTAAGTTAGTTTTGTAGTGAGTTTTGAAATCAGGAAATTTGAGTCTTCCAACTTTGTTCTTCTTTATCAACATTGCATTGATTATTAGGAATCCTTTGTAGTTCTATATGAATTTGAGGATCAATTTCTCCATATCTGAAAAAAAAAGTTGAAATTGTGATATGCATTGCATTAAATCTCTGGATTGCTTTGTGGAGTATTGCTCTCTTAACATAATTATGTCTTCAAACCCATGGACCCAGGATGTTTTTCTATTTATTTAGGTCTTCTCTAATTTCTCTCAGGAATAATTGGTAGTTGTTTTTTTTTTTTTAATTTCAGATTTTATTTATTTATTTGTCAGAGAGAGAGCTCAAGAAGGCAGAGTGGCAGGCAGAGGCAGAGAGAAAAGCAGGCTCCCTGATGGACAAGGAGCCCAATGTGGGACTCGATCCCAGGATCCTGGGATCATGACCTGAGCCGAAGGTAGCAGCTTAACTGACAGAGACACCTAGGCGTCCCTAATTGGTAGTTCCAGTATAATAAGTGTGAAAGTATTTTACCTCCTTGGTTAAATGTATGCATAGGGATTTTTTTGTGATGCTATAGTAAAAAGAATTGTTTTCTTAATTTCCTTTTCAGATTTGTTGTCATGTATAGACACAACTGCATTTTGTGTGTTGATCTTTCACCCTGCAACTTTGCTGAACTTATTTAAGCTCTAGTAGCTACCTTGTGGAGTCCATGAAAAAATATGTATAGCTATGACATCTGTGAATAGACATAGTTTTTCCTTGTACTTTCTAATTTGGGTGAATTTGGTCATTTTTTCTTCCTTATTCTCTGGTTAAAACTTCTACTAAAACCTTGAACAGCAGTGGCAAAGCAGGCATCCTTGTCTTGTTCCTGACATTAGGGGAAAGTTTTAAGTCTTTTAACAATTTTAACAATTGAGAATGATGTTAGCTGTCAGTTTTTCATAAATGTCCTTTTTAGTAGTCTGTATTATAGCCATCTATCCTAGTTCTCTGAAAGTTTTCATTATGAAATGACATGGAATTTTGTCAAATGCTTTTACTACATCAAATGAGATGATCATGTGTTTTTTCCCCTTTATTCTATTAATGTTCTGTATTACAATAATTGATTTTCTTATAATGAACCACCTACATTTGTGGGACAAATCTTACTTGTTCGTGGTGTATAATTGTTTTTATACTTTCTCATTCAGTGTCCAAGTAAATTGTTGAAGTTTTTACATGTACAGTTATAAGAAATGTTGGTGTGAAATTGTCCTTTCTTGTGCTGTTTTTATCTGGCTTTAGTATAAGAGTAATGCTGGCCTTATAGAATGCAGTAGTAGGCATTCCATCTTCTATTTTTCAGAAGACTTTGAGAGTTGGTTTTAATTCTTTATCAAATATTTGGTAGAATTTACCATTACAATTATTTGGTCCTGGACTTTTCTTTATTGGGATATTTTTTTAAGTTTTATTTAAATTCCCATTAGTTAATATACACTGTAATATTAGTTTCAGGTGTGTACAATTCAGTGATTCAACATAGCTATACAACACCTAGTGCTCATCACAATAAGTGCATTCCTTAATCCCCATCACCGATTTAACCCATTCCCCCACCCACCTCACCTCTGGTAACCATCAGTTTGTTCTCTATAGTTAAGTAAAGACCATATACAAAAAAAACCCACAGCTAACATCATCCTCCATGAGGAAAAACTGAGAGCCTTTCCTCTATGGTCAGAAACAAGACAGGAATGTCTCAACAAGAGTGGAATGTCTCATCACTATTATTTAACAAGTATTGGATGTCCTAGCCAAGAAATGGGAGGATTTTGATGACAGATTTAATCTCTACTCCTTGTAGTCCTCCATATATTTTCTATATTTTCTTCAGTCAATTTTGGCACTTTGTGTATTTTTCAGAATTTGTCTGTTTCATCTAGATTATCTAATTTGTTGGTATACAATTGTTAATATTATTCTCTTATTTTCCTTTAAATTTCTCTCAGATTGATAGTAATGTCTCCACCTTCATTTTTTAAATTTTAGTATTTTCAGTATTTTCTTTTTTTTTTTTTTTTTTTTTTTGCCAATCAAGGTACAGGGTTGTTTTTTTTTTTTAACCTTTTTTATTTTTTAATTCCAGTATAATTAACATACAGTATTATATGAATTTCAGGGGTACAATATAGTGATTGAACAATTCTACACATTACTCAGTGTTCCTCATGATAAGTGTACTCTTAATCTCTTTCATCTCTTTCATCCTTCCTCCCACCAACCACCCCTCTGATGACCACCAATTTGTTCTCTGTATTTAAGAGTCTTTGTCTCTTTTTTCTTTGTTCATTCAAGTTCCAGTCTTTTTAGAAAAAAAATGTTTAAGTGCTATTGACATAAAATTTCACATGAGTTTCAGATATACAACATAGTGATTTGACTAGTTTATGTATTATGCTATGCTCACAAGTGTAGGTATAATCTGTCACCATATAACGCTGTTACATTATCATTGATTATATTCCTTCTGTTTTGCCTTTTACTCCCATGACTTTTCATTCCCTAACTGAAAACCCATAACTCCCACCCCCTTCCCCTCTGGCAACCTTCAGTTTGTTTTCTGTATTTACAAGTTCGATTTTGCTTTTCATTTATTCATTTGTCCTCTTTCTTTCTTTCTTCCTTCTTTCCTTTCTTTTTCTCTTTCTTTCTTTCTTTCTTTCTTTCCTTCTTTCTTTCTTTTTTCTTTCTTTGATTCCACCTGTGAGTGAAATCATATGACATTTGCCTTTCTCTGTCTGACTTATTTCACTTAGCATAATACCCTCAAGGTTCATCCATGTTGTCAAATCACACAATCTCAAATTTTTTTGTGGCTGCTTAATATTGCTCTGTGTGTGTGTGTGTGTGTGTGTGTGTGTGTGTGTGTTTTCCACATATGCCTTATCCATTTGTCTATTAATGAACACTTACTTTGCCTCCATATCTTGGCTATTGTAAATAATGTTGCAACAAACTTATGGATGCATATATCTTTTTGAGTTACTGTTTTCAATTTCTTTGGGTAAATATCCAATAGTGAAATTATTGAATCATATGGTATTTCTATTTTTTAAAAAATTTTTTGAGAAACCTCCATATTACTTTTCACAGTGGCTGCACCAATTGACAATTCCACCAACAGGGAAGGAGAGTCCCTTCTCCACATACTCATCAACAGTTGTTATTTATCTTCTTTTTTATTTTAGCCATTCTTATAGGTGTGAGGTGAAATCTCATTATAGTTCTAACTTACATTCCCCTGATGATTAGTGATGTTGAGCAACTTTTCATATGTCTTTTGGCCATCAGTGTTTCTTCTTTAGAAAAATGTCATTCAGGTCTCTGTCCATTTTTAGATCAGTTTTTTTTGGGGGGAGAGGAGTGTGTTGAGTTGTATAAGTTCTTTACATCTTTTGAGTATTAATATGTAAGATATATCATTTTCAAATATATTATCCCATTCAGTAGATTGCCTTTTAATTTTGTTGATGGTTTTCTTCACTCTGAAAAAGTTTTTTCTTTGAGGTACTTCCAATAGTTTGTGTTTTGTTTCCCTTGTCTTAGGAGACATATCTAGAAAAATTGTTGGTATGGCCAGAGTCACAAAAATTATTGCCTGTGTTCTCTTCTTGGTGTTTTATGGTTTCAGGTATCATATTTCTGCCTTTAATCCATTTTCAGTTTATTTTTCCGTATGGTGTTAGAAAGTGGTCTGATTTGGTGGTCCAATTTCATTCTTTTATATATAGCTGCCCAGTTTTCCCAGCGCCATTTCCTAAAGAGACTGTCTTTTTGCCAGTGGATATTCCTGCCATCTTTGTGGTAGATTATTTGACCATATAAATGTGGGTTTATTTCTGGGGTCTCCATTCTATTCCATTGGTCTATGTGTCTATTTTTGTGCCAGTACTATATCGTTTGGATTGTTATAACTTTGTAGTGTATCTTAAAATCAGGAATTGTGATACTCCCAGCTTTGTTTTTTCTTCTCCTTCAGGACTGCTTTAGCTATTCAGAGTCTTTTATGGTTCCATGCAAATTTTAGGATTATTTGTGCTAGTTTTGTGAAAGATGCTGTTGGTATTGAAATTGCATTAAATCTGTAGCTTGCTTTGTAATTGGAGTTTTGTAGTATGGACATTTTAACATCAATTCTTCCAATTCATAAGCATGGAACATCTTTTCATTTGTTTGTGTTCTCTTCAATTTTTCATCAATATTTTATAGTTTTCAGAGTATTCATATTTTACTATCTTGGTTAAGTTTATTAGGCATTTTATTCTTTTTGGTGCAATTGTAAATGAAATTGTCTTCTTAATTTCTCTTTTTCTTACTTCATTATTAATGTATAGAAATGCAACTGATTTCTGGGTATTAATTTTGTATTCTGCAACTTTACTGAATTCATTTGTTACTTCCAGTAGATTTCTGATGGAGTTGTTAAGGTTTTCTATGTATAGGATCATGTCATCTACAAATACAGTTTGACTTCTTTACCAATATGGATGCTGTTTAGGGTCTTCTCAAGTCTTCTCTGAGCATGCATTTCATTCTTGGCATTGAGTGGGTTTCTAAATTTTCATACTAGAGAATTTACATGTGTACTTTTGAATGCCCTAATTTCCCAAAGAAATTCGGTCCCCAGGTTTTCCTCTCAGGCAACGTATTGTATGTCTTAATCATAATCTTGCCCAAAGTAACTGTGGGTTTTTTATTCACCTTCCAATATTTCTGAACAATGTCTACTGCTTTTCCTTCCTGAGTTCTGATTTAAATATTTTTTTAAAAGTATGTGCCATAATATTATGCTCTTTTCTTCTGAAATTTAAACAAGAGCAACTAAGATCTATTAAGCTCTTTCTATATATCAGATTTCCTTGAAACTATTTCCAATGATCATTTTTCTTTAATCCAGGCAAATATACAAAGTAGATATTATTATCCCCTTTTTACAGATGAAAATAATTACATTATTTGCCAAGAGTCATATAGTTAATATCCCCAGTAATGCCTACACGTATTCAATACCATGCCTGTCTTTCTAAACTCTCACCACAGAGACATTATTAAGCCTGTTAAAATTTCCCAGACATTTTTTTCTTTTTCTTTTACTTTTTTAAAATTTTATTTTATTCATTTACATTCAGCCAATTAACATATAGTGTATTATTAGTTTCAGAGGTAGAGTTCAGTGATTCATCTGTTGTATATAACACCTAGTGTTATATTACATCATTACATCATGTGCCCTCCTTAATGCCCATCAGTCAGTTGCTTCATCCTCCCACCCCCTTCCTCTTCAGCAACCCTACATTTGTTTCCTGTGGTTAAGAGTCTCTTTTAGTCTGTTTCCTTCTCTGATTTTGTCTTGTTTTCTTTTTCCCTCCCTTCCTTTACACTCCTCTGTTTTGTTTCTTAAATTCCACATATAGGTGATATCATACAATAATTGTCTTTCTCTGATTGACTTATTTCACTTAACATAATCTCTTCTAGTTCCATCCACATCATTGCAAATTCTGATTATTGTATCACTTACTAGTTCTAGACATTTGTTAAATTAGTTAATCTTCTAACCTTTCTTTTCATCAGCTATAAGATGTAGACCTATTTACTTATAAGATAACACATGGATGGGGGCACCTGGGTGGCTCAGTGGGTTAAAGCCTCTGCCTTCGGCTCAGGTCATGGTCTCAGGGTCCTGGGATCGAGCCCCAAATCGGGCTCTCTGCTCGGCAGGGAGCCTTGCTTCCCCCCTCCCTCTCTCTGCCTGCCTCTCTGCCTACTTGTGATCTCTGTCTGTGAAATAAATAAATAAAATCTTAAAAAAAAATAACACATGGCTGGCACATTAAGTAAAGACAATGTTATTAATAATTATTATCATAAGTAATAAATTTAAATTGAATGCAAAAAATGCAAATATGTGCCATATAATGTATTATTTTCCATTGTTTTATTTCATCTTTCCAAAAAAGCTCATAGCATACAACCCTATTAATTTTATTGTGTAGTCACCTGCTTTTTCAAAATCTCTGTATTACAAAATTTATTAAAAAACTACTTGGGACTTGGAGTAATTCTTGTGTTATTCCACTAGCTTTCTCTAACATAGTATGATCTTAGGAATATCCTTGTCTCCCTTCTTTAATAGCATAAAAGGAAACCGCTTCTGTCCTCACCCATGACCCAGGGTTGTGTGTTTTTTTTTCTTTTTTATCTTAATTTGGGGAAATTGTACATGGGGCATATTAGTTTCCCATGAGTCTCATAACAAGTTACCATGAACTGGGTCGCTTAAAACAACAAACTTTTAACCTTTCACAGTCCTGGAGGCCAGACATTTGAAATTAAGATGTCAATAGTTCTGTATTCCTTCTGGAGGCTCTAGGGAAAAATCTATTCTTTACCTCTTTTGACTACTTTTGGTTCCAAGAATTTATTGGTGTATGGTAACATCATTCCAATCTTTGCTTTTGTGGCCACAGTACTTTCTCTTCTATATACTATCCTTCTGCCTCACCCTTATAGGTATTCTTCTCATTACATCTAGAACCTACCTGGAAAATCCAGGATGATCTTCTCATCTCAAGATCCTTAACTACATTTGTAAAACCTCTTTGTCCAAATAAGGTAAGATTCATAGGTGCCAGGGATTAGGACGTATCTTTAAAAAAACATTTTATTTATTCATCTGAGAGAGTGAGACAGCAAGAGCAGCGAGGGAAGATGGAGAAGAAGAGAGAATCTCAAACAGACTCTGTGCTGAGCATGGAGCCCAATGCAGGGCTTGATCTCACAATCCTGAGATCATGACCTGAGCCAAAACCAAGAGGTGGATGCTCAACTGACTGCAACATCCAGGTGCTCCAGATGTGGATGTATATGTTCAGGGCTGCCATTCAGTTCATTGCAGGGGATTTAAGAGGGGAGATGAGAAAAAGACCTTCTCAGTAGATGGCTGTTAGAGTGCATCATCTGCAAATCATAAGACTTTTTACACTACTATGATTAACAGTCCCATAGGCATCTCCAGTTAGTGTTATTATGCTGTGTGAAAATCCTCCTGTTTTCTTAGTCTGTGCCTGAAAACTAGACAAATAAGGTGTTAAAGGGGAAAATTCACATGGTAGTCATTTTCTCTGTTTTAAGAGATAAACTGTTTTTAAACTGTGACTGATATGTCTATATCCTTCTACTCTTTAGTCACCATGTTTTAAGTCTCTTATTCATTTCCTGACCTTAGAGGGCTTCTGTAACTGCTAGTTCACACTCAGTCACCTTTGATATTCTCTTGAAGTAGAGAGTTAGACTGAATATACAGAGGCCAGTTTTTATACAAAAATAGAGCTCTAACCCGTAACCTACAAGAGTCAGCCCAGGAAGCCAAAACACAACATCTGAAGTAAACCTTCCAGAAAGTCAGACAATTTCTGCAGCAACCAGTCCCAAATAAGCAGGGTCTGATTAGTAATTTCAAGTTTTCCTAATTTTTAGCTCTGTTTCCAATTTAAGACTAACTGAAGAAAACCCAATAGGCTCCCTTAACATTAATGTAGGATGCCCTGCTTCTAGTTCATCTGCTTCCAGCTTCCTCATCCCAACAATTTCCAAGCAGGGTATATCTGAAGCTTTTCTTTAAAGCTTTTCTCCTCCTTTGCCTGGTGTTGAGTCTGAAAAATGCCAATTGATGGGGGGAGTGTATCTCCTTGTTATAATAATCCCTGAATAAATAACCTTTAATAGTTCTCATTTGGTTGGTCGTCTTTTATTTGCACAGGAGTTGTGGGAATGTTTGAAATTCTATCTCAGTGCAATGGAGATATAGGGCTCTATGAGGCTGCCTTCAGTCCAAACATCCTATACCTTCACTTGAGAATTACAACTCTATAATTTTGGTACAAAGAGAGTCTGTAGGACTTCTTTGGGTATATTTTGAAAATAAAAGGTACCAGTCTTTTCTGTTTTATGGTCCCCCTAAAACTAGCTGGGATTTCAAGGACTCTATTCCCACATCTCTCAGGGTTCTGATCATAAGGAGGGCCAACCTGTGGGAGTAGTTTCGTAATGACTCACACCACTGACTCATTTTGTTTCTGTCTTCTCTCCTTTTAGATTCTCCTCCCCTATGTCTAGAAAGGGCCTCTTACTTTGTCTATGTAATGAGTATAAAATCTGGGTTTATCACTTATTAGATGTATAGCCTGGTAAAAATTACTAATTCACAACTCATTTGATATGATAATAACACTTATCTCATAGGGTAGTCATGAGGTAAATAATTTAAAGTAATTTATTTATTTATTTATTTGTTTATTTATTCATTTATTTTAGAACATCCTGGAACATAATGAGCACTGAAAAAGTATTGGCTATTATGACTTTCAAGGGAGGCAATAGTTCTAAACTGTTGCTAATGTTGTGATAGAAGTAGGTACTGGGTATAATCTAGGTTGTAGAAAAAAATAGTGTCTCATTCTTTTAGGGAGGAAGAAGTCACAAAATACATCATAAGGGAGTTTTACTTGAAATATCAGTAATTGTCAAGCAGTTGGCAGGACAGAGTAGATCTGCAAAGGTGTGCAGAAGAGAAGAGTATGCAAAACTGATAAATTTAGGAAACTACCAAGAGGTAAACAGGGTTAATGAGGTAGAGAGTTGGATGTAAATAAAAGGTGGGAAAAGAACAATCTACAGAACCTTGTTTCAGAGAACAAATATACACTTTAGATTCTTACCTATACATTTCCAAAAATCAGTGTATCATCTGGAACTACTCATACAAAATTTGAATATTTATGCTCCAGCTTTAGAGGTCTGGGGGAGGGCTCAGGAATCTGAATATTTATTAAGTTTTCCAGAATGTGGTTTTCCTATCTCACACTGTGAGAAATTCTGCTACAGGTTATATCCACTTGATTAAACTCATACTTTAGAAAAATTCCTCTAATGCTATTGTTCTCAAGTTTGGCTGCACATTAGAATCATTAAAGATGGGCTCAAGGAGGAGTTAAAATTGTGGAAGATTAGGGAGACCCTAAGCTTGTCTGATCCCTTGAATATAGCTAAATAGTTTTCAAATCATTCTGAACACCAAAAAAATCAACTGGAGATCTGAGGGAACATACACTGCAAGTCTACAATTAGGAAAACAACAACCTTTTTTTTAATTAATATATAATGTATTATTAGCCCCAGGGGTATAGGTCTGTGAATTGCCAGGTTTACACACTTCACAACACTCACCATAGCACATACCAGCCCCAATGTCCATAACCCCACCACCCTCTCTCTACCCTCCACCCCCTGGCAACCCTCAGTTTGTTTTGTGAGATTAAGAGTCTCTTATGGTTTGTCTCCCTCCCAATCCCATCTTGTTTCATTTATTCTTTTCCTACCCCCCAAACCCTCCACATTGCATCTCTACTTCCTCATACCAGGGAGATCATATGATAGTTGTCTTTCTCTGATTGATTTATTTTGCTAAGCATAATACCCTCTGGTTCCATCCACATCTTCACAACTGGCAAGATTTCATTTCTTTTGATGGCTGCATAGTATTCCATTATATATATATATATATATATATATATATATATATATATATATGAGATCTTCTTTATCCATTCATCTGTTGATGGAGCTCTAGGTTCTTTCCATAGTTTGGCTATTGTGGACATTGTTGCTATAAACATTTAGGTGCACGTGTCCCTTCGGATCACTACATTTGTATCTTTAGGGTAAACACCCAGTAGTACAATTTCTGGGTCATAGGGTAGCTCTATTTTCAACTTTTTGAGGAACCACAATGCTGTTTTCCAGAGTGGTTGCACCAGCTTGCATTCCCACCAACAGTATAGGATGGTTCCCCTTTCCCTGCATCCTCGCCAGCATCCATCATTTCCTGACTTGTTAATTTCAGCCATCCTAACTTCTGTGAGGTGGCATCTCATTGTGGTTTTTATTTGTATTTCCCTGATGCCGAGTGATGTGGAACACTTTTTCATGTGTCTGTTGGCCATCTGGATGTCTTCTTAGCAAAAATGTCTGTTCATGTCCTCTGCCCATTTCTTGATTGAATTATTTGTTCTTTGGGTGTTGAGTTTGATAAGTTTTTTTTTATAGATTTTTGATACTAGCCCTATATCTGATATGTTGTTTGCAAATATCTTCTCCCATTCTGTCAGTTGTCTTTTGGTTTTGTTAACTGTTTCCTTTGCTGTGCAAAAGATTTTGATCTTGATGAAGTCCCAATAGTTCATTTTTGCCCTTGCTTCCCTTGCCTTTGGTGATGTACCTAGGAAGAAGTTGCTGCAGCTGAAGTTGAAGAGATTGCTGCCTGTGTTCTCCTCAAGGATTTTGATGGATTCCTATCTCATGTTGAGGTCCTTCATCCATTTTGAGTCTATTTTCATGTGCGGTGTAAGGAAATGGTCCAGTTTCATTTTTCTGCATGTGTCTGTCCAATTTTCCCAACACCATTTGTTGAAGAGACTGTCTTTTTTCCATTGGACATTCTTTCCTGCTTTGTCGAAGATTAGTTGACCATAGAGTTGAGGGTCTATTTCTGGGCTCTCTATTCTTTTCCATTGATCTATGTATCTATTTTTGTGCCAGTACCATACTGCCTTGATGATGACAGCTTTGTAATAGAGCTTGAAGTCTGGAATTGTGATGCCACCAACTTTGACTTTCTTTTTCAATATTCTTCTGGCTATTCGAAGTCTTTTCTGGTTCCATATAAATTTTAGGATTATTTGTCCCATTTCTTTGAAAAAAAAATGGATGGGATTTTGATAGGGATTGCATTAAATGTGTAGATTGCTTTAGGTAGCATAGATATTTTCACAATATTTGTTCTTCCAGTGCATGAGCATGGAACATATTTCCATTTCTTTGTGTCTACCTCAATTTCTTTCATGAGTACTTTATAGTTTTCTGAGTATAGATTCTTTGCCTCTTTGGTTAGGTTTATTCCTAGGTATCTTATGGTTTTGGGTGCAATTGTAAATGGGATTGAGTTCTTAATTTCTCTTTCTTCTGTCTCGTTCTTGGTGTAAAGAAATGCAACTGATTTCTCTGCATTGATTTTATATCCTGACACTTTACTCAATTCCTGTACAAGTTCTAGCAGATTTGGAGTGGAGTCTTTTGGGTTTTCCACATATAGTATCCTATCATCTGCAAAGAGTGATAGTTTGACTTCTTCTTTGCCTATTTGGATGCCCATAATTTCTTTTCATTGTCTGATTGCTGAGACTAGGACTTCTAGTACTATGTTGACTAGCAGTGGTGATAATGGACATCCCTGCTGTGTTCCTGACCTTAGTGGAAAAGCTCTCAGTTTTTCTCCATTGAGAATGATATTTGCGGTGGGTTTTCATAGAAAGCTTTGATGATATTGAGGTATGTGCCCTCTATCCCTACACTTTGCAGAGTTTTGATCAGGAAGGGATGCTGTACTTTGTCAAATGCTTTTTCAGCATCTATTGAGAGTATCATATGGTTCTTGTTCTTTATTAATGTATTGTATCACATTGATGGATTTGAGGATGTTGCACCAACCTTGCAGCCCTGGAATAAATCCCACTTGGTCGTGGTGAATAATCCTTTTAATGTACTGTTGGATCCTATTGGCTAGTATTTTGGTGAGAATTTTCACATTTGTGTTCATCAAGAATATTGGTCTGTAATTCTCTTTTTTGATGGGATCCTTGTCTGGTCTTGGGATCAAGGTGATGCTGGCATCATAAAATGAGTTTGGAAGTTGTCTTTCCATTTCTATTTTTTTGGCACAGTTTCAGGAGAATAGGAATTAGTTCTTCATTATCTGTTTGGTAGCATTCCCCTGGGAAGCAATCTGGCCCTGGGCTCTTGTTTGTTGGGAGATTTTTGATGACTGTTTCAATCTCCTTACTGGTTATGGGTCTGTTCAGGTTTTTGATTTCTTCCTGGTTCAATTGTGGTTGTTTATATGTCTCTAGCAATGCATCCATTTCTTCCAGGTTGTCAAATTTGCTGGCCTATAGTTGCTCATAATATGTTCTTATAATTGTTTGTATTTCTTTGGTGTTGGTTGTGATCTCTCGTCTTTCATTCATGATTTTATTTATTTGGGTCCTTTCTTTTTTCTTTTTGATAAGTCTGGCCAGGGGTTTATCAGGCTTGTTAATTCTTTCAAAGAACCAGCTCCTAGTTTTGTTGATTTGTTCTATTTTTTTCTTGGTTTCTATTTCATTGATTTCTGCTCTGATCTTTATTATTTCTCTTGTCCTGCTGGGTGTAGGCTTTCTTTGTTGTTCTTTCTCCAGCTTTTTAAAGTGTATGGTTAGGTTGTATATTTGAGACCTTTCTTGTTGTTTTTTTTTTTTAAGATTTTATTTATTTATTTGACAGACAGAGAACACAAGTAGGCAGAGAAGCAGGCAGAGAGAGTGGAGTAAGCAAGTTCCCCACTGAGTAGAGAGCCTGTTGTGGGGCTCAATCCCAGGACTCTGGGATCATGACCCGAGCCGAAGGCAGAGGATTTAACCCATTGAGCCACCCAGGGACCCCGAGACCTTTCTTGTTTCTTGAGAAAGGCTTGTACCACTATATATTTTCCTTTCAGGACTGCCTTTGCTGTGTCCCACAGATTTGGAACCATTGTGTTTACATTATCATTTGTTTCCATGAATTTTTTTTCAATTATTCTTTGATTTCCTGGTTGACCCATTCATTCTTTAGAAGGGTGCTGTTGAGTCTCCATGTATTTGCGTTCTTTCCAAATTTCCTCTTGTGGTTGAGTTCTAGCTTCAGAGCATTGTGGTCTGAAAATATGCAGGGAATGATCCCAAGTTTTTTTTTTTTTTTTTAAGATTATTTATTTATTTATTTGACAGAGATCACAAGCAGGCAGAGAGGCAGGCAGAGAGAGAGGAGGAAGCAGGCTCCCTGTGGAGCAGAGAGCCCGACGTGGGGTTCAATCCCAGGACCCTGGGATCATGACCTGAGCCAAAGGCAGAGGCTTTAACCCACTGAGCCACCCAGGCGCCCCGATCCCAAGTTTTGATACCAGTTGAGACCTGATTTATGACCCAGGATGTGATCTATTCTGGAGAATGTTCCATGTGCACTACAGAAGAATGTGTATTCTGTTGTTTTGGGATGGGATGTTCTGTATGTATCTGTGATGTCCATCTGGTCCAGTGTGTCATTTAAGGCCTTTATTTCCTTATTAATCTTTTGTTTGGATGATCTATCCATTTCAGTGAGGTAAGTGTTAAAGTCCCCTACTATTATTGTATTATTGTAGATGTGTTTCTTTGATTTTGTTATTAATTGGTTTATGTAGTTGGCTGCTCCCATGTGAGTGGCATAGATATTTAAAATTGTTAGATCTTCTTGTTGGACAGACCCTTTTAGTATGATATAGTGTCCTTCCTCATCTCTTATTTTAGCCTTTGGCTTAAAATCTAATTGATCTGATATAAGGATTGCCACCCCAGCTTTCTTTTGATGTCCATTAGCATGGTAAATTGTTTTCCACCGCATAACTTTAAATCTGGAGGTGTTTTTGGGTCTAAAATGAGTTTATTGTAGACAGCATATTGATAGGTTTTGTCTTGTTTTGTTTTTATCCATTCTGATACCCTGTGTCTTTTGATTGGGACATTTAGCCCATTTACATTCAGGGTAACTATTGAGAGATATGAATTTAGTGCCATTGTATTGCCTGTAAAGTGACTGCTACTGTATATTGTTTCTGTTCCTTTCTGATCTACTACTTTTAGGGTCTCTCTTTGCTTAGAGGACCCCTTTCAATATTTCCTGTAGAGCTGGTTTGGTGTTTACTAATTCTTTTAGTTTTTGTTTGTCCTGGAAGCTTTTTATCTTTCCTATTTTCAATGATAGCCTAGCTGGATATAGTATTCTTGGCTGCATGTTTTCTCATTTAGTGCTCTGAATATATAATGCCAGTTCTTTCTGGCCTGCCATGTCTCTGTGGTTAAGTCTGTTCCCAATCTAATATTTGTACCATTGTATGTTACAGAATTCTTGTCCTGGGCTGCTTTCAGGATTTTCTCTTTGTCGCTAAGACTTGTAAGTTTTACTATTAGATGATGGGGTGTGGACATATTCTTATTGATTTTGAGGGGGGTTCTCTGTGCCACCTGGATTTTGATGTTTGTTCCCTTTGCCATATTAGGGAAATTCTCTACAATAATTGTCTCCAATATACCTTCTGCTCCCCTCTCTCTTTCTTCTTCTTCTGGAATCCCAATTATTCTAATGTTGTGTCATCTTATGGTGTCGCTTATCTCTCGAATTCTCTCCTCGTGGTCCAGTATTTGTTTGTCTCTCTTTTGCTCAGCCTCTTTATTCTTTGTCATTTGGTCTTCTATGTCACTAATTCTTTCTTCTGCCTCATTTATCCTAGCAGTGAGAGCTTCCATTTTTGATTGCACCTCATTAATAGCTTTTTTGATTTCAACTTGGTTAGATTTTAGTTCTTTTATTTCTCCAGGAAGGGCTTTTATCTCTCCAGAGAGGGTTTCTCTAATATCTTCTATGCCTTTTTCGAGCCCGGCTAGAACCTTGAGAATCATCATTCTGAACTCTAGATCTGTCATATTACCAATGTCCGTATTGATTAGGTCCCTAGCCTCAGTACTGCCTCTTGATCTTTTTTTTTTTTGTGATGAGTTTTTCTGCCTTGTCATTTTGTCCAGATAAGATTTGCTTTCTCCTCCTCTGGGATTCTGATGTTCTTGGTGAGTGAAGTTGGTTTTGGATGGGTTTCTTGTTGATCTTCTGGAGGAGGGGCCTGTTGTAGTGATTCTCAAGTGTCTTTGTCCCAGGCGGAATTGCACCGCCCTTACCAGGGGCCGGGCTAAGTAATCCGCTCAGGTTTGCTTTCAGGAGCTTTTGTTCCCTGAGCACCTTCCGTAGAGTTCTAGAGGATGGGAATGAAGATGGCGGCCTCCCAATCTCCGGCCCGGAGGAGCCAAGAGCTCGGGGTCCCGCTCCTCAGTGCACCCTCAGAGAAAAGCGCCCAACCGCCCGGCCTCCCTGGCCTGCGGTCAAGCCTGGAGGAAAGCGCTCAATTGCTCGCACTAGGAGAAAAGCGCCCAGTCACTTTCATCTCCGTGGCCTCCGGCCACACTCTGAGCCCACCTAGCCTGCGACCGGCTCAAGGTAACCCTGAGCTGAGAGCTCACTCCGTGGCTTTGTTGCTGTAGCCGGCTTCCCCACTCTAATACCTGCGAGCTCTGCAACACTCAGACACCCCCAGTCCCTCTGTGACCCCACGGGACCTGGGGTTACGCTAACCCCACGTGGGCTTCCCCCCGGTTTAGCCTCTGGAGTGATGTCCCTCCGTGGAGCAGACTTTTAAAGTCCTGATTTTGTGCTCCATTGCTCCGCTGCTTGCCGGGAGCTGGCCCCTTCCCCCACGGTCTGTCTTCCCATTGCTTTGGATTCACTTCTCCGCAGGTCCTACCTTTTAGAAAGTGATTGATTTTCTGTTTCTAGAATTGTTGCTCTTCTTCTCTTCAATTTCCCATTGGATTTGCAGGTGTTCACAATGGTTAGATAAGCCATCTAGCTGATCTCCTGCTACCCGATGTCATCTCAGCCTGCTACTTCTCCGCCATCTTGACTCCTTTCTGGACTTCAAGTCATTTTACAAAGCTGTAGTGATCAATGCAGTATGGTACTAGCACAAAAACAAGCCATAGAAAACCCAGAAATGAACTCACAACTATATGGTCAACTAATCTTCCACAAAGCAGAAAAGAATATCTGATCGAAAAAAGACAGTCTCTTCCACAAACAGTTTTTGTAAAAGTAGACAGCAACGTGCAGAAAAATGAAATTGGACCATTTTCTTACACCACACACAAAAATAAAGTCAAAATAACTGCAAGTCCAAATTGTGAGACAGGAAATTCTTTCAGGTTTTTTTTTTTTTTTTTTCTGGAAGCTTTTTATGTTTCCTTCTATTTTCAATGATACCCTAGCTGGATATAGTATTCTTTGCTGCACGTTTTTTCTCGTTTAGTGCTCTGAATATATCATGCCAGTTTTTTTCTGGCCTGCCAGGTCTCTGTGGATAGGTCCGCTGCCAATCTAATGTTTTTACCCTTGTATGTTACAGACTTCTTTTCCCGGGCTGCTTTCAGGATTTTCTCTTTGTCGCTAAGACTTGTAAGTTTTACTATCAGGTGATGAGGTGTGGACCTATTTTTATTGATTTTGAGGGGCATTCTTAGCATCTCCTGGATTTTGATGTTTGTTCCCTTTGCCATATTAGGGAAATTCTGTCCAATAATTGTCTCCAATATACCTTCTTCTCCCCTCTCTCTTTCTTCTTCTTCTGGAATCCCAATTATTCTAATGTTGTTTCGTCTTATGGTATTACTTATCTCTCAAATTCTCCCTTCATGGTCCAGTAGTTGTTTGTCTCTCTTTTGCTCAGCTTCTTTATTCTCTGTCATTTGGTCAGAAGACACCAATTCTCTCTTCTGCCTCATTTATCCTAGCAATAAGAGCCTCCATTTTTTTTAATTGCACCTCATTAATAGCTTTTTTTTAAAATTTCAACTTGGTTAGATTTTAGTTCTTTTATTTCTCCAGACAGGTTTTCTCTAATATCTTCCATGCCTTTTTCAAACCCAGCTCGCACCTTGAGAATCATCATTCTGAACTCTAGATCTGACATATTACTAATGTCTGTTTTGATTAGGTCCCTGGCCTTTGGTACTGACTCTTGTACTTTTTTTTTTTGTGGTGAGTTTTTCCACCTTGTCATTTTTATCCAGATAAGAATATATGAAGGAGCGAATAAAATACTAAAAGGGTGGCAAAGACCCCAGTAAAATGTGCTGTAACCAAATCAGAAGAAACCCCAAATTGTTGGGGGGGAAGAGAAGGGTAAAAAGAAGTTCAGGAAAAAAAATTTAAAAAAGAAAAAAATAAAGAAAAATATAAAAAGAAATATATATATATATATATATATACACACACATATATTAGACTGGTGACTAGAACAGGGTCACCCACTTAATTTTGGGAGAATTTCGGTCTCTTAGAAAAAACTACCTCCCAAATTTTAAAGAATGAAAAACATATATAAGGGTAAACATGATGAAAGGATGGAATATGAGTATAAACATGATTTTTTTTAAATTTATGAAAAAGGAGTTGATAAGATGGTTGGGAGAATAAAGATAAAGAAAGTGGAGAAAATTTGCTCAGGCTGGAGACTAGAACAAACCCCTGTGCTAGATTAGGGTATATTTTGATCTATTAGAAGAAGTTTTATCCCAGTTTTTTTTAGAAGAAAAAACCCTATGTGTCTACAAAAAATAAAGTTAGATACAATGAAGGATAAAATATGACTATAATAATGAAAGTTCAAAAAAGATTTGTTTTGAAAGGTATTCTTAAGATAAACTAATTTAAAAAACGTTAAAAGAGGAAAGGGTAAAAGTTTAAATAATTAGCAGAAGAAAAAAAAATAAAATTAATTAATTAACTTTGCAAGACTAAAGAATCATGGGGAGAAAGCCATGAATTTCATGCTTTGCTTTCTCCTCCTCTGCAATTCCACTGTTCTCCTTGGTAAGTGAACTTGTTCATGGCTGGATTTCTTGCTGATCTTCTTGGCGGGGGCGTGGGGTGGGGTGGGGTGGCTGTTGTAGTGATTCTCAAGTGTTTTTGCCCAAGGCAGAATTGCACTGCCCTTAACAGGGGCCGGGCTACGTAATCTGCTTGGGTTCACTTTTGGGAGCTTTTGTTCCCTGAACGTTTTCCATAGAGTTCTAGAGGACAGAAATGAAAATGGCAGCCTCCCAATCTCTGGCCTGGAGT
This sequence comes from Martes martes, assembly GCF_963455335.1. Taxonomy (NCBI): domain Eukaryota; kingdom Metazoa; phylum Chordata; class Mammalia; order Carnivora; family Mustelidae; genus Martes; species Martes martes. Next base: position 63,690,973 of record NC_137897.1, read on the forward strand.
AGCTGAGAGCTCTGGGCCGCACTCCCCAGTGCGCCCTCAAGGAAAAGCACTCAATCACTCCCATCTCCCTGGCCTCTGGCTGTGCTCTGAGCTCATCCAGCCTGTTACCAAGCATCTCTGTCTCTGTCACACAGCCCCGCCTGGAGTCTCCAAACCATGCAGATCCCTGCACTCTTCCAGGGGAGTCTCCCTGGGTCTTGCGGGGTCCCCGCTCACAGAGCAGTGGCCTGTGCCATGGATCACAATTTAAGGTAACCCCAAGTTGAGAGCTCACTTCTCAGCTCTATCTCTGTAGTCAGCTTCCCTGCTATAATACCTGTGAACTCTGTGACACTCAGACACCCCCTGATCCTTCTGTGACCCCGTGGGACCTGAGACCATGCTGTCCCTGGATGGGCTTCCCCCCAGTTTAGCCTCTGGAGTGATGTCCCTCAGTGGAGCAGAGTTTTAAAAGTTCTGATTTTGTGCTCCATTGCTCTGCCACTTGCCGGCCCCACCCCCATGGTCTATCTTCCTGTTGCTTTGGATTCACTTCTCTGCCAGTCCTACCTTTCAGAAAATGGTCAATCTTCTGTTTCTAGAATTGCTACTCTTCTTCTCTTCGATCTCCTGTTGGATTTGTATGTGTTCAGAATGGTTTGATAAGCTATCTAGTTGATCTCCTGCTACCTGGTGTCATCTCAGCCTGCTACTTTTCCGCCATCTTGACCCAAAAACCAACAACCACCTTTTGAAAGATAGGAGGTACAGAGACGAATTGGGGGAGATATAGCTGTGGATATGGCAGCAGAGAGGGAACCTGCTTATGCAGGCTACCACAAAGTATTATAAGCAATGAAGTGCAAAATCTGGACTTTTACAAGTCTGCTACAGTGGGGGATGTGCATGGCTTAAGGGTACTCAGTTGGCAAACTGGGGTGGAATCCTAGGTGTGACACCTTGGTCTGAGGATCCCCTGGGTTCCAGGAAGAATGGGTGACCATAAATGCTACATTGTTCCTAGGCATAAGAGTGAGGAAACTGGCTGAGTACAGCAAGTCTAGGTGCTGGCGTTCTGCTCAGTTTTGCATAAACAATTGCTGCATGGTTGTACAACTGCTTTCCAGGGACCAGCTGGCAAATGGCAATCGTGAGGTGAGATTGTCCCTCAGAGGAATAGCACGGGTCTACCGCCACCCCAGGAGTCACTAAAATTTGAAGTTTTGAGGTTTTGGAATTCATTCGCACACCTGAGATTAAAACAAACAAATAAACAAACAAACAAAATACACACACACACACACACACACACACACACACAAAACCCCTTGTACACAGGCAAGGTGAATGCAGGGTACAAGAGTGATTGGTTGTTTTTCTGTGAGGACTCACTGAAGAGTGTGTATGTGTGTGTGTGGGGGGGTGTGAACTTTGAGCTCCCAGCCTATGGAGCCTGGGTGTTACCAGATCCATACCATGCATCAGCACTTAAACCCTTCGGGGAGGAAAACAACATCACCATGTGGAAGTCAGAGTCAATTACACCAAGTCTCTCCTCCCTGAGTCCTGGAAACACATTTCCACTAGGACAAGTCCAACTGAGAATCAGCCCAACAGGCCCCTCCTCCAGAAGATCAGCAAACAACTTGCTCCCACAAAGTTTACAGATCATGGAGTGCTGCAAAGCTTTAGCTCTAGGGTAAAATAGGATCTGGCTTACTTTTTACTATTATTTATTTTTAAAGTATTTGTTCATTGGGGCACCTGGGGGCTTAGTCAGTTAACCATCTGCCTTTGGCTCAGGTCATGATCTCAGGGTCCTGGGATTGAGCCCCATGTTGGGCTCTCTGATCTGCAAGGAGTCTGCTATTCTATCCCTCTCAAACAAATAAATTTTTAAAAATCTTAAAAATATATTTCTTCATTTATTTTTTTTCAATTTCTTTTTAATTTTTTAAAATTTTTATTTATATAGGTATTTTATATATTTTTAATTTTTTTTGTTTACTTTTATTTTATTTTATATATTTATGGATCTTGAGTCTTTTAATGAGGGGACCAAAACCCACCTAGGATCTAGTTTTGTGTGTGTGTGTATGTTTCTTTTGTTTCTCTTTTTTCTTTTCTTTTCTGGATAAAATGTTGAGTCAGAGAAATTCACCCCAAAAGAAAGAACAAGAAGTAATACACATAGTCAGAGATTTAATTATTACAGATATAAGTAAGATATGTGTACTATAATTTAAAACAACATTTATAAGGATACTAATCAGGCTTGAAAAAAGCATAGAACACACTAGAGAATCCTTTACTGCAGAAATTAAATAACCAGAATCTCTTTCAGTCTAAATGAAAAATGGTATAACCAAGATAGAATCCCAAGTGGAGGCCATAAAACCAGGGGTGGATGAAGCAGAGGAGTGACTCAGTGATACAGAAGATAAAATTATAATTTTATGAAAATAAATATAATTTTATGAAAATAATGAAGTTGAAAAGAAAAGAGAAAGAAAGGTAATGGAGCAGGAAGACAGACATAAGGAATTCAGTGGCTTGTTAAAAAATAATATTTGAATTATTGGACCCCCAGAAAATGAAGAGAGAGAAAAAGAGGCAGAGGGTTTATTGAGATAAATTATAGTTGAAAATCTTCCTAATCTGGGGAAGGACACAGATATCAAAATCCAAGAATAGAAAAATCCTATTAAATTCAACAAAAATGGACCATTGCCAAGGCAATTTATAGTCAAATTCACCAAATACACAGACAAGGAAAGAGTCTTGAATGCAGCAAGGGGAAAAGAGTCCTTAATCTACAAAGAAGACAGATCAAGTTCACAGCAGGTCTGTTCACAGAAACATGGCAATCCAGAAAGAAGTGGGAGGAAATATTCAACATGCTGAATGGGGAAAATATGCAGCCAATAATTGTTTATCCAACAAGGTTGTCTTTCAGACTAGAAGTAGAGACAGTTTCCTAGACAAACAAAAAATAACGGAATCTATGTCAACTAAACCAGCCATGCAAGAAATTTTAAGAGTGACTTTTTAAATGGAAAAAAAAAAGAGGAAAGAAGAATAACACCAAAAGAAACAAAACCTAAAAAGGAACAGAGAACATCAAGAGAAACACCAACCCTATAGGAAACAAAATGACACTAAATCTGTATCTTTTAATAATCACTCTGAATGTAAATGGACTAAATGTCCCAATCAAAAGACATAGGATGACTGACTAGATCAAAAAACAAAACAACAACAACAAAACACACACACAAAACCTAACTATATGCTGCCAACAAGAGACTAATTTTAGACCTAAAGACACCTGTAGATTTTAAGTGAGGGGATGGAGAGCCACTCATCATGCTAATATACATCAAAATAAATCTGGAGTAGCCATACTTATATCAGACAAACTAGATTTTAAAACAAAGAGAGATTAAGAAGGATATTGTATCATAGGTAAGAGGTCTATCAAGAAGACCTAACAATTATAAATATTTATGTTCCCAACTTGGGAGCACCCAAGTATATAGATCAATTAATAAACCTAAAGAAGCTCATTGATAATAATCAAAAACAGTAGGGGCCTTTAACACCCCACTTACAGAAATGGACAGATCAACTAAACAGAAAATCAACAAGGAAATGGTGGTTTTGAATGACACACTGGACCAGATAGACTTAATAGATATATTCAGAGCATTTCATCCAAAGCAGCAGAATATACATGTTCTTCTCGAGTGCACATGGAACATTTTCCAGAACAGATCACATACTGTATCCAAAATCAGGCCTCAAAAAGTACAAAAAGACTGAGATCATACCATGCATATTTTCAGACCACAATGATTCGAAACTTGAAGTCAAACACCAGAAGAACTTTGGAAAGACAACAAATATGTAGAAGTTAAAGAACATCCGACTAAATAATAAAAGGATTAACCAAGAAATAAAGAAGGAATTAAAAAAAATACATGAAAGAAAAGGAAAATGAAAACATGATAGTCCAGAACCTTTGGGAAGCAGCAAAGGCAGTCCTAAGAGGGAAATAATTGCAGTACAAACCTACCTCAAGAAACTAAGAAGTCTCAAATATACAACAGAAACTTACACCTAAATGAGCTAGAAAAGAAATAACAAATAAAGCTTAAAGCCAGTGAAAGAAGGGAAATAATAAAGATTAGAGCAGAAATAAGTGATATGGAAACAAACAAACAAAAGACACAGTAGAATGAATTAATAAAATTGATAAACTTCTAGCCAGACTTATGGAAAAAAAGATAACAGACTGAAATAAATAAAATCATGAATGAAAGAGGAGAGATCACAACCAACATCACAGAAATACAAACAACTATAAGAGAATACTATGAAAAGCTATATGCATCAAACTGGGCAACCTGGAAGAAATGGACAAATTCCTACAAACTGACAAACTACCAAAACTGAAATAGGAAGAAATAGAAATAGGGAACTAATCTATAATCAACAAACAAATAGAATCAGCAATCCAAAATTTCCCAAAAAACTAAAGTCCAGGGCCAGATGGCTTACCACGGGAATTCTACTAAACATTTAAAGAAGAATTAATATCTATTCTCCTTAAACTGTTGCAAAAAATATAAATGGAAGGAATAGGCCCAAATTCATTCTATGAAGCCAGCATTACCTTGATTCCAAAACCAGATAAAGACCCCCACTAAAAAAGAGAATTACAGGACAATATCTTTGGTAAACATGGATACAAAATTATTTTAATTAATTAATTAATCAATTAATTTTTATTTATTTATTTTTTAAATTTTATTTTTACAGTGCTCCAAGATTCATTGTTTATGCACCACACCCAGTGCTCCATGCAATACATACCTTCCTTAATACCCTCCACCAAGCTCACCCATCCCTCCACCCCTACCTTCCAAAAACCTCAGTTTGTTTTTCAGAGTCCACAGTCTCTCATGCTTCATCTCCTTCTTCCATTTCCCCCAATTCCCTTTCCTTTCTTTCTCCTAAAGTCCCCCATGTTATTCCTTACACTCCACAAGTAAGTGAGGCCATATGATAATTGACTTTCTCTGCTTAACTTACTTCACTCAGCATAATCTCCTCCAGTCCCATTCATATTGATACAAAAGTTGGGTACTCATCCTTTCTGATGGCTGAGTAATATTCCATTATATATATGGACCATATCTTCTTTATCCATTCATCTATTGAAGGGCATCTTGGCTCTTTCCAGAGTTTGGCAATTGTGGCCATTGCTGCTATGAACATTGGGGTACTTATGGCCCTTCTTTTCACTACATCTGGAATACAAAAATTCTTAATAAAATACTACCAAATTGAATTCAACAGTACATTAAAAAAATATTCTCCACAACCAAGTGGGATTTTTTTTCCTGGGCTGCAGGGATGGTTCATATTAAAAAATCAATCAATGTGTACATCACATTGATAAAAGAAAAAAATTAAAAACATATAATCTTGTTAACAGATGCAGAAAAAGCATTTGGCAATATATAGCCTCCTTTCTTACTTTATTTCTTTATCTTTTTTAGATAGAAAGGTGAAGGGAGAGAGAGAATCTTTTAAAACCCTTTTTTTTTCAAAAATTTTATTTATTTATTTGACAGAGTGAGATCACAAGTAGGCAGGCAGTGAGAGAGGGGGAAGCAGGCTCCCCACTTAGCAGAGAGCCTGATGCAGGGCTTGATTCCAGGACCCTGAGATCATGACCTGAGCTGAAGACAGAGACTTAACCCACTGAGCCACCCAGGCACCCTGGGAGAGAGAGAATCTTAAGCAGGCTCCATGACCAATGTGGACCCTGATGTGGGGCTCTATCTTTTTACCCTGAGATCATGACCTAAGCCAAAATCAAGAGTCAGATTCTTAAGTGACTGTGCCACCAAGGCACCCCCAGCATCTTTTCCTGATAAAAACCCTCACCAGACTGGGGTAGATGGAGCATACCTCAACATTATAAAGGCATTATGAAAGACCCACAGCTAATATCATCCTCAATGGAGGAAAAAATGAAAGCCTTTCTGCTATGGTCATGAACATGAAAGGGAAGTTCAGTTTCACCTTTATTATTTAACAGAGTCCTGGAAGTCTTAACCTCAGAAATCAGACAACAAAAAGAAATAAAAGTCATCCAAATTGACAAGGAAGAAGTCAAACTTTCACTTTGCAGATGACATAATTATCTATGTAGAAAATCTGAAAGACTTCACCAAAAAATTGCTAGAAATAATACATAAATCTAGCAAAGTTGTAGGTTATAAAAATCAATGTACAGAAATCTGTTACTCCAATCAATACACCAATAGTAAAGCAGCAGAAAAATATATCAAGAAATTGGATTCATTTGCAATTATACCAAAAACCATAAGATACCTTAAAATAAACCTAACCAAAGAGATAAAAGATCTGCACTCAGAGAACTATAGAACACTTATGAAAGAAACTGAAAAGGACACAAAGAAATGGAAAAGCATTCCATGCTCATGAAGTGGAAGAACAAACATTATTAAAATGTCTGTACTATCCAAACTAATCTACATATTCAATGCAATACCTATCAAAATAGCACCAGCATTTTCCACAGGGCTAGAACAATCTTGAAATTTGTATGGAACCACAAAATAACTTGAATAGCCAAAGCAATTCTGAAAAAGAAAAAATAGGAGGCAACACAATTCCCGATTTCAAGCTATAAAACAAAGCTGTAGTTATCAAAACAGTATGGCAGTGGCATAGATTAAGGGAATTGAATAGAGAACCCAGAAGTGGACCCACAAATACCTGGTCAACTAATTTTTGACAAAACAGCAATGAATATCCAATGGAAAAACAAGAGAGTCTATTCAACAAATAGTGTTGGGAAACTTGGATAGCAACATGCAAAAGAATGAAACTGGGCCTCTTTCTTACACTATAATCAAAAATAAATTCAAAATGGATTAAAGACCTAATTGTGAGACAGGAAACCATCAGAATACTAGTGGAAAGCATAGGTTATAACCTCTTCCACATTGGCCAAAGCAACTTCTTACTAGATTTTTTTCCCAAGGCAAGGGGAACAAGAGCAATGAACAATGAACAACTGGGATTTCACCAAGATAAAAGGTTCTGCATAGTGAAGGAAACAATAAGTGAAACTGAAAGGCAGCTTACATAATGGGGCAAGATATTTGCAAATGACATATCTGATAAAGGGTTAGTATCCAAAATCTGTAAAGAACTTCTCAAATTCAACACCTGAAAAAAAAATCATTCAGTTGAAAAATGGACAGAATACATGAATAGACACTTCTCCAACAAGACATCTAAATGGCTTAGAGACACGTCAAGATGCTCAGCATCAGTCATCATTAAGGAAATACAAATCAAACCATGATGAAATACGACCTACCACCTGTCAGATTGGCTATAATGAACAACACAAGAAACAACACATTTCGGTGATGATGTGATGAAAATGGAACTCTCTTGTACCATTGGTGGAAATGTAAACTGGTGCAGCCACTCTGGAAAATAGTGTACAGGAGCCTCAAAAATTATAGAATAGAACTACCCTATGATCCATCAATTGCACTACAATGTATTTATCCAAAGGATATGAAAATACTAATATGAAAATACTAAAAGGGATACATATTCACCCTAATGTTTAGGGCAGTGTTATTAACAATAGTCAAATTATAGAAAGATCCCAAATGTCCATCGACTGATGAATGGATAAAGAAGATGTGGTACACACAGTGGAATATTATTCAGCCATAAATAATAATGATATCTTGCCATTTACAAAGACAGGGATGGAGCTAGAGTATAATGCTAAGTGAAATACATCAGTCAAAAAAGACAAATACCATATGATCTCACTATACATGGAATTTAAGTAAGAAGAGAGATGAACACATGGTTAAAGGGGAAAAAAAAAGAGAGGGAAAAAGCCATAAGTGACTCTTAATAACAGACAGAAAACAGGGTTGATGGAAGGAGGTGGGTGGGGAATAAGCTAGATGGGTGATGGCTATTAAAGAAGGCACTTTTTGTAATGAGCTTTAGGCATTGTGCATAACTGATGAATCACTGAATTCTACTCCAGAAACCAGTGTTGCACTCTATGTTAACTAATCAAAATTTAAATAAAAAATGAAATAGTGAAAGAAAGGAGAGAAAGAAAGAAAGAAAGAATCCAGAAATGATGGTTTTTCAAGTTCCTCAGATCCTTACAAAGTTCAGTAAATGTTGAAAAACACTGATTTAGCAGCAGTGGGTAAATATCAGAATAGTAAAACTAGAAGCAGGGATAGTACAGGTAGTACCTACAATAGTATAGGCAAGACTGATGAGGCTATGAACAAGGGTAAATAGCTGGAGAGCTAGAGAATTGTGGGGTAACTGGGGTGTTAAGACTCATGTAGGGTTTGGTAATAGATTGCATATGAGAGTGAGGGAGTGGGTAATATGGATGACTCTCAGGTTTCTCTCTTGGAGTTTGAGTGGATGGAGGTGCAATGCAACAATATAGAAGCCACAGGTAGAGAAACAAATTTGGAAGAAGACTACAATTTTAGGTCAAAGGTAGAGGTAAAGACAGGAGTGACCTAAAGTTGTTATTCTTTAATATCAGTTCCCAGACTTTAGTGTACAAAAAAAAAAAAAATTACCTGAGGAGTCTGTTAAAATGCAAATTCCTATTCTCTCCCCAATTTCCATTTAGGAAGAATTGGAATGGGGCCCAATGATCTGCTTTTTTTTTTTTTTTTTCTTTTTAAAATTAACTCCAGTACAGGCTCCTGGGCGGCTTATTCAGTTAAGCTTCTGACAATTGATTTCAGCTCTGGTCGTGATCTCATGGTTGTGAGATTGAGCCCCATGTCAGGTTCCACACTCAGCATGGAGTCTGCTTAAGATTCTCTCTCCCTCTGCTTTGCCCATTGGTGCTCCCTCTTTCTCTAAAAATAAATAAATAAAAGCTATAAATAGCCCCAATACAGTATGTAAGCTTCTTAAAAATGTACTGAGAAACATTTAAAAATAAAGCTGAAAGTTAATTGAAAATTGCACTGTAAGTCTATTTCATGCCTATAAATTGACAGCTACTAAGTGACTTAAAAGTTTGATCTTGATAGAAATTTAACAATTTTTTACACAGCTTTGTAAAATGTTTACTCTGTAAAAGAGAAATGATTTTAATGCAAAATTGAAATTGTAAGAGCCCCTGTTAGTGATTGCAAGTTAATCTAGATATCAATTAACTTTAATGAAATACTTCAATTGTTATAATTAAAAATAACCAATGTATATGGAAGTATATGCAGATCCATCTCAGTAAACATCTTTTGTATCATCACTGCACATTCATTCCATCTTGAGGAATTTCAGAATCTCTTCCTTCTCCTTTGCCTTGTGAAACATTTCAAAATCCTAAAAGGAATTAAGATTAACTTGTAATATCAGTGCTATTATTTCCACTTATGAAATCATTAAATTCAAGTGTCTAGGTAAGTTTGTTAATTATCTTATCTGGGCCTTTGCAAACATCTGCCAGCTGTTAGATAAAAAAAAAAAAATCCCCTTGATATCAGTCTTTTCATACTATAATGTATGGTGAACAATACTGTGTATCTCAAAACAAACAGCATGATATTCTTTCCTTTTATGATATGTTTTTTTCATAATGAAGAACACATTGCCTTATCTTCAGGAACATAATTAAGTTATTGTATAAATGAAGAAACCTGGCCCTCACAACCCATAAATGTATTGTTTCCCCATGTATATGACCTTAATACATGAAATGAAAATAAAATAAAAATGGACATTTACTCTTACTCCACAATATTCTTGGCCATTGAATATCTGAGGTGGTAGTGCCTTAGGGGTGGAAACTCTCATCCTCATTTCTTGAAGTACTTTCAAACTGACAGAAATATCTATTAACCCATTCATTATGCTATGAAAGAGGAATAGCTTTTAATGCTGTGATGTTTCTTTGAGGAGCAAAAATTAGGTAATTTTCTTTTGATAAACACATACACACATATATAGTATATATGTAATATGCAAATATGTTTAATGTGTATATGAAGAAATATAGTAAGTTTTCAGTAGGAACTAAAAATCTCTAATAGGCTATAAATATTTGCTATATTGATTTCATACTGTACACGAAGTGGTATGACATTCTGCTAACAGTTGAAGCACACTTTTCAACTAATTACTACATTAATTTATGCTAATATTTATGGTAACTCTGTGTAGGAAATGGACATGATACCAGGTTTATACCTTTGAAGGAACATACTACGTGTTCTAAACCATAATCAGAGAAAATGCCTAAGTACAGAGATAAAATCCACAGAGTAAGAAAATAAAGTATATCAGACAATTAAGATTTATAAATAATGTAAGTGAATGAAAGTCATCACTTCTTCCTATATCCTCTTAGATGAACTGTAATATTTGTAGTAATATTCTCACATTGTCTTTTCCTCTGAAACACTACTGCTAAAATAAAATTGTAATAATTGGTTATCTTTTAAGCATATTTTATAACTGCATTTTTTTGTTAGTAACTAACATAAATCTTAAAATTTGAGTTTTCTACATTTTTCACATGATAATCTTAGGCAATTTTGCCACATAGAATCTGTGATACTAGAATGAGAAAGCATATCTGAAAGCAATTTGACAAGTACAAACCCCAGATTATTCAAGTATGATTTCTGCAAAAGTGCACGGCAGAAAGCTTTTTGTTTGATGACTTGAAAATGTAATCCAGTCATGGTTAGAAAACCCTGTCTATTTGCAACTGATCAATGAGAGGTTTCTGAAATTCTATTATGCAACATTTCTACTTTCTGAGGCTCATTAGTTTTTAAAATGCAAAAGCATGGTGCATTTGATTTGTCACATTTTTATAGTGCTTTTCCAAAACTTTTTCAGAGGAACATCATTAAGAGTACAGTTGCCTAGACCAGTGCTAGTCTGAATATGATTCGTTAGACCAGCAACATCAGCCTTATCCCACTCTGAAACTACAGTATCTGGGAGTGATTCCCAGGAATATTTTAACAAGTCCTCCAGATGATTTTTATGTTACAGTTTGAGAAACACAGACCGACAGTTGGGTGAGTCTTCTGTTTCATCCATTGTGGTCCTTATTGATTCCAAATTATTCCCTCTTACAGACTTTTAGTACTGTATCTGATAACATAAATCACAATGTTAAAAAATAGTCAAAAGGCCCAAAATTTTCTTTTTAAAAGTGCTTATTATTATTGTTGTTTCTTAGTATCTGGGTGAAGTCCCTAATCAAGTTGATAAAGCTTTCTGCAAAAGCAATGTACTCTTTCTAGGCTGAGATCAAATCTCATTGCTCCTTGCACCTATCATGGTGTCTTGACACACAGGAGTGTGATGAATGTTAACCATTCATAATTCCAAATTCTTCAGTTTCTGTGCTTCTCCAAAACCTTGGCAGAATAATGTTCTGAGCCATATAATGGTCCTTCTATAGCTAAGCTGCCTAATGTGATAACCATTAGCCAGCCACATGTGAGTACTGAACACCTGAAGTGTGGCTAGTCCAAAATAAAATTCTCTATAAGTACAATATACATACTGGATTTTGAGGACTTAATATGAAAATAATATATGTAACATCTCTTTTTAGATATTGATTATATTTTGCATGATAACATTTTGTATATTTTGTGTTAAATAAAATATATTAAAATTAATCTCATCTATTTTTAAGTCACTACTAGAAAATTTAGAATTACATATGTGGCTCACAATGTTGGAAACCACTGTTGTACAATATTTCCTACAATGTGGCCAAAATAATTCATCTAAACTCTAGTCTAAGACACGCCCGATCTATGCAAATATATGTTCTTCTTAGAAATTACCAGTTTGTCTTTCTGGGGTTACCCAGGCTTCTCTGAGGATATTGGCCATTTACTCAATGACATTTCCATCTCCTATCCTAAACACTGTTCTTTATCTCTTCCATCTCCCATCCTAAACATCCTAAAGAACAGTGTTCTTTATCTCTTCCATTTAAAACAACTGCAGGTGTATTGGAAATACTTAATTAGCTGAGCTCAGGACCCAGAAACCTCCAAGACCGGTTAATTCTTGGAGCACAATCTGGGCGAGGACAATAACCACCTTCCTTTTTCTCCCCTGCACCTTCCATCCTTGAAACCTAGAGAGGAGGAAGCTGAAGTGTGAAAGGCAAGGAGGGGATGGTATTGTATTAGCACAATCCTGAAGTCCCCAACTAGAGTGTCTTCACTCTAGTCTTGTTTTTGCCCTCTGAGGCCCCTTTCTTTCCACTCACCTCCCTGGATCCAGACATGCTGGTATAATAGACTTTAATGGAGCTCATTATTTCCACTACAAGGTTACTTTGGAGAAGTAACTCAGAATCAGTCACTTCACTACTGCTTCAGGCTGAGCTATGCAAAGCCCCAAAGCCTGGCCCTGCTGTTTTCCAAGGCCGTTGCTAAGGGCCATTGACCTGAACACTTGGGATTGGCTGTGAAACTAGTGCTGTTGTGGTGCAGGAACATTGCTGCCTGGTGACTGCTGTCCTGGGGGGAGGGGAAGAACTCTGGGGTGTTAAACTCCTATTAAGGCGTCTTTTCTCTCCTCATCTGCTAGGCACTGGGGAGGACTAGATGGAGAACTAATGGACTCCATGTTCTTACTGCTTCTCCCATCTCCCTGCATGGGAATGGTGGTAAGCGTTCGGTTTTGTGTCTGGCAACAGCAGCTGCAAACCTGAGGAACAAAATGACCAAAATACAACGTGATGAGTAAAGAAACAGAAAAAGTAAAACTTGCATTGCCTAAGTTTGTAAGGACAGAGTAAATGGTGCCAGTGCTTACTGGGACAGGAAGGGACCACCAAGCAACCTTTGATGCCTCCTTTCATCTCCCGTGCCCCTCCCTTTTCTAGGACAGAGTGCCTTCCTTCTAGGAGTTGACATTTTGGTTCATGTAATAGTGGGTGCAATAGTGGCTGACTCTCTTAGCACTTCCTCCCTCTATCCCATGTAAAAAGATGACCTTGTGCTTTAATGTCCATTTCCTCCTCAATACATTCATAGCTCATTATTCTAACCTTTATTTTCAAGTAGTTAAAGATAACAATAATATTTACAGGATTTTTTGGATTTGCCAAAAATGAGCAGTGGAAATTGACAGTGAAGGACTAAAAATCCTCAGCACCTGCTTTTGTGCGAGGCAAATTTGGATTCCATGGTTCCACAACTGAATAATTGTGGATCTTTGGCAGATTACTTCTTTCTGAATTCATTTTCTCAATCATTAGAGTGTGTATGGTGATGCCTACCTGACAGCATCATGGTGAGGACTAAATGAGTTGAATATGTAACAGTATTTGGCACGTGATCTGATATGTCAGTATTTCAGAAAATGATAATAGTTATTATTGATGATAAGTGTCAGACTGCTTGCATGATGTTTGGGAACAAGTACATCAATATGAATAAGATGAAACATTTACCTTCAGGTTACTTAGAGTGATAATTGATAAGGTGAGGTAAATGCAATGTAGAGAAATCTAAACCAGGCTAGATGGGTCAAGGCAGGTATCCCTGAAGAAGTGAGAGCTAATCAGAAAACTGAAAGATGTATAGTATGCCAGGAAATTATATGAAGAAATTTTAGATAGAAGGAACAGTCATGAAGAAATGTAGTAATTGGGGCTTTGGGAGCAAGTTGGAGGAATAGAAACTGAAGAAATAAACAGGAAAAAAAAAAACAACACATGGACCTTCAGGTCTCATGTCAAATTTTTACTCTAATTCTTTTCAAGGCTGGTTTTTTTTTTTTTTTTTTTATAAAAAAGGTAAAATTACATCTTCACCTTCTCTCTGCAACCTTCCTCCCAGAAGAAACTGCTATTAACAGTTTGATCTGTATCATTTTTTCACAAACATAATGACATTTCTTAAGTCAGTTATAAGAGAAAAATATCACTTATAATAAGAAGTTAAGTAAAAAGACTGTTTTTTAAAAAAATATGGAATACTTCATGAATTTGCATGTCACCCTTGCACAGGGGCCATGGTAATCTTCTCTGTATTGTTCCAATTTTAGTGTACATGCTGCTGAAGCAGGCACAAGTGAACAGCCTTTGAAGCGAGACTGCCTGGGTTCAAACCCAGATTATACTGCTTACAACTGTGTAATATAAGGCATCCTACCTAACTTCTCTGAGCCTGTTTTATCGTAGTTGAAATGGAAATTACAATATTTTACAGAGATGCTATCATGGTTACATTAATGTATGTGAAGTGTTAGAAAATTGCCCGGCACATAGTATACACTCAACACATGATGGAATCATATTGTATATATTGTTCTGAAACTTGCATTCCACTAGTACAGATGAAGGAAATACAGTGTACAGATTGAGAGCATGGGTTCTAAATCTAATTGCCTGATGCAAATCTTAGTTTCATCATTTACTAGAATTGTGAACTTCAACATGTATATAACATTTCTTTGTTTCCTTTGTAAAGTGAAAATAATAGCCTATTTTTTTTAAGTTTTTATTTGAATTCCAGTTAGTTAATATACAGTGTAATAGTAGTTTCAGGTGTACAATGTACTGATTAACACAACCATACAACATCTAGTGCTCATGACAACAACAAGTGCACTCCTTAATCCCCATAACCTACTTAACACATCCCCCCCCAACCTTTATTCTGTTAACCACCAGTTTGTTCTCTATACTTAAGAGCCAGTCTTTGGTTTGCCTCTTTTTTTTTTTTGTACCTTTGCATTTGTTTTTCATAAATTCTACATATGTGTGAAATCATATGGTATTTGTCTTTCTCTGACTTATTTCACTTAGCACAATACTCTCTAGCTTCATCCATGTTGTTCCAAAAGGCAAGATTTAATTCTTTTTTTATGGCTCAGTAACATTCCATTATGTCTGCATATACACACACATATACATATAGATAACACGTCTTTTTAAAAAATATTTTATTTATTTTTTTAAAAGATTTTATTCATTTATTTGACACAGAGAGAGAGAGAGATCACAAGTTGGCAGAGAGGCAGGCAAAGAGTGGGGAGCAGGCTCCCTGCTGAGCAGAGAGCCCAATGAGGGGCTCGATCCCAGAACCCTGAGATCATGAATGACCTGTGCTGAAGGCAGAGGCTTAACCCACTGGACCAGCCAGGTGCCCCTAAAGAGTTTATTTATTCATTTGTCAGAGAGAGAGAGATAGAGAGGGAACACGCAGAGGGAACAGCAGGCAGAGGGAGAAGCAGGCTCCCCTCTGAGCAAGGACCCTGATGTGGTACTCAATCCCAGGACACTGGAGATGATTACCTAAGTTGAAGGCAGATGCTTAACTGACTGAGCCACCCAAGTGTCCCTAGATATCACATCTTCTTTAAACACTTATCAATACACGGAGACTAAGGCTGTTTCCATGATTTGACATTTGTAAATACTGCTACTATAAACACTGGGGTGTATGTATCCCACTGAAATACTGTTTTTGTATTCTTTGGGTAAGTATATAGCAGTACAATTGCTAGATAGTAGGGTACTTAAGAAGAATTAATACCTATTCTTATCAAATTATTCTGAGAAATAGAAAAGGAAAAGAAACTTCAAAATTCATTCTATGAGGCACCCAAAACAAAATAAAGACAGCACTAAAAATAGAGACAACTAAAGACCAATATCTCTGAGAAACACAAATGCAAAAATCCTCAATAAAATACTAGCAAAATGAATCCAATCATATATTTAAAAATTGTTCACCATGACCAAGTGGGATTTATTCCTGGGTTGCAAGGGTGGTTCAGAATTCACAAACCAATCAATGTGATACATTACATTAATAAAAGAAAGTATAAGAACCATATGATCATTTTAATAGATGCAAAAAAAAACATTTGACAAAGTACAAAATCCATTCATGATAAAAACCCTCAACAAAGTAGGTTTAGAACAAATACGCCTCAACATCATAAAGGCCATATGTGAAAAACCCACAGCTAACATCATCTTCAATGGGAAAAACTGAAAGCTTTTCATCTATGATCAGGAACAAAGCAGGGATATCCACTCTTACTGTTGTTATTTAACATATTACTGAAAGCCCTAGCTTCAGCAGTCAGACAACACAAAGAGATAAAATACATACAAATCAACAAAGAAGGATTTCAACTTTCACTATCTGCAGATGACATGATACTATATATAGAAAACATGAAAGATTCCACCAAAAAACTGCTATAATTAATACATGAATTCAGTAAAGTTACAGGATATAAAATCAACATACAGAAATCTGTTGCATTTCTTTATACCAATAATGAAGAAGCAGAAAGAGAATCTGGGAATCAACCCCATTTACAATTGCACCAAAACCCATAAGTTACCTAAGAACAAACCTAATCAAAGAGGTAAAAGACCTCTACTCTAAAAAATATAAAACATTAGTGAAAGAAATTGAAGATGGCATGAAGAAATGGAAAGACATTCCAAGCCCATGGCTTGAAAGAACAAATATTGTTAAAATGTCTACATTACTCTAAGCAATCTCACATTTAATACATTCCCTTCCAAAATACCACCAGCATTTTTCACAGAGCTAGAGCAAACAATCTTAAAATTTGTATGGAACCATACAAGATCCCAAATGACCAAAGCAATGTTGAAAAAGAAAAGCAAAGCTGGAGGCATCACAATTCTGGATTTCAAGTTGTATTACAAAGTGACCAAAACAGGATAGTACTGGCACAAAAATAGACACACAGATTAAAGGAACACAGTAGAAAACCCAGAAACAAACCTACATTTATATGGTCAATTAATCTTCAGCAGAGCAGGAAAAAATATGCGATGGGCAAAGAATAGTATTCTATAAATTGTGTTGGGAAAACTGGACAGCTACATGCAAAAGAATGGAACTGGACGACTTTCTTACACCATACACAAAATGAAATTCGAAGTGGATAAAAGACATAAATATGAAACCTAAAACATAAAAATCCTAGAGGAGAATATAGGCAGTAACCTATTGACATTGGCTATAGCAACTTCTTTCTAGATATGTATCCTGAGATGAGGAAAACAAATACAAAAATAAACTATTGGGACTGCATCAAAATAAAAGCCTTTGGGGTGCCTGGGTGGCTCCATGGTTTAAGTGTCCAACTCTTGATTTTAGCTCAGGTCATGATTTCAGGGTTGTGAGATTAAGCCCTCTTTAAGATTCTTTCTCTCCCTCTCCCCTTCCCCCATCTTTCTCCCTTCTCTAAAAAAATGATATAAATAAATAAACAAACAAACAGATAAAAAGCTTCTGCACGAGAAGGAAACAATTGCCAAAACTAAAAGGCAACCTACTGAATGGGAGAATATATTTGCAAATGACATCTCCAATGAAGGGTTAGTATCCAAAATACATAAAGAGCTTATAAAACTCAACACCCAAAAAATGAATGATCCAATTACAATATGAGCAGAAGACATGAATAGACATTTTTCCACAGAAGACAGACAGCTGGCACAGGAAAAGATGCTCAACATCACTGCTCATCAGGGAAATGAAAATCAAAAGTACTATGAAATATCTATCACCTCACACCTGTCAGAGTAGCTAAAATCAACAACACAAGAAACAGCAGGTGGTAGTGAGGATGTGTAGAAAGAGGAACTCCTCTTGCACTGTTGGAGTGAGTGCAAACTGGTGCAGCCACTCTGGAAACAAGAATGGAGGTTCCTCAAGAAGTTAAAAGTAGAACTACTTTATGGTCCAACAATTGTACTACTAAGTATTTACCCCCAAAATATAAAAACGCTAGTTCAAAGGGGTGCATGCACTCGGATGTTTATAGCAGCTAATCAGAGAAATAGCTCAAGTGTCCACTGATAGATGAATGGATAAAGAAGATGTAAAGAAGATGTGGCATGTATATATATTCAGTAATAAAAAGGAATTAAATCTTACCATTTGTAATGACATAGATGGAGTTAAGGGAGTATTATGCTAAGTGAAGTAAGACAGAGAAAGACAAATAGCATATATTTCACTCATATGTGGAATGTAAGAACCAATAAATGAGCAAAGGAACAAAAAGAGAGAGAGGCAAACCAAGAAACAGAGTCTTGACTATAGAAAACAAACTGCTAGTTACCAGAATGGAGTTGGGTAGGGAGATGGGTTAAATAGGTGATGGGGAGGGACACCTTGGTGACTCAGTCCTTTAAGCCTCTGCCTTTGCAAAGGTCATCATCCCAAAGTTTTGGGATGGAGTCCCACATCTGGATCCCTACTCAGCTGGGAGCCTTTTCCCTCTGCCTGCTGTTCCCCCTGCTTGTGCTTGTGCTCTATGGCTCTCTCTGACAAATAAATAAATAAAATAAAACAAAAAATAGACGATGGTGATTAAGCAGTACACTTGTGTTGAGCACCAGGTGATGTATGGAAGTGTTGAAATCACTATATTATACACCTGAAAATAATATAACACTGTACGCTAATTGCAATTAAAATAAAAACTTTTAAAAACTGTGCCTTTTGAATCTCTTTATAAATTGATAAGGCAATATTTCAAAGTGTTTTATATATATATATATATATATATATATATATATAAAATATGGCCTCCAATATTAAAAAAGACCACCAATTCCTGTATTGCATTTTTATTGGAATGAGATACAATATAAGGTTTCTGTCAAATGTTGAGTATTACAACCCAATATTTACCCAAGGAATGGGTGAATGTGTCACATGGTAGGTCCATGAACTATTTGGACCCATTGTCAGATGGACTTGATTAGAATTCCATGTATTATCCTGGCTTCCTTTAAACCTCCATCCTGTCTAAAGAGTAATAAGAGCATTTCAGGTTCCCTGGCATCAGTGTCAGCTCCTACCTTATATCTAATAGTTTTTCCTTAAGATCTTTTTTTGTCTGATATTAATATTGTTGTATTTATTTTCATTTTAAAATAAACTTTCCCTGTTTATTTTTTCTATATTTTGCAACTTTTATTTGGAGTTTACCTCTTATTAATAAATATATACCTTGACTTAACAATTCCACTTTGAGGGGCACCGGGGTGTTTGTAGTTGGTTGGGCATCTGCCTTCAGCTCAGGTCATGATCCCAGAGTACTGGGATTGAGACTCCTCCCCCCAAGTTAGGCTCCTTGATCAGTGAGTGAGGAGTCTGCTTCTCCCTTTGCCCTCACCTGACTCTTGTGCTCTTCCTCACTCTATCTTTCTAATAAATAAATAAAATCTTAAAAAAAAATTACAACTCCACATTGAGAGCATTTGTCATTTAATAATGGCATTTACATTATCTATTATTATGATTATATTTAAACATTCCTATATCTTATTTTGTGTTTTCTTATTTAGCAATATCTAGGTTTTTTCCCCTACTTTTCTTTTTTATAATCACAAAGTTTTTTTTTAAATTATTATGTTCAGTTAGCCCCTATATAGTACATAATTAGTCCTTGATGCAGTGTTCAATGATTCATTAGTTTTCTTCATCTTTGTTAGGTTAACAATCTTTGTTAGATTGAGTGAGATTTCTTTGAGCTCTTTTATTTTCCTCTGCATTTTAGTCCCATTACTACTTTTGACCTGAGCTCTGTAGAACATCAATTTTCTGCTTACAGATTATATCTTGAGCAGATCTCATTGCTTTTCTTGTTACTCTAAGGATCTAATAAACAGTCTATCTTTAGGTATTAAAAAGATCAACCTAGTCTATTATATTTTTAATCTTTCATCACTCTGACTCATAATTAGAAGCCTGGAGTGAGAAGTGGTAATAAAGAGAAGGGTATGTGTGGATGGCTTCTTTCCTATTTCCTTATCTTCCTCCTTCTACCTTCCTTCCCTGATTATATGACTGCCTCTACTTCATGCAGGATGGTTCTGATCAAATCAGAACCATCCTGCATGAAGTGTGTGTGTGTGTGTGTGTGTGTGTGTGTGTGTGTGTGTATATATATATATATACATTTTTTTTTTTGGCTTTCCGCTCACCTCCAAATCAGAACCATCCTGCATGAAGTAGAGGCAGTCATATAATCAGGGAAGGAAGGTAGAAGAATTATATATATATATATGTGTGTGTGTGTGTGTGTATATATATATATATATATATATATATATATATATATATAATTTTTACCAGACTGTTCCATTGTAATTTGGCACTTAATTCCCTCATGATGTGTCATGTCCCCAAATTCAAACTTTTTTCCCCCATGGATATTGCCCTTTGTGAATTACTGGGAAATCTCATATACTTTAGGATATTTCAGTGCCTATCCACTTCCAAGTCTGGAATATCTTGACCACTTATCACTTTATTTTATTTTTCTGCTTCTGGCAGTGATGCTCCATCCCATTTTCTTAGAGAAATTTCTCCTGGAAGGAAAATATCTTGGTATAACAAAAAGTCTCTGCAAAAGTACAGGCAGGGTTTTTCTGATACTGATCTCTTCAATAAGGGAAATGTTAGTTATAAAAAGGCAAGGTATTGACCTCATACTCTAAATTCTAGAATAGTGATTCTGAGTAGTACATGTGTGTGTGTCGAGGTGGGGAGGTGTAGGAGCATGTATCCATATTGGAGACATAGTTCAAACTACAAATGCCCTCTGAATTTCCTGATATGTCCACCTCTATCTGTCTTGTTTGAAAATCACTGTTGTAGTAAGCCACACATTTTAATGGGACGTGTCATATTTTTGACTGATTGGGTGCAGAAATAAAGATTTCAGTTTATGTACGGGTACACTCAGGCCTCTTCTGTTCTGAAAAGTGAAAAAGTTGAAATGTCTTTTTTTTTTTTTGAAATTGAAAGGTCTTGCTTCTTCCTCATGTGTTTCTTCTTCTTCTTCTTCTTCTTCTTCTTTTTTTTTTGGATGTCTTCTCTTTCCTTCTCTCTTTTCTCCTGTACTTCTCTTACATGTAGCTAAGATATTAATACAGTATTAGGACTCTGTGCCAGTCTTGGACTTATTTACTGTTGGATTCATTAATTTGACATTGCCTTGCTTTGCTTTGTTTGCAGAGGGGTTGACTCCACTGTGCTGATTTCTCAGGCTCCTCTATCAGCTGGCTTCCTGGTGGACTCATCTAATTGAGTTTGGATAGTGAGAAGAAGAAGGGAGGAGCCAGAAGATTTCTCTGCCTTTTATCTTCTTTAGTGGTATCTCTGGCAGTAGGTCTTCTTGACCCTGGCTTCCACTGAAAGTACCTGTTACTATTCCAGTTTCTGCCAGGTGATTCTGAACACTGAGATAAATCTCCGTTTCCTCTTTTTGTTGCCTTAGCCTAAGGGTAGTAGCAGTTTCTGTTTCTAATCTTTCTAATTTGTCAACTTTATGTTTCTATTGTAGTGTCTTTATTTCAGGTTACCATCATCTCCCAATGGGTCTTTTTGTCTTTATTCATGTATCTCATTACAATGCAGTCACACTTTTTTTTTTTTTTAAGAGTGGGAAGGGGGAACTGCAGAAAGAAAGAGAATCTTGAGTAGGCTCAATGCCATTTTGAGTTTATCTTTGTGTATGGTGTAAGAGAATGGTTGAATTTCATTCTTCTATACATAGCCGTCCAATTTTCCCAGCATCATCTATTGAAGAGACTGTCGTTTTTTCCCACTTGGTATCATTTCCTGCTTTGTCGAAGACTATTTGACCATAGAGTTGAGGGTCCATATCTGGGCTCTCTACTCTGTTCTGCCGGTCTGTGTGTCTGTTTTGTACCAGTACCATGCTGTCTTGGTGATCACAACTTTGTAGTAAAGCTTGAAATCAACGTGATGCCCCCAGCTTTGTTTTTCTTTTTCAACATTTCTTTGGCAATTCAGGGTCTTTTCTGGATCTATGCAAGTTTTAGAATTGTTTGTTCCAGCACTTTGAAAAATGCCGGTGGAATTTTGATTGGGATGGCCTTGAAAGTATAGATTGCTCTGGGCAGCATAGACATTTTAACAATGCTTATTCTTCTGATATATGAGCATGGAATGTTTTTCCATCTTTTTGTGTCATCTTCAATTTCTTTCCTGAGTATTCTGTAGTTCCTCGAGTATAGATCCTTTACCTCTTTGGTTAGGTTTATTCCAAGATATCTTATGGTTTTTGGTGCAATATTGAAAATGGAATCAATTCTCTAATTTCCCTTTCTATAGTTTCATTGTTAGTGTATAAGAAAGCAACTGATTTCTGCGCATTGATTTTGTATCCTGTCACATTACTGAATTGCTGTAAGAGTTCTAGTAGTTTGGGGATGGAGTCTTTTGGGTTTTCCACATAACATATCATGTCATCTGTGAAGAGAGAGAGTTTGACTTCCTCTTTGCCAATTTGAATACCTTTTATTTCTTTCTGTTGTCTGACTGCTGGTGCTAGGACTTCTAGTATTATGTTGAATAGTGGCAAGAGTGGGCATCCTTGTCATGTTCCTGATCTTAAGGGAAAGGCTCTCAGCTTTTCCCCACTGAGAATAATATTTGCTGTGGGTTTTGCATAGATGGATTCTATGAAGTTGAGGAATGTTCCCTATGCTCTGAAGAGTTTTAATCAGGAAAGAATGCTGTATTTTGTCAAATGCTTTTTCTGCATCCATTGAGAGGACCATGTATTTCTTCTCTCTTCCCTCATTGATTTGTTCTATCACATTGATTGATTTGCAAATGTTGAACCACACTTGCATCCCAGGGATGAATCCCACCTGGTCATGGTGGATAATCTTTTTAATGTACTGTTGGATCCTATTAGCTAGGATCTTGTTGAAAATCCTGGCATCCATATTTATCAGGGATATTGGTTTGAAATTCTTTTTGATAGGGTCTTTGCCTGGTTTGGGGATCAAGGTGATGCTGGCCTCATAGAAAGAGTCTGGAAGTTTTCCTTCTGTTTCTATTTTTTTGTAACAGCTTCAGGAGAATAGCTATTACTTTTTCTTTGAATGTTTGGTAGAATTCCCCAGGGAATCCGTCAGGTCCTGGGCTCTTGTTTTTGGGAGGTTTTTGATAACTGCTTCAATCTCATTACTAGATATTGGTCTATTCAGGTTGTCAATTTCTTCCTGATTCATTCTTGGAAGTTTATAGGTTTCCAGGAATGCATCCATTTCTTCTACATTGCTTAACTTATTGGCATATAGCCGTTGATAATAATTTCTGATGATTATTTCTATTTTCTTGGTGTTAGTCATGATCTCTCCCTTTTCATTCATAATTTTATTAATTTGAGTCCTTTTACTTTTCTTTTTGATAAGTCTGGCCAGTGGTTTATCAATCCTCTTAATTCTTTCAAAGAACCAGTTTCTAGTTTTGTTGATGTGTTTTATTGTATCTCTGGTTTATAATTCACTCATCTCTAATCTTAATTATTTCCCTTTTTGTGCATGGGATACGCTTAATTTGTTGTTGACTCTTAAGTTCTTTAAGGTGTAAAGAGAGGATTTTTCTATTTTTTTGAGTTAGGCTTGGATGGCCATGTATTTTCCATTTAGGACTGTCTTTGCCATCTCCCATAGGTTTTGGATTGATGTGTTTTCATTCTCATTGGTTTCTATGAATTTTTAAGTTCTTCTTTCATTTCCTGGTTGACCCAAACATTCTTGAGCAGGATAGTCTTTAGCTTTCAAGTGTTTGAATTTCCTCCAAATTTTTTCTTGTGATTGAGTTCCAGTTGCAAATTAATGTGGCTTGAGACTATGCAGGGAATAATCTCAATCTTCTGGTATCAGTTGAGACCTGATTTGTGACCCAGTATATGGTCCATTCTGGAGAAAGCTCCATTTGTCCTCAAGAAGAATGACTATTCTATAAGTCAATCAGAGAAATACAACTATCATATGATCTCTCTGATATGAGGAATTTGAGAGGCAGGGTGGGGGGTTGTTGGGGGGTATTGAATGAAAAAATGAAACAAGGTGGGATTGGGAGGGAAGCAAACAAAAATAGACTCCTAATCTCACAAAAGAAACTGAGGGTGGCTGGGGGATGGGAGGGCAGGGATAGGGTGGTTGGGTTATGGACATTGGGGAGGGTATGTGCTATGGTGAGTGCTGTGAAATGTGTAAGCCTGATGATTCAGAGACCTGTACCCCTGCGGCAAATAATACATTATAGGTTAATAAAAATAATTACAAAAAATGAATGACTATTCTGTTGTTTTAGGGTGGAATGTTCTGTATATATCTATGAGGTCCATCTGGTCCAGTATGTCATGCAAAGCTCTTGTTCTTTGTTGATTTTCTGCTTAGATGATCTGTCTAATGCTGAGAGTGGCATATAAAGATCCCCTACAATTAATGTATTCTTATCAATATGTCTCTTTGTTTTGATTAACATTTGGTTTATGTAGTTGGCTACTCCCATGGGGGGCATAGATATTTACAAATTTTAAATATTCTGGTTGGATAGACCCTTTAAGAATGATGTAGTGTCCTTCTGTATCTCTGACTACAGTCTTTACCTTAAAATCTAATTTATCTGATATGAAAATTGCTACCCCACCTTCTGAGGTCCGTTGGCATGAGAGATTGTTCTCCATTCCTTCACTTTCAGTCTGGATGTATCTTTAGGTTCAGAATGAGTCTCTTGTAGACAGCATATGGATGGGTCCAGCTTTTTTATCCAATCAGCAACCTTGTGCCATTTTATGGGGCCATTTAGACCATTCAAGTGATTATTGAAAGATACGTGTGGTGCATAAAAAAATAAATTCTGGAACATTGAAAATAAATAAAATAAAATAAAATGAAAAAAAAAAAGAAAGACATGTATTTATTGTCATCATGTTGCCTATGAGGTCCTTGTTTCTTTAGGTTGTCTCTGTAAATTTTGGTTCTATATCACTCTTGGCATCTTTCATCTTTTATAGAACCCCTCTTAAAATTTTGTACAGGGCTGGCTTGGTGGTCACATATTCTTTCACTCTTTGGTGGCCTTGAAAGCTCTTTATCTCTCAATCCATTCTAAATGACAGCCTTGCCATATAAAGTATTCTTGGTTCCATGTTCTTCTCATTTAGTGTCCTGAATATGTCTTGCCAACCCTTTCTGGCTTGCCAGGTTTCTGTGGACAGGTCTGATGTTATTCTGATGTTCCTCCCTCTGTACATAAGGAATCTCTTCCCCCTAGATGCCCTTAAGATATTTTCCCTGAATTTATGATTCCCAAATTTCACAATCACATGTCTGAAGGTCTTTCTGAAGATCAACCCTTGTTAATCTTGGGGGGTGTCCTCTTTGCCTCTAGGACATGAACAGTTGTTCCATTCCCCAGATTAGGGAAATTCTCAGGTAGGATTTGCTCAACTATATCTTCTGATCCTCTCTCTCTCTCTCTCTCTCTCTCTCTCTCTGTCTCTCTCTCCACCCCCTCAGGGATCCCAATAATTCTGGCATTGGAATGTTTCATAGCTTCACTTATTTCTCCAATTCTGCATTCATGGCTTCTAAGCTGTTTGTTCGAGACCTCCTCCTGATCCTTCTTTTCTATCAGTATGTCTTCTAGATCACTAATTCAGTCTTCTGCCTCACTTACCCTAGATGTTAGAGTATCTAGGTTAGATTGGATCTCATTCATAACATTTTTGAATTCTGCCAGATCAGCTCTCATTTCTGCCCTTAGAGAATCTATCTTGCCACTAATGGTTTTCTCCAACCTAGCTATTGTCTGCATAACTGTTACCCTGAATTCTGTTTCTGATATCTTGCTTATATCCATATCTATTAGTTTTGTGGCAGAGGTCACAATCTCTGATTTTTTCTTCTGTTGGAGGTTCCTTCTCCTAGTCATTCTGGTGAGAGGTGATTGAGGGAATGTATAGAGTCCAAACTCTTGACCACAATCCAAGCAAGATGCACCTTTTTATAGGCACCTTGGGGTTCTTGGTCTCTTGTTCTTTCAGCCTGTCTTCTGGGGGGGAGGGGCCTGCCAAGCTGTTACTCAAGCAACCCTGTTTAGGCACAATGGCCTTGCACCCTGTGGTGAGAGATGGGCTCAGTGAACACTGGTTTTAGGGGGCTTTTGTTCTCTGGCACCTTTCCCTGGCAGATTTCTGTGTCCTTTCCAAGAGTCAGAGCAGAAATGACTGTGTCCAAACTTCTGTCTCAGAACAGAGAGATCACAGACTGTTCTCCAGAAAGCCTTCCAGGTCACAGTGGCTCTGTTTTTCTCTGTGCTGCTAAAAACTGCAGCTACCTGCGTTGTGTACCCCACAGCAGCACTCCCAGACTTCAATTCCAGGCCCAGACATGTCTCTGTATTTTGTACTTCTAAAACTGCCAGCCACCCCCAGTTCACATGTACACCCTTTCAGATCCAGGTTTCAGCCTGGTGGGCTGCCCTAAAGTCCTTTCTCCATGACTACCAGTCTGCAAGTCTGTACCCAGGCCCCAGTGCAGGACATTTTTGTGTTCCTGTCTTATTTTACCTTCCCAGCACCAGCGCTTATGGCACTTCCCTCCCCTTTCTGTTTAACTTCCAATATCTGCCTGCAGAATTGTGAGTCCCTACTTCATAATTTGAAACCGGCTGCCAGAGATATTCTGTTGGTATAGATCTTGATATATTGTCTTACATCTCAGGCTGATTTCATGGGTATTCAGAGTGGTCTGGAAGATAACCAGCACAATTCAGGAGACAGGTTGAAAAAGGATCCCCTACTGCTCCACCATTTTTCCAGACCCCATTTTTAATTGTTTCAGATCATCTTTCCTTTGGTTGTGTATCTGTGGTAGCTTTCAACCACTTCAGGGTTTTTCTATGGTGCATTTGCTTCGGTGATGGTTGATGTTTTTTACTCTTTTCATTTGCTCAATCATCCCTCCACAGAATGACTAGGACGAGGAAATCTCAACAAAGAAAGGAATCAGAGACAATCTCCCCAGTCACAGAGCTAATGGATGTGGATATAAGCAAGATGTCAGAGACAGAATTCAGGGTAGCAATCATGAAGTAAATAGCTAGGCTTTAAAAAAACATTATTGGCAGTATAGGATCTCTAAAGGCAGAGAAGAGATCTAGGCAAGCCTAACTTAAATATGCTGTGAATGAGATGCAGTCTAAACTAGATACTCTCACAGCCAGGGTAAATAAGGCAGAAGAATGAGTTAGTGATCTAGAAGATAAGTTGATAGAAAGGAAGGAATCTAAAGAAGATAGAAATAGGCAGCTAGTAACCCATGAAAATGGACTTAGATCAAAGATGCCATGAAAAGTTCCAGTGTCAGAATTATTGGGATTCCTGAGGAGGTGGAGAGAGAAGACTAGAAGGTATATATGAACAAACATAGCTGAGACATTCCCTAATCTGGGGAAGGAGAAAAGCATCCATGTAGAAGAGGCAGAGAGGACCTCTCCCCAAATTGATAAAATTAGATCAATACCCTGACATGTAATATTGAAGCTTATAAGTCATAGAGCAAAAGAAGCTATCCTGAGAGTGGCTAGGGGAAATCAATTTCTTGCAGAGGGAGGGATATCAGAATAAAATCCGACCTATACACAGAGACCTGGCAAGCCAGAAAGGGCTGCCAAGGCATATTTAGGTTACTAAGGGAGAAAAACATACAATCAAGAATACTTTACCCAAAAGGATGTCAATCAGAGTGAATGGAGAGATAAAGAATTTCCAGGACAGGCAAAAACTGAAAGAGTATGTGACCACCAAGCCAGCCCTGCAGGAAATATTAGGAGGGATTCTATAAATGAAGAAAGACCCAAAGAGTAATATAGAACAGGAATTAACAGAGACAATCAATAGTTACAGTGACTTTGCAGACAATTCGATGGCAATAAATTCATATATTTCAATAGTTACTCTCAATATGAATGGGCTGAATGTTCCCATCCAAAGAAACAGGGTTTCAGGTTGGATTTAAAAAAAAAAAAAAAAGCAGAACCCATCCCTATGCTTTCTACAGGAGACTCATTTGAACCTGAAGACCCCTCCAGATTGAAAGTGAGGATATGGAGAACCATTTAGTAGCCCAATGGACATCAAAAGAAGCTGGGGTAGCAATCCTCATATCAGACAAATTAGATTTTGAACTAAAGACAGCAGTAAGAGAAGCAGAGTGACATTATATCATACATAAACAGTCTATCCAACAAGAAAATCTAATAATTGCAAATATCTATGCCTCCAACATTAGTTGGAGTTATGTCTCCAACATAGTAGGAGACTTCAAAACTCCACTCACAGCAATAGATAGGTCATCCAAGCAAAAGATCAACAAAGAAATAACAACTTTGAATGATACCTTGGCCCAGATGGACTTTGTAGCTATATACAGAACATTCCATCCAAAAACAACAGAATACATATTCTCCCCAATTTCACATGGAACTTTCTCCAGAATAGATCACATCCTGGTTCACAAATCAGGTCTCAACTGGCACCAGAAGACTGAGATTGTTCCCTGCATATTTTCAAACCACAATGATTTGAAACTGGAACTCAAACACAGGGACAATTTTGGAAGGAACTCAAACACTTGAAGGTTAAAGATCCTCATGACAAAGAATGGGTCAACCAGGAGATTAAAAAAAACTTAAAGAATTCACTGAAACCAATGAAAATTAAAACACATCAGTTCAAAACCTATAGGATACTGCAAAGATGGTCCTAGGAGGGAAGTAAGAACATAGCCATGTAAGCCTCTCTCAAAAAATTAGAAAAATCCCAAGCACACATGCTAACCTTATTCCTAAAGGACCTGGAGAAAGAACAGTAAATAAAGCCTAAACCAAGCAGGAGAAAAGAAATAATAAAGATTAGGGCAGAAATCAATGAAAAAGAAACCAGAAAAATAGTAGACCAGATCAACAAAACTAGAAGCTGTTTCTTTGAAAGAATTAATAAGAGAAACTGCTGGCCAGAGTTACTCAAAAGAAAAAAGAATGGACCAAAATTAAAATCATAAATGAAAGGGGAGAGATCATGACTAATAGCAAAGAGTCAATTGTTAGAACATTTTACCAGCAGCTATATGCCAACAAACTAGGCAATCTGAAAGAAATGGATGCATTCCTGGAAATTTACACACTACCAAGACTGAAACAGGAAGAAATAGAAAATCTGAACACACCAATAGCCAGCAAGGAAATTAAAACAGTAATCAAAAACCTTCCAAAAAACAAGAGTCCAGGGCCAGATTGCTTCCAAAGGGAATTCTTCCAAACATTTGAAGAAGAAATCATACCTATTGTATTAAAAGTGTTCCCAAAAAAATAGAAATGGAAGGAAAATTTTCAAACTCATTCTATGAGACCAGAATTACCTTGATCCCAAAACCAGAAAAAGACCCCAGTAAAAATGAAAATTAAAAACCAATATCCTTGATGAATATGGATGCAATAATTCTCAACATGATCCTAACCAATAGGATCCAACAATACATTAAAAGCATTATTCACCACAACTAGTTGGGGTTTATTTCTGGGATGCAAGGTTGGTTTAACTTTCACAAATTAATCAATGTGATAGATTATATTAACAAAAGAGACAAGAACCATATGATTCTTTTGATGCAGAAAAAGCATTTGACAAAATGCAGCATACTTTGCTGATTAAAGCTCTTCAAAGTATAGGGATAGAAGGAATAACTCAATATCATAAATGTTATCTATGTAAAGTCCACAGCAAATATCATTCTCAATGGGGAAAAAGTGAGACATTTTCCCTTAAAGTCAAGAATATGACAGGCATGCTCACTCTCACCACGATTATTCAACATAGCTGTAGAAGTCCTAGCACCAGCAACCAGACAACAAAGAGAAATAAAAGGCATTCAAATTGGCAAAGAAGAAGTCAATATGTGGAAAACCCAAAAGACTCCACCCTCAACTTACTAACACTCATACAGCAATTCAGCAATGTGTTAAGTACAAAAATCAATGCACATAAATCAGTTGCATTTATATACACTAACAGTGTAACTGCAGAAAGGGAAATTCAGGAATTGACTGCATTTACAATAACAGCAAAAACCATAAGATACCCAGGAATAAACCTAACCAAAGAGGTAAATTTTCTATACTCTAGAAGCTATGGAACACTTATGAAATAAATTGAGGAAGACAAAAAGAGTTGGAAAAACATTCCAATGTCGTGGATTGGAAGAATAAACATTGTTAAATGTCTATGCTGCCCACAACAATCTATACTTTTGATGCAATTCTTATTAAAATATCATTGACATTTTTAACAGAGCTTGAACAAGCAATCCTAAAGTTTGTATGGAACCAGAAAAGACCCCAAATTTTCAGGGGAATGCTGAAAAAGAAAACCAAACCTGGGGGCATCACAATGCCTGACTTCAAGCTTTATTACAAAGCTGTGGTCATCAAGACAACATTTTACTGGCACAAAAACAGACACATAGATCAATGGAACAGAACAGAGAGCCCAGAAATGGATCCTGAACTTTATGGTCAAGTAGTCTTTAACAAATAGGAAAGAATATCCAATAGAAAAAAGACAGTCTCTTCAATAAATGGTGCTGGGAAAATTGGACAGCTACATACAGAAGAATGAAACTGGCCCTCTTATGCCATACACGAAGATAAACTCAAAATGGATTAAAGACCTCAATATGAGACAGGAGTCCATCAAAATTCTAGAGAAGAACATAGGCAGTAACCTCTTCAACATCAGCCACAGCGACATCTTTCAAGAAACATTTCCACAGCTTAGGGAAACAAAAACAAAAATGAAATATTGGGACTACATCAAGATTAAAAGCTTTTTTATAGCAAAGGAAACAGTGATCAAAACTAAGAGGTAATCCATGGAATGGGAGAAGACATTTGCAAAAGACATTACAGAGAAAGGACTGGTATCCAAGATCTATAATGTACTTCTCAAACTCAACACCCCAAAAACTAATAATCCAGTCAAGAAATGGGCAGAAGACATGAACAGACACTTCTCCAAAGAAGACATACAAATGGCTAACAGACACATGAAAAAATGCTCCACATCATTACCCATCAGGGAAATACAAATCTAAACCACAATAAGATACTACCTTAAACCAGTTAGAATGGCAAACATTAACAAGACAGGAAACAACAAATGTTAGCAAGGCTGTGGAGATAGGGGAACCTTCTTCCACTGTTGGAGGAAGTGCAAGCTGGGGCAGCCACTTTGGAAAACAGTATGGAGGTTCCTCAAAAAGTGAAAAATAGAGCTACCCTATGATGCAACAATTGAAATACTGGGTATTTACCCCAAAGATACAGATGTAGTAAAAAGAAGGGGCACATGTACCCCAACATTGATAGCAGCAATGTCAACAATAGCCAAACTCTGGAAGGTGCCAAGATGCTCTTCATCAGATGAATGGATAAAGAAGATGTGGTACATATATACAATAGAATATTACTCAGTCATCAGAAAGGATGAATATCCACCATTTGCGTTGACATTGGTGAAACTAGAGGGGATTATGCTAATTGAAATATGTCAAAGCAGAGAAATGAAATTATCATATGGTTTCACTTATATGTGGAATGTAAGGAATAATGCAAAATACCACAGGAGAAGGGAGGGAAAACGGAATGCAAAGAAATCAGAGGGGGTGGCAAACTATGAGAAACTATCGACTCTGGGAAACAAACTGAGGGTTACAGAATGGAGAGGGGTGGAGAACAGGGTAACCAGGTGATGGGTATTAAGGAGAGCACTTGTGGTGATAAGCACTGGGTATTATATGCAACTAATTAATGATTCAACACTACATCAAAAACTAATGATGTACTATATGTTGGCTAATTGAACATAATAATAAAACATGCAATATATTTTTGTGCATCGATTTTGTATCCTGTGACTTTACTGAACTTTTATATCAGTTCTAGTAGATTTTTGGCAGTCTTTAGAGTTTTCTATATAGAGTATCATGTCATGGGCAAAAGGTGAATACTTCTCATTTTCCTTGCTGATTTGGATGTCTTTTATTTCTTCTTGTTGTTTGATTCCTGAGGCTAAGATTTCTAGTACTGTGTTAAATGACAGTGGTGAAGGTGGACATTCTGTCTTGTTCCTGACCATAGAGGAAAATCTCTCACTTCTTCTCATTGAGGATGATGTTAGCTGTGAGTTTTCCATATATGGTCTTTATTATGTTGAGGCATGTTCCCTCTAAACCTACTTTGTTGAGGGTTTTTATCATGAATGGATTTTGTATTTTGTCAAATGCTATTTCTGCATCTATGGAAAGGATCATATGTTACTTATACTATTTTTTTTATTAATGTAGCATATCACACTGACTGATGAGTGAATATGGAACCACCCTTGCAGCCCAGGAATTAATTCCACTTCATTGTGGTGGGTGACTCTTTTAAAGTATTGTTAGATTAAAATTGCTAGTATTTTGTTGAGAATTCTTGCATTAATGTTCCTTCAGGGATATTGGTCTGCACCTCTCTTTTTTTGTGGAGATTTTCTCTGGTTTTAGAAGCAGATAATTCATTCATAGAATTAATTTGAAAATTTTTTTCCATTTCCATCTTTTAGAATAGTTTGAGAACATAAGTATTAACTCTTCTTGAAATGATTGGTAGAATATTCCTGGGAAGCCATCTGGCCCTGGACTTATGTGTATTGGGGATTTTTGATTACTGATTAATTTGCCTTGCTTGTTGCAGGTCTGTTTATGTTTTCTATTTTTCTAGTTCAGTTTTGGTAGTTTATATGTTTCTAGGAATGTATCCATTTTTTCCAGGTTGTTCAATTTGTTTACACATTATTTTTCATAATATTCACATAATTATTTATCTACTCTATTGTTTGTTATTTCTCCCCTCTCATTTGTAATTTTATTTAGGTCCTTCTTCTTTTCTTTTTGACAAGTCTGGCTAGACATTTATCAACTTTATTTTTTCAAAGAGCCAGCCCTAGATTCATGGATCTGTTCCATTGTTTTGTTTATTTTCTAGAATATTCATTTCTGCTCTGATTTGTATTCTTTCTCTTCTTCTGTTCACTTTAGGCTTCATTTGTTGGTCTTTTTCTAGTTGCTTTAGCTGTAATGTTAGGGTCTTTATTTGAGATTTTTTTTGCTTCTTGAGGTAGCCTTTATTGTTATATACTTCTCTCTTGTGGCTCCTTACATTGCATCCCAAAGATTTTGGACCATGGTGTTTTCATTTTCATTTGTTTCAAGTTTTTTTTTTTTATCTCATCTTTAATTTCCTAGTTGTCCAATTTATTGTTATTAGCATGTTGTTTAACCTCCATGTACTTGTGGGTTTTCTTAATTTCTTCTTTGGCTGAACTCAGGTTTCATGTTGTTTTGGTCAGAGTATTCATGGTTATGATCGCAACCTTTTTATACTTGTTGAGGTCTGAATTGTGACCTAGTATGTTATCTCTTCTGGAGAATATCCCATAGGTACTTGAAAAGAATATGTATTCTGCTGCTTTAAGTAGAAATGATTTGAATATATCTATTAAATCCATCTGGTCCACTCTCCCATTCAAAGCCATTGCTTCTTTGTTGATTTTCTGCTTACACAATGTGTCCATTGATGTAAGTAGGGTGTTAAAGTTCCCTACTATTATTGTATTATTATCAATGGGTTCTTTTATATTGGTTATTAACTCTCTTATATATTTGGGTGCTCCCATGTTGAAAGCATAAATATTTATAATTGTTAGATATTCTTCTTGGATAGGCAATTTAATTACGATATAATGTCCTTTATGTCTTGTTAGTGTTTGGTTTAAAATCTAGTTTGTCTGATACAAATATTCCTACTCTTGATTTCATTTGACTTCTATTTGCATGGTAAATATTTCTCTATCCCCTCACTTTTAATCTGCAAATAACACAGAGCTAAAATAAGTCCCTTGTAGGTGGCAATGGATGAGTTATTTTCTTTTATCCATTCTGACATCCTATGTCTTTCAATTGAAGCATTTAGCTCATTAACATTTAGAATAATTATTGATTGATATGTATTTGGTACTATTTTATGACTTGTTTTGACATTGTTTCTGGAGATATTTTCTGTTTCTTTATGGGTTTTATCACTTTTGGTCTATCCTTTACACTCAAAGAGTCCCCTTTAGTATTTCTTGCAGTGTTGGTTTAGTGGTCACAAACTCCTTTATGTTTTTCTGGGAAACTCTCTAGCTCTCCTTCTTTTCTGAATGATAGCCTTGCTGGATAGAATATTCATGGCTGCAGATTTTTTTTTTTCCATTCAGCACATTGAATATATCATGTCACTCTCCTGGCTTGCCATGTTTCTGTGGAGAGATCTGCATGTAGCCTTATGGGTGGTCCCTTATAATTTAAGGACTTCTTTTATCTTGCTGCTCTTAGGAAATTTTTTTTATCTCTCTATTGCAAATTTTACTATGATGTTTCTTGGTGTTGGCCTGCTTTTGTTGATTTTGATGAGAGTTCTCTGTGTCTCCTGGATTTGGATGTCTGTTTCCTTCCCCAGATTAGGAAAATTTTAGGTCTTATTTCCTCAAATTAAACGTCTGCTCTTTTTTTCCCTCTCTTCCTCTGGGACTTCTATGATATGAATGTTACTAAATTTGATGGAGTCACTGAGTTTCCCTGTGTTTATTCTTATGATCCTTAATTCTTTCTTTTGTTCAGCTTCATTATTTTCCATTTTCTATCCTCTATATCACTTACTAATTTCTCTGTTTCTTCCATCCTTGTGGTAATTACATCTAGCCTGTTTTGAATCTCAGTTATTGTATTTTTTCATTTATGATGGTTTTAAAAAATTCTTTTATCTCTCTGGTAAGGGTCTCCATGAAGTCTTCCATTCTTTTCTCAAGGCCAGTGAATATCCTTATGATTGCTGATTGAAATTGAAATTCCCCATTAGAAATATTTCTCTTCTGATTAGATCTTTGGCTGTGACCATTTCTTTTTCTTTCTTTTGGGATGAATTCCTCCTTCTTGGCATTTGGTCTAAGTCTCTGTCTTCTACTCTGTTAGCAAACCCTGTTATGGTTCCTGCACCTGAGAGTAATTACTTTATGAGGAAAAGATCATATAGTGTCCAGGGCATGGTGCTTTAGGGAATGTCTCTGATGTGTGCTGTATGCACTCAGCTTTTGTATAGCCATTCTGTCCTTCATGGCATTCACCTGAAGAAGCTGCTCTTGCCTGCAGTGGGCTGTTTGGACCTTGGTCAGCATGTGACTAGTTGTAAATAGGTTTTCTCTGGTCTGCTTGTCAAATGAGAGCTGGTGATACTTCCACTATAACTGAAGCCTTGCAGGGCTCTCTATTTGGGAGACTGTGTGTAAATTTTCTGCTCATCTGGGGAAGGAGTTCACGTTGCTGGGACTTAGGCACACATGCAGGAGAAAAGTAGTGCCACCAGAGTGTAAGGGGGTGGGGCTTGGTTAGACAGTCACTGTGGGTGTTGTACTCTTTAGTACAGCTGGTTTATGTTGAGGAGTGGGGGAAGGAAATGGCTCACCAGCCATCTCCTTTGTCCCCAGAGAGGAGTTTCAGTGCATGCTACACTCAGACAAGCAATCCCAAAGGAGCACAAAATTCACCCTCCCCCCAATGCATCCCAGGCATTTTTCACAGAGCCACATTCATGCTATCTGTCTCCAATTGCTTGCTTGCCAGGAATAATGCAGTACAATTTGGGCTTTAACCCAGCCAAGCCTGCTGACTCTTAAAAC
The DNA here is from genome assembly GCF_963455335.1 of Martes martes. NCBI lineage: Eukaryota > Metazoa > Chordata > Mammalia > Carnivora > Mustelidae > Martes > Martes martes. Next base: position 63,726,724 of record NC_137897.1, read on the forward strand.
TCCAAACTTTAGGGATGTACTGTGGCAGAACCTGCTCTAGTCTTCTAGGGGAGGATCTCACCATGATGGGACTGATGCATGTTTGACTGAGAGGGGTAGTCATGCCAGAATGCAGAGGCATGGTGAGGGAGCTTAGACAGCAGAAGAGTAGGGGACCTCATTTCTTCTGGTCCCTTGAATTTAGCTAGATAACTATCAATTCATTCTAAACACCTATGGATTCAACCTGAGATGTAAGAAAATAATTGTTGGAATTCTGCAAATAGAAAAGTGAACAATTTTTGCAAGGTAAGAAGTGTGGAGAAGTGAATCTGAGGGGATAGATCAGAAAATAATTGGAGGGGGGAAGGAGGCTCTGTAATCCAGCTATGGCAAATTGATATGACCCTGGTGTTCAGAATCAGAACCTTTAGGAATCTGCTCCAGTGAAAGACATCCCTTCCTGAACGGTGCTCAGGTGGTGAGGCAGGGCAAAATCCTACATAAGACAGTGTGGCCTTGGTATCCTCAGAGTCACAGAATGAGCAGGGGTGCCTGAGCTAGCAGAGTTCCCAAATATTGGAATGGGGAAACCAGCTACAGTCAGTGAACCCAAGTGAGGGCTCTCAAATTGCTTTTCCATAAACTGCCAAATGCAGTATGGTTGGGCAAGAGTTATCCATGTGGGAACCCTGCAAAGGATGGAAAAAGAGGAAATATTTGCCTTCCCCTGGGAGGGACAGTGTGGGAATGTGCACTACCAGGTGACCCCTCCTCAGGTGGGGACACGGCAAAGGATAGAAATGCACTTCCCCCAGGAGAATTGATGTAAGCATGCACCAAAGGAGGCTGTAGAGTTTGACACAGACAAAAGTGAAAAGTACTTATCCCTGAGGATCTTTCAGCTCTGATGCTGGGATGGGGGTGTGGCTATTTTTATTTTCAACCTCTAAAGAGGTATGGAAAACCTTCAGGGAACATAAAGCAACCAGAAGCAGCTTACACTGAGCCCAGCATCCTGGCGTGGGGTGGTGCAACTCTGCCCAGGCAAAGACACCTAAGATTCAGTGAGGTGGGACTCTCCTCCAGAAGACCACTTGAAAGAACAGGTGAACACCAAGTTTACAAGCACACAAGACTCCAATACTCCAGTGGTAGGGGAACATAGTATCTAGAATTCAAGTTTTTTTCTAATTCATTTATTTTTTACTTTAAAATATTCCTATTCTTTTTTCTTTTTTTTTTCTTTTCAACTACTTTCTGTTTTTAATCAACTCTTTGTTTTTAAATCTTTTCATAACTTTCATTTTCTGCATTTACATTTTATAAATATATTCTATCTTTTTGGCTTCCTTTCACTGTATTCAATTTTATTTTTGTATACATATAACCTTTGTGATCTTTACAATTTGGGGATTTGGTGTGTTCTCACAAACAAACAAAATACACCTAGGACCAAGTGAATCACCCTATTTTGATCACAAGGGAGAATGTATTCTTTCCCCCCACTTTTTTTTTTCTTTATCTTTGCTTTTTCGGTTTCTGACTTCAGATTTGTCTGGTGTGTAATTTGCTTGGGTCATGGATGATATTTTTGCTTTTGTTCTCTCATTCATCCATTCTTCTCTGGGCAAAATGACTAGAAGGAGGAATCCACAACAAAAGAAATAACCAGAGGTAATACTCTGCCACAGATCTAATCGATATGGATATAAGTATAATATCAGAGCTGGAATTCAGGATAACAATTAAAAGTTCCTAGCTAGGCATAAAAAATACTAGAGAATCTCTTAGTGCAGAAATGAGACCAAATCAAACTAAAATTAAAAAATGTTCTAACTGAGAATCAGTCAAAATTGGATGCTCTAACAGCTAGGGTAAATGAGGAAGAAGATAGAGTAAGTGACATAGAAGATAACCAGATGGAAAGCACAGAAGCTGAGGAAAAGAAAGTAAAACAAGTAATGAGGGGATGTTTTGAGAAATCAGTGATGCCATAAAGCAAAACAATATTAGAATTATTGGGGTGCCAGAGGAAGAAGAAAGAGAGAGAGACACACAGAGAAGATACATTTGAGCAAATCATAGCTGAGAACTTCCCTAACCTGGGGAAGGAAGCAGGCGTATAAGTCCAAGAGGTAGAGAGGACCCCATTCAAAAAAATAAAAATAATAATAGATCAACACCCCAACATATAATAGTGAAGCTTGCAAGTTTCAGAGATAAAGAGAAAATCCTAAAAGCGACTTGAGACAAGAGGTTGTTAAACTGCAGGTGTAGGAACATTAGGCTGGCACCAGACTTATCCACAGGGATCTGGCAAGCCAGAAAGGGCTAGCATGACATATTCAGGGTACTAAATGAGAAAAACATGCAGCCAAGAATAATTTATCCAGGATGGCTGTCATTCAGAATGGAATGGAGAGAACGAGCTTCCAGGAGAAACAGAAACTAAAAGAACATGTAACCACTAAACCATCTCTACAAGAAATATTAAAATGGATCCTCTACGCAGAGAGAGAGCCCGAAAGTAACATAGACCAGAAATTTTAAAAAAAGACAATCTACAGAAACAGGGATTTTACAGGTAATACAATAGAACCAAATTCATATCTTACAATAGTTACTCTGAATGTAAATGGGCTAAATCCTCTAATCAAAAGACACAGGGTATCAGATTGGATAAAAAAGCAAGATGTATCCATATTCTGTCTACAAGATACTCATTTTAGACCTAAAGACACCTCCAGATTGAAAGTGAGGGGGCGAAGAAAAATTTATCATGCTAATGGGCCTCAAAAGAAAGTTGCAATAGTGATCCTTATATCAGATAAATTAGATTTTAAACCAAAGACTGTACTAAGGGATGAAGAGGAACATTATATCATACTTAAAGGGTCTATCCAACAAGAAGATACAACAATTATAAATATCATGCTCCTAAAATAACCAATTATATAAAACAATTAATAACCAAAGTAAAGAAACTGATTGATAATAATACAATAAGAGTAGGAGACTTCAACAACCCACTCATAGCAATGGACAGATCATCTAAGCAGAAGATCAACAAGGCACCAAGGGCTTTGAATGACACACTGCACCAGATGGACTTCACAGGTATAAACAGAGCATTCCAACTTAAAGAAAAAGAATACAAATTTTTCTCAAGAGCACATGAAACATTCTCCAGAATAGTTCACATACTGGGTCACAAATCAGGTCTCAGTGGATACCAAAAGATTATTCCCTGCTTATTTTCAGACCACAATGCTTTGGAACTTGAACTCAAGTACAAGAGGAAATTGGAAAGAACTCAAACACTTGGAGGCTAAAGAACATCCTATTAAAGAATGGATGGGTCAAGCAGGAAATCAAGGATTTAAAAAAATCATGAAAACAAATGAAAATGAATACACAGCTGTTCAAAACCTTTGGGATACAGCAAAGGCTGTCCCAAGAGAAAAAGAAAAAAAAAAAACAGCAATATAAGACTTTCTCAAAAAATTAGAAAAGTTACAAATATACAAGCTAACCTTACACCTAAAGGAACTGGAGGAAGAACAGCAAATATAGCCTAAGGTAAGCAGGGGGACAGAAATCATGAAGATTAGAGCAGAAATCAATGAACTAGAAATTAGAAAAAAACAGTAGAACAGATCAATGAAACTACACACTGGTTCACTGAAATGGTTTTTGAGATTGGTAAATCTCTAGCCAGACTTAACCAAAAGAAAAGAGAAAGGACCCAGATTAATAACATCATGAATGAAAGAGGAGACATCATGACCAACAACAAAGAAATATGAACAATTTAAAAAACATGTTAAGAGCAACTATATGCCAACAAGTTAGGCATTCTGGAAGAAATGGATGCATCCTGGGAATTTAAAAACTACTGAAACTGAAACAGGAAAAAATAGAAAACTGGAACAGATCCATAACCAGCAAGGAAATTGAAGCAGTAATCAAAAATCTCTCAACAAACAGTCTAGGGCCAGATAGCTTCCCAGGGGAATTCTATCAACCATTTAAATAAGAACTATTACCTATTCTTCTGAAGCTATTTCAGAAAGGATAGAAAGGCAAAATGAAGGTGGAGGGGAATTAGAGGGAGAGACAAACCATGAGAGTCTATAGACTCCAGGAAACAAACTGAGGGTTTTAGAAGGGAGAGGGGATGGGTGAGCTTGGTGATGAGCATTAAGGAGGGCATGGATTGCATAAAGTACTGGGTGTTATGCACAAACAGTGAATCATGGAACACTACATCAAAAACTAATGATGTACTATATGGTGACTAACATAAAATAATTAAAAAATAAATAAAAAGGGAAGAAAACTTCCAAACTCTTGTTCTCAGGCCAGCATTACCTTGTTCCTAAAACCAAAGACCCCATCAAAAAGAATTACAGACCAATATCCCTGATGAGCATCAATGCCAAAATTCTCACCAAGATACTAAACAACAGGCTCTAACAGTATGCTAAAAGGACTATTCACCACAACCAAGTAGGATTTATTCCTGTGCTGAAAGGGTGGTTCAACATTTGCAAATCAATCAATGTGATACATCACATTAATAAAAGAAAGGACAAGAACTTTATGACCCTCTCAATTGAAGCAGAAAAAGCATTTGACAAAATGCAGCATCCTTTCTTGATTAAAACTTTCCACAGTGTAGGGGTAGAGGGAACATACCTAATATCATAAGAGCTATCTGTGAAAAGCCACGTTAATATCATTCTTAGTGGGGAAAACCTGAAAGCTTTCTCCCTAAGATCAGGAACAAGACAGGGATGTCCACTCTCACCACTGTTGTTTAACGTAATACTAGATGTCCTCATCTTAGCAATCAGAAAAAAAAAAAAAGAAAGAAAAGAAATAAAAGGTATTTAAATTGGCAAAGAAGAAGTCTAACTTTCTTTCTTCTCAGATGACATGTTACTTTCTGTGGAAACCCAAAAAAGACTCCACCCCAACATTGCTAGAGTGCATACAGGAATTCAGTAAGATGGCAGAATATAAAACAAATGCTCAGAAATCAGTTACACTTTTATGCATTAAAAATGTGTCTGAAGAAAGAGAAATAAAGGAAATGGTCCCATTAACAATTGTAACAAAAACCTTAAGATACCTGGGAATAAATCTAACCTAAGAGGTAAAGGATCTGTACTCTTGAAACTACAGAACCCTTATTAATGTAACTGAGGAAGACACGAAGAGATGGAATGAAGCATTCCATGCTCATGGATTAGAAGAAGAAATATTGTGAAAATGTCTATGTTACCGAGGACAATCTACACATTCAATGCAATCCTTATCAAAATACCATCAACATTTTTCACAGAGGTGGAACAAACACTCCTAAAATTTGCATGGAACCAGAAAAAACACCAAATAGCCAAAGGAAAGTTGAAAAAGAAAACCAAAGCTGGAAGCATCATAATGCCTGACTTCAAGCTAAATTACAAAGCTGTAATAATCAATACAATATGGTAGTGGCATAAAAACAGACACATGGATCAATGGAAAAGAGAAGAGAACCCAGAAATAAACCTTCAACTCAATGGTCAACTAATCCTCAACAAATCAGGAAAGAGTATCCTGTGTGAATAGAACAGTCTCTTCAATAAATGGTACTGGACAGCCACATGCAGAAGAATGAAGCTGGACCATTTTCTTACACCATACACAAAAATAGTCTCAAAATGGATGAAAGATCTAAATGTGAGACAGGAATGCATCAAAATCCTAGAGGAGTAGACAGGCAATATCCTCTTTGACCCTAGCTGTAGTAACTTAGCAACTTCTTCCTAGACATATCTCTAAAGGCAAGGGAAACAAACAAACAAACAAAAAAGATGTATCCATGTTTCATTAAGATAAAAACTTCTGCACAGCAAAGGAAACAGTAAACAAAACTAAAAGGCAACCTATGGAATGGGATAAGTTACTCTCATAAGACATACCAGATAAAGAGCTGGTATCCAAGATCTATAAAGTACTTTTCAAACTCAACACCTAGTGGGTGCCTGGGTGGGTTTAGTTGGTTAAGTGAATGTGTTTGGCCCAGGTCATGATCCCGGAGTCCCGGGGTCAAGTCTTGCATCAAGCTCCCAGCTCTGCAGGGAGTCTATTTCTTTCTCTGACCTTTTCCCTTCTCATGCTTTCTCTCTCTCTCTCTCTCTCTCTCTCTCTCTCTCTCAAGTAAATAAATAAAATCTTTAAAAAAATTATTCAGGGGGGAAACAAGATGGCGGGGAAGTAGGAGGAGGCGCCGTTTCAACCTGTACGCTAAAGTGAGCTGATTACCTACCAAAGAACTCTGATCACCCATGAAATCAGCATGAGATCAGAATTATACACATCTGGATCTCTACAGGGGCAGAAGACGCCAGTGGGCAGGTAAAGCAGAGTGGGAACATTGGACTGATATCGGAAGATAAACAAAAGGGGGAGGGAGCCACCAGAGGTGACCGATTGGAAAGGAATACCCCAATATGAGAGTGACCTGCATCTGGGGACCAGCATTAACTTGGACTCTGGTTGAAAGCACTCAAAAAGAGCAAAGGATCGCGGGGGGGAAATTGTGGGAATCGGGGTGGCGAGGGACAGGGGCTTAAGTCCCCAGACCCAGGACAGCCTCCCGTGGCGCTGAGCCAGAGAGAGTGCGGTGGAGAAACCAGGTCTTGGTCCCTGAGCCGCCAGCGTGCCCTAGAACACATTGACTCCGGCTCCCGTGAGGGACTGGGAGCCACGCCAGACGGCAGATTGCGCACCCTGCTATCAGAGCTTGAGGTGCGCGCGCCCCACACCCTCCCCAGAGAGAGGTGTACAAAGGCCCAGCCTGGTGCTCTGGAACCCGCGCCAAGCTAGAGCCGGAGACGCCCCCGCCCCACACCCTCCCCTGGGAGAGGTGCGCAGAAGCCCAGTGCTCTTAGACCCGGAAAGACCAGGCACTCCCAGCCCGGGCCAGCAGGAAAATCTCAGTGTGCGATCACTGCTTGGAACCTCTCTGGCAGTCTGGAGCTGCCCAGACAGCCGACGCTGCCGTGGTTTTGGGTACAAGCAGGAGATCTTGTGTCCCCAGGGACCGCAACTAGGAACCTGCTCCACCAACGGCCAAGGGGGAATTTATATGGACTCTGCAGCACCCACAGGGGAGCAGACTGAGGCTCCTCTCTGAGAGGGAGGTCAAGGTGCAGTTTGCTTTCCTCTAAACCTCCAAAAACCATCAAAAGCTGTCAAAGTGAGAGAAAAGAAGTGAACAAACATAAAAACCTCCACAGAACAAAAGCCTGAAAAAACCGGTTTCCTCAGAGCCCACCCCCTTGAGGGGGGCGGGAGGACTTAACTCAGGAAACATCATTGACTGAAAACCCACGTGGCAGCCCCCTCCCCCAGAGAACAAACCAGGAAAGAAAAAAAAAAAAAGACTACAAGAGAACAACCACTACTACTTCTTAGATACAGCTTTTATGTTTAACTCATTCCCATTATCCTGGTTCATTTTTTTTTCTTTTTTTATATAGATAATTTTTTAACCAATTTACCATCACAGTGAGATGTCCAGTACAGCAAATTCCATAATAAACTTCTAATCTGAACTTTTTGATACATTCACCTGTGTTTTTCATTTGCTTTTCTATTTTTTTTTTAAATTTTAGTTTAGTTTAGGGGGGAGGAGTCAAGATGGCAGAGAAGTAGCAGGCTGAGACGACATCGGGTAGCAGAAGATCAGCTAGATAGCTTATCTAACCATTGTGAACACCTACAAATCCAATGGGAAATCGAAGAGAAGAGGAGCTACAATTCCAGAAACAGAAAATTGATCACTTTCTGAAAGGTAGGACCTGCGGAGAAGTGAATCCAAAGCGACGGGAAGATAGACCCCGGGGGGAGGGGCCAGCACCCGGCAAGCGGCGGAGCGACAGAGCACAAAATCTGGACTTTTAAAAGTCGGCTCCACTGGGAGACATCACTCCAGGAGCTAAACCGGGGGGAAACCCAGGCGGGGTCAGCATAACCCCAAGTCCCGCGGGGTCACAGGACTAGGGGTGTCTGAGTGCTGCAGAGCTCACAGGTATTAGAGCAGGGAAGCCGGCTACAGAGACAGAGCTGAGAAGTGAGCTCTAAGCCCGGGGTTACCTTGTGCCGGTCACAGGCTGGGTGGGCTCAGAGCGCGGCAGGAGGCCACGGAGACAAAAGCGACCCGGCATTTTCTCCAGCACCAGCAATTGACTGCTTTCCTCGAGGCACGACCGCAAGCCAGGGAGGCGGGGTCATTGGGCGCTTTGCTCTGAGAGCGCACTGAGGAGCCAACCCCCAAGCTCTCGGCTCCTCTGGGCCGAGAGATTGGGAGGCCGCCATCTTCATTCCCGTCCTCCGGAACTCTACGGAAAGCGCTCAGGGAACAAAAGCTCCCGAAAGCAAACCCAAGCAGATTACTTAGCCCGGCCCCTGGCAAGGGCGGTGCAATTCCGCCTGCGACAAAGACACTTGAGAATCACTACAACAAGCCCCTCCCCCAGAAGATCAACAAGAAAGCCATCCAAAACCAGCTTCAGTCACCAAGAACAGCAGAATTCCACAGCAGGAGAAAGCAAATCTTATCTGGACAAAATGACAAGGCAGAAAAACTCACCACAAAAAAAAGAACAAGAGGCCGTACCGAAGGCTGGAGACCTAATCAATATGGACATAGGTAACATGACAGATCTAGAGTTCAGAATGACAATTCTCAAGGTTCTAGACGGGCTCAAAAAAGGCAGAGAAGTTATTAGAGAAACCCTCTCCGGAGAGATAAAAGCCCTTTCTGGAGAAATAAAAGAACTAAAATCTAACCAAGTTGAAATCAACAAAGCTATTCATGAGGTGCAATAAAAAATGGAAGCTCTCACTGCCAGGATAAAAGAGGCAGAAGAAAGAATTAGTGACATAGAAGACCAAATGACAGAGAATAAAGAAGCTGAGCAAAAGAGAGACAAACAAATACTGGACCACAAGGAGAGAATTCGAGAGATAAGTGACACCATAAGACGACACAACATTAGAATAATTGGGATTCCAGAAGAAAAAGAAAGAGAGAGGGGAGCAGAAGGTATATTGGAGACAATTATTGGAGAGAATTTCCCTAATATGGCAAAGGGAAAAAACCTCAAAATCCAGGAAATGCTAAGAACGCCCCTCAAAATCAATAAAAATAGGTCCACACCTCGTCATCTGATAGTAAAATTTTCAAGTCTTGGCAACAAAGAGAAAATCCTGAAAGCAGCCCGGGAAAAGAAGTCCGTAACATACAAGGGTAAAAACATTACATTGGCAGCGGACCTATCCACAGAGACCTGGCAGGCCAGAAAGAACTGGCATGATGTATTCAGAGCACTAAACGAGAAAAACATGCAGCCAAGAATACTATATCCGGCTAGGCTATCATTGAAAATAGAAAGAGAGATAAAGAGCTTCCAGGACAAACAAAAGCTGAAAGAATTTGCAAACACCAAACCAGCTCTACAGGAAATATTGAAAGGGGTCCTCTAAGCAAAGAGAGACCCTAAAAGTAATAGATCAGAAAGAAACAGAGACAATATACAGTACCAGTCACCTTACAGGCAATACAATGGCAATAAATTCATATCTCTCAATAGTTACCCTGAATGTTAATGGGCTAAATGTCCCAATCAAAAGACACAGGGTATCAGAATGGATAAAAACAAAACCCATCAATATGTTGCCTACAAGAAACTCATTTTAGACCCGAAGACACCTCCAGATTTAACATGAGGGGGTGGAAAACAATGTACCATGCTAATGGACATCAGAAGAAAGCTGGGGTGGCAATCCTTATATCAGATCAATTAGATTTTAAGCCAAAGACTGTAATAAGAGATGAGGAAGGACACTATATCATATGCAAAGGGCCTGTCCAACAAGAAGACCTAACAGTCTTAAATATCTATGCCCCTAACATGGGAGCAGCCAACTATATAAACCAATTAATAACAAAATCAAAGAAATACATCGACAGTAATACAATCATAGCAGGGGACTTTAACACTCCCCTCACTGAAATGGACAGATCATCGAAGCAAAAGATCAACAAGGAAATAAAGGCCTTAAATGACACACTGGACCAGATGGACATCACAGATATATTCAGAACAATCCATCCCAAAGCAACAGAATATACATTCTTCTCTAGTGCACATGGAACATTCTCCAGAATAGACCACATCCTGGGTCATAAATCAGGTCTCAATCGGTACCAAAAGATTGAGTTCATTCCCTGCATATTTTCAGACCACAATGCTCTGAAGCTAGAACTCAATCACAAGAGGAAATTTGGAAAGAACGCAAATATATGGAGACTAAACAGCATCCTTCTAAAAAATGAATGGGTCAACCAGGAAATTAAAGAAGAATTGAAAAAAATCATGGAAACAAATGATAATGAAAACACAACGGTTCAAAATCTGTGGGACACAACAAAGGCAGTCCTGCGAGGAAAATATATAGCAGTGCAAGCCTTTCTCAAGAAACAAGAAAGGTCTCAAATACACAACCTAACCCGACACCTAAAGGAGCTGGAGAGAGAACAACAAAGAAAGCCTAAACCCAGCAGGAGAAGAGAAATCATAAAGATCAGAGCAGAAATCAATGAAATAGAAACTACAAAAACAATAGAACAAATCAACAAAACTAGGAGCTGGTTCTTTGAAAGAATTAATAAGATTGATAAGCCCCTGGCCAGACTTATCAAAAAGCAAAGAGAAAGGACGCAAATAAATAAAATCATGAATGAAAGACGAGAGATCACAACCAACACCAAAGAAATACAAACAATTATAAGAACATATTACGAGCAACTCTACGGCAACAAATTTGACAATCTGGAAGAAATAGATACATTTCTAGAGATGTATAAACTACCACAACTGAACCAGGAAGAAATAGATAACCTGAACAGACCCATAACCAGTAAGGAGATTGAAATAGTCATCAAAAATCTCCAAACAAACAAAAGTCTAGGACCAGATGGCTTCCCAGGGGAATTCTACCAAACATTTAAAGAAGAATTAATTCCTATTCTCCTGAAACTGTTCCAAAAAATAGAAATGGAAGGAAAACTTCCAAACTCATTCTATGAGGCCAGCATCACCTTGATCCAAAAACCAGACAAGGATCCCACCAAAAAAGAGAATTAGAGACCCATATCCTTGATGAACACAGATGCAAAAATTCTCACCAAAATACTAGCCAATAGGATCCAACAGTACATGAAAAGGATTATTCACCACGACCAAGTGGGATTTATTCCAGGGCTGCAAGGTTGGTTCAACATCCGCAAATCCATCAATGTGATACAATACATTAATAAAAGAAAGAGTAAGAACCATATGATACTCTCAATAGATGCTAATAAAGCGTTTGACAAAGTGCAGCATCCCTTCCTGATTAAAACTCTTCAAAGTGTAGGGATAGAAGGCACATACCTCAATATTATCAAAGCCATCTATGAAAAACCCACTGCAAATATCATTCTCAATGGAGAAAAACTGAAAGCTTTTCCGCTAAGGTCAGGAACACGGCAGGGATGTCCGTTATCACCACTGATGTTCAATATAGTACTAGAAGTCCTAGCCTCAGCAATGAGACAACAAAAAGAAATTAAAGGCATCCAAATTGGCAAAGAAGAAGTCAAACTATCACTCTTTGCAGATGATATGATACTATATGTGGAAAACCCAAAAGGCTCCACTCCGAAACTGCTAGAACTTATACAGGAATTCAGTAAAGTGTCAGGATATAAAGTCAATGCACAGAAATAAGTCGCATTTCTTTACACTAACAACAAGACAGAAGAAAGAGAAATTGAGGAGTCAGTCCCATTTACAATCGTACCCAAAACCATAAGATACCTAGGAATAAATCTAATCAAAGAGGCAAAGAATCTATACTCAGAAAACTATAAAGTCCTCATGAAAGAAATTGAGGAAGACACAAAGAAATGGAAAAATATTCCATGCTCATGGATTGGAAGAATAAATATTGTGAAAATGTCTATGCTACCTAAAGCAATCTACACATTTAATGCAATCCCTATCAAAATCCCATCCATTTTTTTAAAGAAATAGAACAAATAATCCTAAAATTCATATGGAACCAGAAAAGACCTCGAATACCCAAAGGAATATTGAAAAAGAAAGCCAAAGTCGGTGGCATCACAATTCCAGACTTCAAGCTCTATTACAAAGCTGTCATCATCAAGACAGTATGGTACTGGCACAAAAACAGACATATAGACCAATGGAACAGAATAGAGAACCCAGAAATAGACCCTCAACTCTATGGTCAACTAATCTTCAACAAAGCAGGAAAGAATATCCAATGGAAAAAAGACAGCCTCTTCAACAAATGGTGCTGGGAAAATTGGACAGCCACATGCAGAAAAATGAAATTGGACTATTTCCTTACACCACACACGAAAATAGACTCAAAATGGATGAAGGACCTCAATGTGAGAAAGGAATCTATCAAAATCCTTGAGGAGAATACAGGCAGCAACCTCTTTGACCTCAACCGCAGCAACTTCTTCCTAGGAACATCGCCAAAGGCAACAGAAGCAAGGGCAAAAATGAACTATTGGGATTTCATCAAGATCAAAACTTTTGCACAGCAAAGGAAACAGTTAACAAAACCAAAAGACAACTGACAGAATGGGAGAAGATATTTGCAAAGGACATATCAGAGAAAGGGCTAATAGCCAAAATCTATAAAGAGCTTATCAAACTCAATACCCAAAGAACAAATAATCCAGTCAAGAAATGGGCAGAGGACATGAACAGACATTTCTGCAAAGAAGACATCCAGATGGCCAACAGACACATGGAAAAATGCTCCACGTCACTCGGCATCAGGGAAATACAAATCAAAACCACAATGAGATACCACCTCACACCAGTCAGAATGGCTAAAATTAACAAGTCAAGAAATGACAGATGCTGGCGAGGATGCGGAGAGAGGGGAACCCTCCTACACTGCTGGTGGGAATGCAAGCTGGTGCAACCACTCTGGAATACAGTGTGGAGGTTCCTCAAAAAACTGAAAATAGAGCTACCCTACGACCTAGCAATTGCACTACTGGGTATATATCCTAAAGATACAAACGTGGTGCTCCGAAGGGGCACGTGCACCCGAATGTTTATAGCAGCAATGTCCACAATAGCCAAACTGTGGAAAGAGCCTAGATGTCCATCAACAGATGAATGGTTAAAGAAGATGTGGTATATATACACAATGGAATGCTATGCAGCCATCAAAAGACACGAAATCTTGCCATTTGCGATGACGTGGATGGAACTAGAGGGTATCATGCTTAGCGAAATAAGTCAATCGGAGAAAGACAACTATCATATGATCTCTTTGATATGAGGAAGTGGAGATGCAAGGCGGGGGGGGGGGTTGGGGGGAGGTAGGAAAAGAAAAAATGAAAAGATGGGATTTGGAGGGAGACAAACCATAAAAGACGCAATCTCAAGAAACAGACTGAGGGTTGCGGGGGGGAGGGGGGACAGGAGAGGGTGGTGGGGAAATGGACATTGGGGAGGGTATGGGCTATGATGAGTGCTGTGAAATGTGTAAACCTGACGATTCACAGACCTGTACCCCTGGGGATAAAAATACAATTATATGTTTATTAAAATAAAAAAATTAAAAAAAAAGTTAGTTAATTTAGTCCAGTATATTCCTTTTTTATTTTTATTTTCTAATATTCATATAGAATTAAACTTCAAGGTAACCCCCTTTCTCCAATCAATGCTACCCCTATAGGTAAACCAATATTTAATCCCCCTTTATCTTAGGAAGGTTGAGTCCTTTAACAAAGATATCAAGATACATCCAGGAAGACTCAAAATAACCTTCCTCACTCACACTGAGAATCTATTACCATGCTCCCATCTTTTTCTTCCACCAGTGTTTCTCTGTATTTGTGTTTGTCCTGATAGTATATAAATCTTATACTTGGGGTACATTTTGATGAGGTTCTTATTTTTTTTGCTTATATACATATATATATATTTTTTCTCTTGTCATATACTTTTATCAGTCTTTTTGTTTGTCTGTTTTTGTTTGTATACTTCATAAATCTTACCTTGGGGCCCATTTGGGCTGAACCCTCTCTTTTATCTTCCCTTTTTTCCCTCTCTCTCTCTCTCTCTCTCCCTCTCTCTCTCTCTCTTTTTTCTTTTTCTTTTCTTTTTTCTCTCATTTGGGTGGGGAATCCTGAGTGCTCAGAAGTGTTCTAGGGTGCACCTTGACTGCACCACGGTCGATACATCCAGCTACATCTGTTCAGTCATCTCTCACCAAAATGACTAGGAGGAGGAATCCCCAACAGAAGAAAAATACAGAGGATGGACCTTCTGCAACAGAGCCAACGGCTATCAACATAGACAATATGTCGGAAAGAGAATTCAGGCTAACAATTATCCAGGCAATAGCTAGGTTGGAGAAAGCCATGGATGACCAAACGGAATTGATTAAGGCAGAATTGAAAGCCACCAGGGAGGATGTTCACAATGTTAGGGCAGAGCTGAAAGCCACCAGGGATGAGGTTCACAATGCTCTCAATGAGTTCCAATCTAATCTAAATTCTCTAAAAGCTAGGGTAACTGAGACAGAAGATAGAATTAGTGATCTGGGGGACAAACAGATAGAGAGAAAGGATCAGGAGGAAGCCTGGAACAAACAGCTTAGAAGCCACGAAAACAGAATCAAGGAAATAAATGATGCCATGAAACATTCCAACATTAGAATTATTGGAATCCCTGAAGGGGAGGAGAAAGAAAGAAGTCTAGAAGATATAGTGGAAAAAGTTCTTCATGAAAATTTTCCCAATCTCATGAATGGAACCAGCGTTCATGTACTAGAGGCAGAATGGTCTCCCCCCAAGACTATAGATTCCAAAAAAAATCCAGGCACCTGATATTAAAATTCAGAAATCATAATTGTAGATACAATCTCTTGAAAGCCGCTAGGACAAAGAGGCTCCTTACGTACAGAGGAAAGCCCATCAGAATAACATCAGACCTGTCCACAGAGACCTGGCAAGCCAGAAAGGCTGGCAAGATATATTCAGAGCACTAAATGAGAAGAACATGCAGCCAAGAATACTTTATCCAGCACGACTGACATTCAAAATGGATGGAGAGATAAAGAGTTTCCAAGACCGGCAAGCCTTAAAAAGCTATGCAACCACCAAGCCGACACTGTAGGAAATATTAAGGGGGGTTCTATAAAAGAGGAAAAATCCTAAGAATAACATTGAACAGAAATATAGAGACAATCGACAGAAAGAAAGACTTCAAAGATAACACGATGTCAATAAAAATGTATCTTGTAATAATCACTTTCAATGTGAATGGCCTAAATGCGCCCATAAAATGACACAGGGTGGCAGATTGGATAAAACGACAGGACCCATCCATATGTTGTCTACAAGAGACCCATTTTGAACGTAAAGATACACCCAGACTGAAAGTGAAGGGATGGAGAAGCATCTTTCATGCCAATGGGCCTCAAAAGAAGGCCGGGGTAGCGATTCTCATATCAGATAAAATAGATTTTAAAATAAAGACGGTAGTCAGAGATACAGAAGGATATTACATCATTCTTAAAGGGACTATCCACCAAGATGATCTAACAATTGTAAATATCTATGCCCCCAATATGGGAGCAGCCAATTACATAAGAAAACTACTAATCAAGATAAAGAGTCATATTGATATGAATACATTAATATTAGGAGATCTTAACATGCCTCTCTCAGAAATAGACAGATCATCGAAGCAGAAAATCAATAAAGAAACAAGAGCATTGAATGACACATTGGACCAGATGGACCTCATAGATATATACAGAACATTCCACCCTAAAACAACAGAATACTCATTCTTCTCAAGTGCACATGGAACCTTCTCCAGAATAGACCACATACTGGGTCACAAATCAGGGCTCAACCGATACCAAAAGACTGAGATTATTCCCTGCATATTCTCAGATCACAATGCTTTGAAACTGGAGCCCAATCAGAAGGAAAAGTTCAGAAGGAACTCAAACACCTGGAAGCTAAAGACCACCTTGCTTAAGAATGCTTGGATCAACCAGGAGATCAAAGAAGAACTTAAACAATTCATGGAAAACAATGAAAATGAAGACACTTCACTCCAAAACCTATGGGATACAGCAAAGGCGGACTTAAGGGGGAAATACATAGCCATCCAAGCCTCCCTCAAAAAAAATTGAAAAATCCAGAATACACCAGCTGTCTCTACACCTTAAAGAACTGGAGAATCAACAACAAATCAAACCAACTCCACACGTAAGGAGGGAAATAATCAAGATTAGAGCAGAGATCAATGAGGTAGAAACCAGAGATACAGTAGAACGTATCAATGAAACTAGAAGCTGGTTTTTTGAAAGAATCAATAAGATTGATAAACCATTGGCCACACTAATCCAAAAGAAAAGAGAGAAAGCCCAAATTAATAAAATTATGAATGAAAAGGGAGAGATCACAACTAACACCAAGGAAGTAGAAACAATCATCAGAAGTTATTATCAACAGTTATATGCCAATAAGCTAAGCAACCTAGATGAAATGGATGCATTCCTGGAAAACTATAAACTCCCAAAATTGAACCAGGAAGAAATTGACACCCTGAATAGACCGATACGTAGTAACAAGATTGAAGCAGTGATGAAAAGCCTCCCAAAAAACAAGAGCCCAGGACCTGACCGATTCCCTGGGAAATTCTACCAATCTTTCAAAGAAGAAATAACACCTATTCTCCTGAAGGTGTTTCAAAAAATTGAAGCAGAAGGAAAACTTCCAGACTCTTTTTATGAAGCCAGCATTACCCTGATCCCCAAACCAGGCAAAGACCCTACCAAAAAGGAGAATTTCAGACCAATATCCCTGATGAATATGGATGCAAAGATTCTCAACAAGATCCTAGCAAACAGGATCCAACAGCACATTAAAAAGATTATCCACCATGACCAGGTGGGATTCATCCCTGGGTTACAAGGATGGTTGAACATTCGCAAATCAATCAATGTGATAGAACAAATCAAGAAGAGAAGAGAGAAGAACCACATCGCCCTCTCAATGGATGCAGAAAAAGCATTTGATAAAATCCAGCATCTGTTCCTGATTAAAACGCTTCAAAGTATAGGGATAGAGGGAACATTCCTGAACTTCATCAAATCTATCTATGAAAGACCCACAGCAAATATCATCTTCAATGGGAAAAGCTTGCAGCCTTCCCGTTAAGATCAGGAACACGACAAGGATGCCCACTCTCACCACTCTTGTTCAATATAGTATTAGAAGTCCTAGCAACAGCAATCAGAAAACAAAGAGGAATAAAAGGTATCCAGATTGGCAAGGAAGAAGTCAAACTCTCTCTCTTTGCAGATGGCATCATTCTTTATATGGAAAACCCAAAAGACTCCACCCTCAAACTACTAGAACTCATACAGCAATTCAGTATCTTGGCAGGATACAAAGTCAATGTCTAGAAATCAGTGGCTTTCTTATACACTAACAATGAAAATACAGAAGGGGAAATTAGAGAATTGATTCCATTTACTATAGCACCAAGAACCATAAGATACCTCGGAATAAACCTAAGCAAAGAGGTTAAGGATCTGTACTTGAGGAACTACAGAACACTCATAAAACAATTTGAAGAAGACACAAAAAGATGGAAGACCATTCCATGCTCTTGGATCGGAAGAATAAACATTGTTAAAATGTCCATACTGCCTAGAGCAATCTATATTTTTAATGCCATTCCAATCAAAATTCCACCGGTATTTTTCAAAGAGCTGGAGCAAATAATCCTAAAATTTGTATGGAATCAGAAGAGACCCCGAATTGCTAAGGAAATGTTGAAAAACAAATATAAAACTGGCGGCATCAAGTTACCTGATTTCAAGCTTTACTACAAAGCTGTGATCACCAAGATAGCATGGTACTGGCATAAAAACAGACACATAGACCAGTGGAACAGAGTAGAGAGCCCAGTTATGGACCCTGAACTCTATGGTCAAATAATTTTCGACAAAGCAGAAAAAAATTATACAGTGGAAAAAAGACAGTCTTTTCACTAAATCTGCTGGGAAAACTAGACAGCTATATGTAGAAGAATGAAACTTGACCATTCTCTTACACTGTACAAAAAGATAAACTCGAAATGGATAAAAGACCTCAATGTGAGACAGGAATCCATCAGAATACTCGAGGAGAACATAGGCAGTAACCTCTTTGATATCAGCCACAGCAAGTTCTTTCAAGATATGTCTCCAAAGGCAAAGGAAACAAAAGCAAAAATGAACTTTTGGGACTTCGTCAAGATCAAAAGCTTCTGCACAGTGAAGGAAACAGTCAACAAAACAAAGAGGCAACCCACGGAATGGGAGAAGACATTTGCAAATGACAGTACAGACAAAAGTTTGATATCCAGGATCTATAAAGAACTCCTCAAACTCAACACACACAAAACAGACAATCATATCAAAAAATGGGCAGAAGATATGAACAGACACTTCTCCAATGAAGACATACAAATGGCTATCAGACACATGAAAAAATGTTCATCATCACTAGCCATCAGGGAGATTCAAATTAAAACCACATTGAGATACCACTTTACACCAGTTAGAATGGCCAAAATTAGCAAGACAGGAAACAACGTGTGTTGGAGAGGATGTGGAGAAAGGGGAACCCTCTTAAACTGTTGGGGGGAATGCAAGTTGGTGCAGCCACTTTGGAGAACAGTGTGGAGATTCCTCAAGAAATAGAGCTTCCCTATGACCCTGCAATTGCACTACTGGGTATTTACCCCAAAGATACAGAGGTAGTGAAAAGAAGGGCTATCTGTACCCCAATGTTTATAGCAGCCATGGCCACGGTCGCCAAACTGTGGAAAGAACCAAGATGCCCTTCAACGAATGAATGGATAAGGAGATGTGGCCCATATACACTATGGAGTATTATGCCTCCATCAGAACGGACGAATACCCACCTTTTATAGCAACATGGACGGGACTGGAAGAGATTATGCTGAGTGAAATAAGTCAAGCAGAGAGAGTCAAGTATCATATGGTTTCATTTATTTGTGGAGCAGAACAAATAACATGGAGGACAAGGGTAGATGCAGAGGAAAAGGGAATTGAGGGAAATTGGAAGGGGAGGTGAACCATGAGAGACTATGGACTCTGAAAAACAACCTGAGGGTTTTGAAGGGGCGGGGGGTGGGAGGTTGGGGGAACTAGGTGGTGGGTATTAGGGAGGGCACGGATTGCATGGAGCACTGGGTGTGGTGAAAAAACAATGAATACTCTTACGCTGAAACGAAATAAAAAATTAAAAAAAATATTCAACACCCAAAAAACTTGTAATCCAGTCCAGAAATGGGCAGAAGACATGAAGAGATATTTCTCCAAAGAAGGCATTCAAATGGCCAACAGAAACATGATAAAATGCTCCACATTACCTGGCATCAGGGAAATACAAATCAAAACCACAGTGAGATACCACCTTACACCAGTCAGAATAGCTAAAATGAACAAGACAGGGAAGAACAAATATTTGTGAGAATGAGGAGATAGGTAAACCCTCTTCCACTGTTGGTGGGAATGAATGCTGGTACAGCCACTCTGGAAAATGTATGGAAGATCCTCAAGAAGTTAAAAATAGTGCAACCCAGTACTCAGCAATTGCACTACTAGGTATTTACCCCAAAGATGCAAATATAGAGATACAGAGGGGCATCTGTACCCTAATGTTCATAGCAGCAATGTCCACAATAGCGAAACTATGGTAAGGGTCCAGACATCCATCAAAAAATGAGTGGATAAAGAAGATGCGGTATATATATAATGGAATATTACTCAGCCATCAGAAAGCATGAATACTTACAATTTACATTGATGTGGATGGAACTGGAGGGTATTATGCTATACAAAATAAGTCAATCAGAGAAAAACAATTATCATATGATTTCACTCATACATGGAATATAAAAACAGCACAATGGATCACAGGGGAAGGGTGGGAAAACTAAATGGGAAGTCATCTAACAGTGAGAAAAACCATGAGTGACTCTTAAGTATAGGGTTACTGAGGGTTACAGGAGAGGATGTGGGTGGGGGGATGGGGTAATTGGGTGATGGGCATTAAGGAGGGCATGTGATGTGATAAGCACTGGGTGTTATGAACAACTGATAATGTATTGAACACAAATTCTGAAACTAGTGATGTACTATAAGTTGGGTAATTGAATTCAAAAAAAGACAATGCAGGGGCATGGGATTTCAAGTAAGGAGTCTAAATGGCCAGCGTCAGGGAGAGAAGCCCTTGGGAAATTTCTCTGTGCCTGTGCTGAGGAAGGGTGGAATGGAAGTGCTGCTTCCTGGCTCTTTTGTCCCTGAAGAACTGGGTCTGTGAATGGAAATTCCCACAGATGTGCTTTAAGTAGAGGGGACAGTGTCCCCCCCATGTGCCTTAGGCAATCCTCAGATGACACTGTCTGACCTGGGGTTGTTTGCCTGCCTTCTCTCCAGGAGTAGGACAGTGCCCTGTGAGCTCTATCCCAGCCAAGCCTGCAGACCTTTAAAACTCGAGTCTTTGAGCCCTGCTGGTTGCAAAAAGTCAGGAAAATCAGCCCCTCTTGTTTTACCACCCAATAGATTTGGGGAAGCGTTCCCCTTGTGCATTTCCTGGTGTGTCCCCCCCCACCTTTCTCAGCAACAAGGGCTCACTCCCCTTTACAGTACCCACAATCTATTTCCCCTCCAAATCATGTTTTCATACGTCCTAAATTCCTCTATGTGGCTTCTCATCTACCTTTTATGGTGCAGTTTGTTCTGTCTACCCTCAGTTCAATTTCTTGTGTATTCAGAATGATTTGATAGTTATTGAAGTGTGTTCAAGGGCCAAGACAAGCGTAGGGTCCTCCTACTATGCCACCATCTTTGCTCTTCACTGCCCCCCCAATAAAGATTTTGAGAAAGGGAAACAGTAGAAAAAAAGAAATCAGAATTAAATTCAAGACTAATTTGAACGTAATAAAAAATCAAAAGGGAATGATAATACAAAATGATATATATCTATTTTGGAGGTCAGCCTCTCTTTTGAAATCTCACCAAGTTTATTAGCAGTAAGTACACATTGACCATAGAGAAACCTGGACAGTTTGATTAACCGATGAAATAGGCATAATTTGCATGCGGTGGAAGTGGGAGTAGAAAATCCTTGCCTTATTTTTAGAAGCCCTATAAAAAAATACCACATGAAAGAAAGGAATTATGGTTAAAAAGTTACTGGCACCCTGCTCTTAACTATTAGGCCAGTTATTCAGAATAAAGAAAAACATTTTCTCATGGAGTTTTCTAAAGCAGCTGATTTAAATTTGTCCACTCCTTCACCTCTCTATGAAAAAAACAAACAAACAAACAAAAAAAAACTCTGTATCTAGGGTTTTCCCTGCAAAGATGGCTTCACATTGACATCTTGGGGTTCTTATATGCAGTGGACTTGAAAGTCTCTGGAGATTTAGAAATCTACTTGAAATTTTTGCATATCCACTGGGAATTGGAGTATATATATATATATATATACTCCAATCTATATCTATATCTATAGATATAGATATAGATATATATATATCCTGTAGTAAATATATCTATATATATAGATATAGATATAGATCTATATCTATATCGATATAGATATAGATCTATATCTGGCTGGTTAACTATATATATAGTTAACGAGCCAGAACCCAGTTCCCAGTGGTTTTCATGCCAGCCATCCAGGTCCAAGGACCAAGGGGGTCACATAGGACCATCCAAGAGGGTACTTACCTTCACACAGGATGGAAATCAAACGTGAGCCAACAGAAGGTGAAAACATAGTTTACTGGAGAGAGAAAGAGAAAAAGTGCAGATAACAGACTGAATATGTGTTCGGGAGACTCAGAAAAGAAAGGGGTGAGTCTAATCTTGATTTGGGTCTGGGGATTTTACTGAAGATGGAAGTCTGGTATACATTTCCTCTCAGGGATCTAGGAACCAGTTAGAACAAAGACCAGGGCCAAGGTGTTATTACTCGGAGTCTGGGGTTGGGGGTGGGTGGACCTTGGTGTCAAGATGTCTAGCTCTGGTGGTCTGGGATTCACATACGATACCCTTGATAAATAGCAGTTATTTATTCTAGAGAATTGTTAACTCCTTGTCCCTTACAAGGAGGACTTATGCTATTTGTATTACAAGACATGTATAAGGTTGGGTGGGGATGCAGGTCTAGCAAGAATAGAATCTAGAAAAGAAGCTAAGGGAAAAACAACAACAGCAACAACAGAAAGAGCTTTTTCTCTCATGGAGTCTCTTTGATTTTCCTGTCTCAACTTCTCCATTGGATTTGTATCCTCCTTATTCTTATAAGGGGTTTTGAAGGGCAAAGATCTCTTCTATAGCTTCTTTAGGTCGAAAGGGATTGTAGACCCTACCTATTGAGAAGCATAAAAATCCTGAGCTATCTCATTAAATGATGGACCCCTAGTTGCAGATTGTTTGCCTTGGAGGTGTTCATGAGGCTTCATCATAAGAATGTCTCCCGCAGTTTCCATTCAGATAATCTATCTGTCATATTTAGGCAGAGTAACCCTAGAGGGTTGCTGATTTGGCTGTTAGATCTAGGGATTTTTATGGATTTGTTGGTCGGCTGTTTAATCTGATTAACCTTCTATGTGCCTGTCACCCAATCAGGTTTTTGTCATCTACCTATCACATGGGAAAGGGTGGCAAGCTCCTTCCAGGGTGGTGTAAAATCCTTTTAAGGGTGATTTCCTCTTAAAGTAGGCAGGGGGGTGGGGCAGCTCTTGTCCCTGCCTGCTTTTCTTCTAACTATCCTTCATTATTTACATCTTTTTCACAGTCTCTACTTTCCTACATACAAAGTTGTTTTCCTAATTTCCATCAGTCTTACTTATATTTAGGAAAATTTTAACTCTTAGGAGCCTTAGTATCCAGTGAAAATTGAGTAATAACCAATTGTGAACTATCTGTTACACTAGAATTCTTTAGATATGAAATTCATGAATACATTTCACAATTCTTAAAAACATGTTTTTCTATAGTGTAATCTTTCAATAAGCTTTCTGTAGTGTAAGTTTTTCAACAGTATAATCTTTCAATAAGCTTTCTATAGTGTAATCTCTTCAATAGTGTATTGAAAAAATACATTTGAAAGTATTTCAAAATACTTTTTTAAAGTATGTTAATCAAGACCTAAGTATCCTGGTTTTCTGCAACAAGAAGCCAACAACACAAACCTACACTCAGTAATCAATGCTTTGGTATTTTATCTTATTCCGAAAAGACTTAGATATCTAGTGAATTCAATCCAATTTATCATTTAACTTAGGAAAACTTCAAAGTTTCGGGTTGCCAGAAATTCTGAAAGCTATTTAAATATTTTACCTATAAACCTTTTTATTTATTCAACCTACTTGTTCTTAACAATTACAAATGAAAACTCTTATGAGACAGGGAAAATTAACCAACATTTTAAGTTATCTTTTTGCTAACAAATCGTAAGAAATCACATGAGCTTATTTGACCTTTAATAAACCTTGGTAAAATAAAAGCATTACATTCAATCTGATAAAGCTAAAGACATGTCTCTCTTATTTAAACTAAAAACTTAAATTAGCTTTAATATAGATATTGCACCAGTGTCCTTTAAAAGTCAATTCATTTTTTTCCCCACTGTCAATTTTATTTGGGCACCTGTGAGGAAATCTGAAGTGGGTGGTTTAAGTCCAAGGGAGTTCCTGGTTCAATTCATGTTGATTTAGAAGGTGTTCCAGTTTGACCCTCATAAGAAGGTGGCCCTAGGGCCTAACATCTTGGGGTGCTCTTTACTTCTTGGTAGTGAAAACAGGAGAAGCAGGAGCCAATGGCACCAGAGGCACAGAGGATGATATAGAAGCCAATTACGTAAGTTGTGCCCATGGTGGGCAGGAGGAAGGAGAGGTGGAAAACCCTTTTTCCTATGGCCATCCATCTTACAGAAGGTACATTTACGGGTGTAAGGACCTATTTTATATTTTTATTTTAGCTGGAGGCTTCCATTGAAGTTAAACAATAATTTTGTTGTTTAACCCTTAAACTGTCCCTGCTCCCCTTCCCCCAGGGGACTTAAAAACAAGTCCTGGAAGCCAGTTCCAGGTAACAAAGCCCAGGTACAAGGGTGGGTCAGGCCAGGTGGAGACATCCGATCAGTGGGGGCGCATACTGTCTCCTAGCTACCAAGGTGATGGGCTAGTTTCCATGGCTACTGTGGGGTGAATTGTAATTCAATTAGCCACCTGTGTGTGGCCAGGCCCAACCACACGACCTTTGCTCTATAAAAGTTAGTCTGGAAAGCAGGGAGGGGTTGTCCTCTCTGTAGGGGCGTCTCCGACCGGTCTGTTTGACGGTTGGTCTGATTCTTGATGCTTGGCGTGAAATAAAGCTTTGCTTGACCTTCGCTTTGTATCAGTCTCACTCCTTTAATCACGGACCCATTATTGGGGTACCCATTTTGGGGGGGACCTAACAATGGGGGCCCAACATTTTGTAAGCTGGGGTCTCTAGACTGGTTTTGCCAGACTCCTGCAGGCTTCCGTATTGGGTGATCCTGGGGTGGCAGGGTTCCCGATGCCATGGCTGAGAGCTAGGCATGCTGCATATTTTAGACAAACTTCTCCTCCTCGTCTGCCCTGTCTCTATTAGTTAAAGACAGCAAAAGCCATATCCAAAAATTGGTTCATAGGAGTTTGGGGTCCTGAAGTTGTCTTCTGTAATTTTCTCCTAATATCTGCTGCAGAATATAGGATAAAATACACAGTCAACAATGACTGTCCTTCTGGAGAATTGGGATCTGTATTAGTATATTTCTGGAAAACTTCCACTAATTTACCTTGAAAGAAAGCTGGGCTTTCATCCTTTCCTTGAGTTACTTCTCTTACTTTATCAAAATTAACTGGCTTGACTATGCATCATTTTATTCCCTCCTCTATGGTGCAGTAATGAGACAATAAGATTTTTAGGTCTCCCCAAATCACACCAAATGTCAAAGTCAGTTTAAGTTCAGGTCCTACTGTTGATTTAGGAATGTGGGCCACAGAAACTTTACATTGTCCTTTTAATCTAGGGTTCTGATAAAGGGCCCTAAAGGCCAAAGCATGAGGCACTTCATTACATTTCCCTTCCTTCTTACAATATAAAACAATCTGTAAAATGGTGTTAAAATTCACAGTCCCATTTGTGGACCAGGTTTCTTGGTCCCCAGGTGATATTGAGGCCAAGCCTTATTACAATAGAATATTAGTTTCTTCCTCTTCAATTTGTCCAGCTTAAATTGTGCCCAATTATGTAGCAAACATTCTAATAGGGAATCTGCTGCCATGCTCACTGTTGCCCCCATTCTGGCCTGCAATACAAATGAGCAGAGGAATGGAGATCTATCAAGCCTGAGTATGGGATTTGGCAAAGCAAATGCTTTGAAAGGCATTTAAGCTAGGGTTACAAGATGAGGGGGTCTGCATGTTAACATACAGAACAAACATAACAAAATGGCATCTATTTTGTCACTGCATTATATGGCAATTGTATTATCTTTGGTAAAAGTGCAGGCTTATGGTTTAAAAGAGAATCCTAGAAAAATGAAAACAAACAAACAAAACGGTACCGGAATGCCAGAGTTCTAGGGCAGAGTATGAGGTTATGGGCTTTGAGGTTCCAGTCATGCAAGCTGAATATAAATGATGGTGTTTCCAAGAAACCAAAAGGGAAGATAATCTCTTAAGTATAGGGAAGCCCACTGTGGTTGAATCCTATGGTAATTATATAAGACTATAAATTTTTCCAGACAATAATTTTCAGTGTTTTTGTAAGCAGTGGTGGAGTAGACAGCTTTAAAGGGCAAAAATGTTAATGTTCAGAGAGCAAACAAAGCAGTGTTATAGAGCCATGCATAGTAAGGGGATGATGTATACAAAATATAAAAACAACATTAGGTATAAATTCCTTCTCCAACATTTGACAATTCCAGCCTGATTCATGTCTCTTCCCCCATAAGCCTAAAACTGGTACAACCCAGGGCGGAGGAATAATTCTTTATTTCTGAGCTTTGATCCTTAACAATGGGATTGGCCAGCTATCCCCAAAGCAATCCCAGCACCCCAGAACTGCTAACAGGAGTGTCTAACTGTCCAGTAGTGGACAAAAAGCAAAGAAAGAGAGAGAGAGTCTGAGTTATTCTGGGGAAAGAAAGTGGGGATGGAATGTGGTGCTTGTCGGGAGAACTTGCCCAGCATCACTAATGGGCCAATCTGCCCCTCTTTATGTGTCTCAGTTTCTCCTAGCCACAATAGGGACTCAGCACTGGTTTATTAATACTCATGTGTGCATCTCTAAGCGAGCCAGAAATTAATTATCATGGAGATAATTTTTCTATAGGATGGCTGCACTTCGGGACTAATGACCTCCTACACTTCCTTATTCTTTGCCGCCTAAGAATACCTTTCAGCGGGAAGAAACAAGTGTCCCTTTTCTCTGGAGCTGAGTGACTCAATCTTTCATGCTAACTAACAGCTTTGTTGTCTGGAAGCCAAAGTAAAAAGAATTCTTAGTTAAAGTGAAAGTAAAGCCTCAGAGTCAGTGGAAGGAGCACAAAGGGGAGTGGGGAGCAACCTCCTGCCTGTCACCTGAGTCATCAACCAGAGAAAGTATAGAGCAAGCCCTGGGGCTAACAGGCCTACTTTGGGAATTCCTCAGAGATGGGGGCAGGGAAGAGGAAGAAGCCACAGGGGTGCTGTAGCAATTAGGAGCAGGAAGATAGGTGTAAAAACAGGTTACCAGACCGGTTTTTCCAGGTTTCCTTCCTCCCATAAGGAGAGACCAGTTTTACAGAAAAGCACCAAGACAGGAATTTTGTCAGCATTAAACCAACTCTCCCCCCTCCCCAGGTCAAATTGTACTATGCAGACTCAGTTTTGGGATACCACTGCTCCTCTCCGGGCTCCTTTCCTGATCACCAAGATGATTCCAGCAGGCCAGGCCCCAGGACCCATACGGGGTCCCACAGTAACAGCTCAGAGGGTCCTTGGCTTAGCACAGAATGGAAATGAAACATGAGTCAGCAGGAGGTGAAAGCAACCTTTATTGGAGAGAGAGAGTGCATATAAGAGATGGAGTGAGTCCAAGGTTGAAGAGGTTGCTGCCTGGTGCTCTCCACTAGGATTTTGATGGATTCCTGCCTTACATTGAGGTTTTTCATCAATTTTAAGTCCGTTTTGTGTATGATGTAAGGAAATGGTCTAGTTTCATTCTTCTGTATGTGGCTGTCCAATTTTCCCAGCACCTTTTGTTGAAGAGACTGTCTTTTTTCCATTAGATATTTTTCCTGCTTTGTCAAAGATTAGTTGACCATAGATTTGAGGGTCCATTTCTGAATTCTCTATTCTGTTCCATTCATCTGTGTGTCTGTTTTTGTGCCAGTGCCATACTGTCTTGATGATTACAACTTTGAAATGCAACTTGAAGTCCAAAATTGTGATGCCACCAGCTTTGGTTTTCTTTTTCAACATCCCTTTGGCTATTTGGGGTCTTTTCTTGTTCCATAAAAATTTTAGGATTGTTCTAGCTTTGTGAAAACTGCTGGTGGTATTTTGATAAGGATTGCATTAAATATGTAGATACCTCTAGGTAGGATAGACATTTTAACAGTATTTGTTCTTCTACTTCATTAGCATGGAAAGTTTGTCCATTATTTTCTGTCATTTTCAATTTCTTTCATCAGTGTTTTATAGTTTACAGAGTACAGGTGCCTTACCTATTTGTTTATGTTTATTCCTAGGTTTCATGGTTTTACTACAATTGCAAATAGGACCAGTTCCTTGATTTCTCTTTCTTCTGCTTTATTATGGGTGTATAAAAATGCAGTAGATCTCTGTACATTGATTTTGTGTTCTGAGACACAATTTGTGTATCTGAATTTGTGTATCTGTTCTGGTGATTTTTTGGCAGAATCTTTGGGTTTTTTGAAGAGAGTATCATATTCTCTGTGAATAGTGAATGTTTGACTTCTTCCTTGCCAGTTTAGATGCCTTTTATTTCTTTTTGTTGTCTGATTGCTGAATCTAGGACTTCCAGTACTATGTTAAATAGCAATGGTGAGAGTGGACATCCATGTCTTGTTCCTGACATTAAGGGAAAAACTTCAGTTTTTTCTCATTGACGATGATATTAGCTGTGGGTTTTTTGTACACTACATTTATGATATTGAGGTATGTTTCCTCAATCCCTACTTTGTTGAGGGTTTTTATCAGGAATAGATGCTGTATTTTGTCAAATGATTTTTCTGCATCTATTGAGAGGATCATATGGTTCTTATCCTTTCTTTTATTAATGTGGTTTATCACTTTGACTGATTTGCAAATATTGAACTACCCTTGCAGCCCAGGAATAAATCCTACTTGAGCACTGTGAATAAATCTTTTAGTGTAGTGTTGGATTTGACTTGCTAGACTTGTTGAAAATTTTTGCACCCATGTTCATTAGGGTTATTGGCCTATAGTTCTCTTTTTTAGTTGAGTCTTGGTTTTGGAATCAAGGTACTATTGGCTTCATAGAATGAAGTTGGATGTTCTCTTCCCATTTCTATTTTCTGGAATAGTTTGAGGATAGATATTAATTCTTCTTTAAATGTTTGGTAGAATTTCTCTGGGAATCCATCAGGTCCTGGACTTTTGTTTGTTTGTATATTTTTGATTACTGATTCAATTTCTTTGCTGTTCATTGGTCTGCTCAAGTTTTCTGTTTCTTCCTGTTTTGGTAGTTTATATCTTTTCAGGAATTTATCCACTTTTTCCAGATTGCCCAAGTTTTTGGTATATAGCTTTTCATCTTATTTCCCTATAATTGTTTATATTTCTGTGGTATTGGTTGTGATCTCCACTCTCTTAATCATGATTTTATTTATTTGTGTTCTTTATCTTTTCTTTCTGATATGTCTGGCTAGGGGTTTATTCATTTTATTAATTTTTTTTCAAAGAACTAGCTCCTAGTTTTGTCGATCTCTTCTAGTAGGTTTTTGTTATTGTTGTTTGTTTGTTTGTTTCTGTATCTTTTGTTTCTCCTGTAATCTTTATTAATTTCCCTTCTGCTGGCTTCAAGTTTCATCTGTTGTTCCTTTGCTAGCTTCTTTAGGTGTAAAGTTAAGGTTTTCATTAGAGATTTTTCTTGCTTCTTTCGGTAGGCCTATACTGCTATATATTTCTCTCTTAAGACTGCTTTTGCTGCATCCCAAAGTTTTTGGACTGTGGTGTTTTCCTTATCATTTGTTTCCATGTATTTTTTCCATGCTTTTTTTTTTTATTCCTTCTTTAATTTCCCGATTGTCCCATTCATTGTTTAGTAGGACGTTCTTCTTTTTTTTTTTTTTAAGATTTTTATTTATTTGTCAGAGAAAGAGAGCGTGCAAGCAGGGGGGAGGGGCAGAGGGAGAAGAAGGCTCCTGGCTAAACAAGGAGCCTAATGCAGGACTCGATCCCAGGACCCTGGGATCATGACCCAAGCTGAAGGCAGACACTAAACTGACTGAGCCACCCAGACATCCCACTAGGATGTTCTTTAATCTCCAGCATTTGTGGTCTTTCCGATCTTTTTCTTATAGTTAACTTCACATTTCATAGAATTGTGGTTGGAAAATATTATTGATATGATCTCAGTTTTTTGTATTTGTTGAGGACTGATTTGTGACCCACAATGTGATCTATTCTGGAGAATTTCCCAAATGCACTCAAAAAGAATGTGTATTCTGCTGCTTTAGGATGAAATGCTCTGAACATATCTTTTATGTCCATCTGGTCCAGTTAGCCATTCAGAGCCACTGTTTCTTATTGATTTTCTACTCAGAGGATGTGTCCGTTTATGCGAGTAGAGTATTAAATTCCCCTACTATTATTCTATTATTTTCAATGAGTTTCTTTATACTTGTTATTATAGTAAACATTTGGATACTCCCAAGGTGGAGGCATCATTATTTACAATTGTTAGGTATTCTTGTTAGATAGCCCCCCTTACTATACTGCAGGCCCTTTCTTTATCTTTTATTACTGTTTTTGGCTTAAAAATCTAGTTTTTCTGATACAAGTATGGGAACTCTAGCTTCTTTTTGCATCCATTAGCATGATAAATATTTCTTCATTGCCTCACTTTCAATCTGCTGGTTTTTTCAAGAATAATAGACATTCAAGTCTAAAATAATCTCTTGTAGGTAGCATATAGATGGGTTTTATTTTTCTTTTATCCATTCTGATACCCTATGTCTTTTGATTGGAGTGTTTAGTTCATTTACATTCAGAGCATTTATTGGTAGATATGAACTTAGTACCATTTTATGACTTTTTCCCCACAGTTTCTGGAGATTTTCTCTGATCTTACTTTTCCTTGTCATTTTTGGTCTTTCATTTGCATTCAAAGAATTCCCTTTAATATTTCTAGCATGGGTAGTTTATTGCTAACCAACTCCATTAGTTTTTCTCTGGGAAACTATGTCTCTTTCTCTCTCTCTCTCTTTCTCTCTCTCTCTCTCTCTCTCTTTTTTTTTTTTAAGTAGGTTCCAAACCCAGTGTATAGTCTAACACAGGACTTGCACTCACAGCCCTGAGATCAAGACCTGAGCTAATATCAAGAGTCAAACACTTAACTGGCTGAGCCACCCAGGTGCCCCTCTTTATCTCTCCTTCTATTCCAAATGATTTCTTTTCTGGAGAGAACACTCTTGGCTATATTTTTCCCCCCCATTTAACTCATGCCCTTCCCTTCTGGCCTGCCAGCCTTCTGTGGAGAGATATTCTGCTAACCTCATTTGTCTTCCCTTGTAGGGTGGGGACTTCTTTTGTCTCATTGCTTTTTGTATTATTTCTTTATCTTTATGTTTTGCAAATTTAATTGTGATATTTCTTGGTGTTGACCTGCTTTTCTTGGTTTTGATGGGGGTTTTCTGTGCCCCATGGATTTGGATGTCTGTCACCTTTCCCAGATTAGAGAAGTTTTCGGCTATAATTTCCTGAAATACATCTTCTGCCTTCTTTTCCCTCTCTTCTTCTTCTGGGATACTTATGATACAAATATTGTTATGTTTTGTGGAGTTGCTGAGTTCCTTAAGTTTACATTCATGATCTACTATTTTTATTTCCCTCTTCTATTCATCTTTGGTATTTTCCATATTTTTTTCTTCTATATAACTCATTCATTCTTCTGCTTCTTCCATCCTTGTGATCATTACACCAGTCAGTTTTGAATCTCAATTATAGTATTTTTCATTTAAGTTTGAACAGTGTTTAAGTCTTCTGTCTCTGTGTTAAGGAACTCCCTGGTGTCTATGATTTTCTCAATTCCAGTTAGTATCCTACAATTGTTGCTTTAAATTCTGAATCAGGTGTATTACTTATATCTGTTTCAAAGAGATGCCTGGCTGTGATCTGTTTTCAGTCTCTCTTTTGGAATGAATTCTTCTGTCTTAGCATTTTGTCTGGGTCTCTGTCTTCTTCTGTGGGGGAGGAAACCCTGTTACATTTTCTGCTGCTGAGAGTAATAGCTTTATACCTCAAAAAGTTACAAGTAGAGCTACCCTACAATTACACTACTAGGTATTCACCAAAATGATACAGTGGTCTGAACGGGCACCTGCACCCCAATGTTTATAGCAGCAATCTCCACAGCAGCCAAAATGCAAAAAAAAGTACAGATGTCCATTCATAGATGAATGGATAAAAAAGTGATATATATATATATATATATATATATATATGCACATATATATATGTATATATATATATATATAATAGAATATTACCCAGCCATCAAAAAGCACCCCAAAATCTTATCATTTGCAATGATGTCGATGGAACCAGAGGGTATTATGCTAAGTGAAATAAGTCAATCAGAGAAAGACAATTATATAATTTCACTCATATGTGGAATTTAAGAAACAAAACAGAGGATCATAGGGGAAGGGAGAGAAAAATAAAATAAGATGAAATCAGAGAGGAAGACAAACCATAAGACATTCCTAACTATAGGAAACAAAATGAAAATTGCCGGAGGGAAAGTGGTGGGGGATGTGGTAATTGAGTGATGGACATTAAGGAGGGCACTTGATGTAATGGGTACTGGGTTTTATACGCAACTGATGAATTCCTAAACTCTACCTCTGAAACTAATAATATACTATATGTTATTTAGTTGAATTTAAATTAGAAAAAACAGCCTTATAAAAAAGAGGTCATATACTGTTTTGGGCCTGACACTTCTAAAGTGTCTCCAGTGTATACAGTGTGCACTATGCTGCTGTGTTTTGCCTGCTCTTTCCCTCAGATCAGTCCTCTGCAGAATTTTTCTATGCCTCCAATGGGTAGTATTTGGACCTTGACCAGAGTCTGACAAGTTTTAATTAGGTGTGCTCTGATCTGCTTATTAAAAGAAACATAATGCCATTTCCATTAGAGCTGAAGCTATGCAGAACTCTAGGATCAGTAGATGTGGTATATGTGAAGGGTTTGAGCTCATCTTCAAGGGAGGTTCCCAGGGTTCTGGTTTTCAGATACACTTGCCAGAGAAAAGGAGCACCTGCAGAGTGCAAGGTGGTGGGGGCTTGGTGTAAGTGGTTTAGGCTGCCACTGTTGTCACTGTGTTGCTTACGGAAGGTAGTTTATGCTAAGGGGTGAGGGAAAAAAATGGCATCAGTCCCTCCCCTCATCCTCTCATGCCTGCTGGTGTCTGGAAAGCCCTCTCAGAAGAATAACCATTCTTCCCTAATGTGTCCCAGGTTTCCTTCCCATCCCTGCCTTCACCCTATGTCCAGGATGTCTGCCCACCCAGCAACACAGTATACCTGTGTTCTATCTCAGGCAGGTTGGCTGACATATAAAACTTTAAACTTTGGGGACCTAGCATGGCAGGGATCCATTTTATCTCTGGGAAGGGTTTTGCCACACTGGGATTGATGCAGATTTGTCCCAGAAGGGCTGTTGCACCAAAACACAGGGTTTGGAGTTTGGAGTAAAGTACACCAAAGAGCAAGTTTCCAGGTTAGCCACCTTTAGCAGGTGTCTCTGCAACTATGTGAAATGATGATGTTGCCCACTGGCTCCTTTGTCCCCAGAGAGGCAAAGCCACCTCTCTCAGATGTACTCCAAAAGGGGGGAATCATCTCTCCCATTGCACCCCAGAGGATCCTGAAATCAGGCCACTTGTTCCTGGGCTATCTGTTTTCCTTCTCCACAGGAACACTGCAGCACCCTTAGGACTCCACACTGGCCATGATGCATACCTCTAAAACTTTGGTCTTTGAGCCCCACTGGTTGTAAAACCTAACAAAAATCAGCCCCTCTTGTTTACCCAGTAAAAGGCTTTGGGGAAGTGTTTTCCTTGTTTGATCTCCTGTGCACGCCTTTCTCTCTCTCTTTCTTTCCCTCTCACCTTTTCTGCAGTCAGGGCTCCCTCCCCTCCATAACACCCACAATCTGTTTCTCCCCACAAAACACATCTCTTCATCTCCTACCTTCCACAAGATGACCTCTTCTTTCCCTCTAGTTGTCCAGTTTGTTCTGGCAATCCTCAGATCAATTTCTTGAGTATTCAGAATAATTTGATATTCAGCATGAGGCAAGCCTAGGGTCTCCCTATTTCTCCCCTGTATTAGTGTCTCCATTTATTTATTTATTTATTTATTCATTCATTCATTTATTTATTTTAGTAATTTATCTGACTTTCCCCTTGGTGATATCAAAAACTTTTGAGTCCTTTAATAGTTCAATGGTTGAGTGACCATTTATTTGTATGTTCATAATGAAAAACGGATGCCAAGAAAACATGTAAGAATCTTTAAAATTTTATTTGTTAATGAATTTATTCTAAATCATGTTCTGCATTCTGAAGTTTTATTTAAGTAGCTTTATAGATACTGAAGCTTTACAATTCATGAAATGTAATATTTATTTATTTATTAAAGATTTTATTTATTTATTTGACAGAGAGAGCACACAAGCAGAGGGAGCAGCAGGCAGAGGGAGAGGGAGAAGCAGGCTTCCCACTGAGCAGAGAACCTGACATGGGGCTCCATCCCAGGACCCTGGGATCATGACCGAAGCCAAAGGCAGACATTAAACTGACTGAGCCATCCAGGAGCCCTGAAATATGATATTTAATGATGATACACACAAAATCCATAGCCTCACAGCACGATAAATTGTCAGAGCAGGAAAAAGAAAACCTTTAGAGATCATTCTCATCCAATACTCTCATTCTATAGATAGGAAATCTGAGGCCCAGAGAGAGAAAATGCTTTGTGAAGTTTACAAACCAGAACTGGACTTCTGGTCTCAGTGGCTTCCTGATAGAAATACATGTTGTCTTGGGTGACAATAATTAGCACTCATGGATAGTTAAGGTTCCTTTAAATCATTTTTGCAGTACTAGATATATTTGTTTCAGTAAATAGTCTAGTTAAATGTTAATGTCTGGGTTATAGGACAGAAGGGATTTCCCAATAGGTCATCCAGCCCCATTTGTTTAACTAGGACTTTACTGAAACATTCTTGCCAGATGATTTTTTTCCATAACCTTAGTAAGAGAATGTAAATCAAAATAAAACTCTTATTATCATTTATTTATTAATTCAGCAAATATTTTTCATCATGTTTTATGTATGGAGCATTATATTTGGCCCATGGAATTGAATAAGGCCCCATCCTTTCCATGAAGAATCTTCAAATTATTTCAATGCCTAGAAGAAAAAAATTCTTTTTATAAGGATAAGAAGGGAAGCAATGTGGTGCAAAGAGAGTACTTCGAGTTACTGAATATTTGTGCAATTTAAGAGCCAGTGCCTGGGACCTAGGCAATCAATAAGTATTTCTTGAAGAGTGAAGTACTTCTTTGTGACTCATTTTTATTATTTCTAATGTGGGAATAACAGTATTTACATTGTTAAGTGTGTGTTAAGAGAGTCAATTAGGAGAATATATATGAAAGCACTTTTGAAACTATTGTAAAATAAAGTTTAGCTTGGGAGCCAACTGGCTTTCTTTTACTATTTATTTGGTAAGTGTGTGTTCAGCTATTTCTATATGCCAAAAGTGTGCTAGGGGATAAATGTAAAAAGTAGTGTCAATCCTTGAGAAATTTGTAGTCAATTAATTCACATGTATATTAGAAAAGGATTTTAGTTGTGGGAATTAGCATAGAGAGGAAGAGGGTGGATTAACTCAGAAGATTGTTAAGGTCTTTTCTATAGCAAAGAGAGTTGATGATAAGAATTATATATATATATATATATATATATATATATATAGAGAGAGAGAGAGAGAGGTTTTTTGTAAGCTAGAGCATGAAGATGTGACATCTAATCTAGGGCAAAGGCAAATTTAAAAAAAATACAGAATAAGACACAGAACTGTTGCCATGTGGCCAGCTGGAGGTGACTACATTTCCCTAACTGGATGAAAGACTCCTTATCATTCTATGAGGAAAAAAAATACAAACTTTAAAGTTGGGACTGTATTTTGATAATATAGTGGTATGTATTAATATAAGCAAAGGTCTGTCAATCAGAGCAAGTGAGAGTTTGAGGTAATTACAGGAACATAGGAGTTAGGAGACCTGGATGGGTTGTCATCCCAGCTCTGTCACATGCTTACTGTATGACAATGAAAAGTCTCCTTGCCTTTTTAGCCTCAATTTCCTTTTTAACCTCAATTTGCCTTATGGAAAATTAATTATCATCCCTTATCTATGAAGAATTAGCTATGATTACTGAAGCCCTTTTCAGCTCTTATTTTTCAAAGCAGACATTTAAATTATAGTTCTCAGTTTTATACTTTTTAAACTCTGATGACCATTAGTATGATCATGAAAAGAGAAAAAGAATCTTACCAACTGATAAATGGATTATTTCCATTTTCAAATGTGCTTACATTTCAGTAGGCACATGAATAAATTTGTTAACTATGGATAATTTTATTCTGTTAGTAAATATTTTTATCATTATACAGGGAAATGCTTCTATCCATGCCTTTGCATCTTTGTTCAATCATTATGAAAATGATTAAGTGTGAAATGACGGAGAAGCTATTTTCCTGAAATCAGGAGGCTTGACAAAAATGGTGACATATAGATGACTGATAATGTAGATGTTATAATATTCTTCTTTCTTTTTTCCAAGATTTCACCTCCATAAGACGCCCAAAGTTGTACCTGAACATTGCCTCTTCATATTTGTAGGTCTTATCATGGGAGGGCTAATTTCCAGTTTAAATGCAAATCCCTGCCAGTCATGGGCACTGATACATTTTTCCTATATTTATTTTTAGCAAAAGTTCTTGATTTGGGGTATTTTTTGCCCATATGGCCATTTATGGAAAACATAGGGACCATTCTGTTGTATGCTGTAGTTGCAATCATGTGGAATCCATTTGGGATAGGCATGTTTCAGGCGAAGAACTTCAACCTTCAAGATTTGTCATTGTTCACAACCTTTGGTTTGGTAGTTTGATTGCTGCAGTAGATCCTGCGGCTGGTTGTACTCTCTCTAGTTGAGGAACTTCATGTTAATGAAAAACTTCATAGTTTAGTATTTGGAGTATCTCTCCTTAATGATGCTGTTACTGTTCTAAGTATTCTAATGATGAACTTTTTAGGTAATGAATTAGGTTTCCTTATGCTCACCCCTGAGACTTAAATAAAAATTGAATTATGATCTAGGCCATAATCAGTTCAGTCCAATGAGTAATTACATGAGTTGAAACAATGTGATTTACTAGCCATTAATGTTTTAGAAAATGGCAATGTTTCTTTGATAATATATTAATCTTCTGTCAGTTTATTAAGGGAAAAATGGAGGCAACAGTCTTCCCAGTCATATAAGATAAGAATACCTTAGCTATAAAGGGTATCTTTACTGTCCATCAGACAATTTTCAAACAGAATCATACATAGTTTGACATTAATCTGAAGAAATATCTTTTGATATATGGAAACTTTCTAGGAACTCCTGTTGGGAAGGAAAAGGGAAGTTGGAGACAACAAAGCTGAGAAACCTAAAATTAAAAAGATACATAGAACATATTTTGAGGCTTTTCTGATTGATACATTTACTATAGTCTTTGTTGTTGTTGTTGTTATGCAGGTGCTCTATAAGAAGTTCAAATCTTTCTGTGAAACACCATCTACCAAAACAGTGGACAGTTTGGCTGGGAAAGGAAAAATTTTGCTTTGTTTTGTTTTGATTGTAATAGGAGGCATTTTCACTGGACTCTTGTTTGGCATGTTTGCTGCGTTTACTATGTGCTTTACCAAGACCATCAAGGTCATTGAACCTCTCTTTGTCTTCTTATATAATTTTCTCTCCTACCTGACAGTTGAAATGTTCCATCCCTCAGGGATTGTAGCATATGTATTTGGGCAAGTCTTTGATTTAGAGAATGTCTCTTAGGAATGTGTATGATTTTCCACTAGAAATCTAGGAACTTGCATCTCCTGCATATGGGAGGTGGTCACTATTTATGTTCTTTTAGGATTTCTTGTTAACGCTAATATAGCAATGTAGTCATAGAACTGCAAATATTATTGTGGTCAAGATTATGGTATTCTCTGTAGAGATTAAAATTTTACATCCCAACTACCTTGCCATTTTGGGGTGGGGGGAGAAGTATGACTCTATTGAATAACCAAAATGCTGAGAATTTGGCATGGGACTACCTAGGGCAGTTCTGTCTTTCCAGGGGAGAACTGTTATAACAGATTAGTGTTTCTAAATCCAATAGTATTCCTGTGGTAAGTAATTAGATGACACATCATATAAATAAGCTCAGCATTAACTCTTCTTGTAGAGATGAACTTTCTGCCACAGCAGTTAAATAACATTATGTCTTCTTTTGCAAACCATGCAGTGTATGCTGTTTTGCCCTTATCTATCACTGGCATTTAACTATTGATGATAATACCTCGTATCTAATAATAAGATCATAAGGCTAAATGCTCACATGGTAATCTAAACAGTATTAACACTTAAATGCTTTTGTACTAAGGTTTAGACATACCATCCCATTTGTGTTTTAAAAGAAATAAGGGAATACAGTTTTCCAAATGTTGCAGGTTTTCTAGAAGTTTAAAAAAAAAGAAAATATTTTATTGATTTTTAAGTTTCACAGAACTATATACCATTTGACTTTAGTTTACTCTAATTTCTAGAAGGACTTACTAATAATAAATGTTACAGTACAGTGGTAGGAATTAATCTGATTTAAATAAAATGTTCTAGGTTGAAAGGAATGATTCTGTCTAGGGTCTGGGTAATTGTATCTTAATTTGTTGAGAAATATAGTTTGCACTTTATATTTAATTTTCATTGTCTATTATGAAAGACATGCTTTTTAAAATTTGTTTATTTGTCATAGAGGGAGAAAGAGAGAGCACAGGCCAACAGAGTGGCAGGCAGAGGTAGAGGGAGAAGCAGGCTCCCTGCCGAGCAAGGAACCTGATGTGGGACCGGATCCCAGCATCCTGGGATCATGACCCTAGCTGAAGGCAGCCACTTAACCGACTGAGCCACCCAGGCATCCCTGAAAGACATGTTTAAAGAAAAGCTGCTGAGATGAGAAAATTTAAATTTAATTAGAATCCAAGGCATTTTCCAAACCTTTTTAATCCAGGATCTTTTAAGAGACTTCCTTCTTTTAAGCACCCTAGCCTTTTAAAGAATTTAGCAATGTGAGATTATTACCATGTCTGTGTTGAGTTCTGAAAGAATGAAATTAAGGAAAACAATATTGTGAAACTACTTGTTTCCTCTGAAAATCTCTTACGTAGCTTTTTTAATAAATCTAAGATCTTTTATTTTAAGACTATCAGTAGATTTGGGGGCTATATCTGATAATCTTATTTCCTTTTATTGCCAAAAGGAGTAGGGAAAAAAAAAACAGC
The DNA here is from genome assembly GCF_963455335.1 of Martes martes. Lineage (NCBI taxonomy): Eukaryota > Metazoa > Chordata > Mammalia > Carnivora > Mustelidae > Martes > Martes martes. The sequence continues at coordinate 63,765,811 of NC_137897.1, forward strand.
CTTCCCTTATTTCCTATGGAGATAGGTTAACAAAATTATGAAATAATTTAATTTTATTCAGACCATCTTATGCTAGGGCTATAGGTGCATTTTTGTTATTTGAAAGTTATTTGTGTGAATATCCTTTTTAAAAACACATACTTGTATAAGTTTGTATTTATGTGTAAAATTCTTTTTTTTAAAAGACTGATTCATTTGTCAGAGAGCGAGAGAAAGAAACAGCACAAGCAGGGGGAGCAGTAGGAATAGCAGGCAGAGGGAGAAGCAGGCTCCCTGCTGAGCAAGAAGCTCAATGCAGGACTCAATCCCAGGACCCTGGAATCATGACCTGAGCTGAAGGCAGATGCTTAACCAGTTGAGCCACCCAGGTGTCCCTATAAAATTCTGTCCTACCTAAATTGCAGTTATTTTGAATATAGTTGAAATAGAAGTACACAAAATTGATATAAAATGTTTCAGATAATTTTTTCTAAGACATTGTATTAATTGGACAATGAATTAGGCTGAAAACACTGAAATGAAAAGTGGAGTACTGATTATTGGGTTACCTAAATGGCTATACTAAAAAAGGTTATGAAAATATTTGAATCAGTAATTAAAATGGATAAAATGATAATTCAACTAACAGTCAATTCATAGATTTTGAATACTAAATGTATTTGGGCAATTAAAATTTATTCTATTTTTTTTGTAATGGTAACAGAAAACCTCTTCCAAAGATTTCTGAGTTTCAGCTTTTTATCTGTGAGATGTAGACAATAATGCTTACTTCAAAATTTGATTGTGGGTAATAAAATGAAATAATGGATTAACTGAATGCTATTTAAGCATGAAAAGTAAATTTTGGTCATCCTTTAGTTATTCATTGATTGAATCAATGTCTTAAGCATGGAGCAAAAGTATAATTGTAAGCACAATGCAAGCTTTGATCACTTTTTTGTATAAGAGCTATGTATGAATCAAGTTCTACCTGGAGAATTACTTGTTCTCAGAATGGTCAGTAACATCATTTATTTTGTTTTGGGAGTGGGAAATGGAAAGGCAATTTTATTGTGTAAAAAATAGTTAAAACTCTATTAGGAGAATTGTAATATTGAACACTATTTTTAACCTAAAAATATAAGGCATCCAGCCTTAATGATGGGTGATTTTATTCTATTTGATTTTTAAAGTTTTTATTTAAATTCCGGTTAGTTGATATACAGTATATTCTTTTCAGTTGTACAATACAATGACAAAAGACTTTCCTACATCACCAAGTGCTCATCACAATAAGTGTCTCCCTTAATCCCCATCACCTATTTAGCCCATCCCCCCAACCACCTCTCTTCTGGTAAAAATGCTTTGTTTTCTATAGTTAAGAGTCTGTTTCTTGGTTTGCCTCTCTCTCTTCCTCCTCCTCTTTATTCCCGTTGCTCATTTGTTTTATTTCTTAGTTTCCATATATGAGTTAAATCATATCATATTTGTCTTTCTCTGACTGACTTATTTTGTTTATCATAATACTCCCTAGCATCATCCATGTCTTTGCAAATGACAAGATTTCATTATTATTTATAGCTGATTAATATTCCATTGTATATAAATACTATATTTTCCTTAACAGTCAATGGGCACTTGGGCTGTTTCCATAATTTAGTTATTGTAGATAATGTTGTTATAAACATCAGGGTGTATGTGTCTCTTTGAATTAATATTTTTGTATTCTTTGCATAAATACCTAGTAGTGCAATTGCTGGACTGTAGGGTAGTTCTATTATTAACTTTTGGAAGAAACTCCATACTGTTTTCCACAGTGTCTGCATCAATCTGCATTCCCACCAAAAGTGCAAGAGGGTCCTCATCCTCAACATCCTTGTGAACAACTGTTGTTTCTTGTGTTGTTGATTTTAGCCATTCTGACAGGTATAAGATGATCTCTCATTGTGGTTTTGATTTGTATTTTTCTGACAATGAGTGATGTTTAACATCTTTTCATGTGTCTGTTGGGCATCTATCTGAATGTCCTCTTTAGAAGAATGTCTATTCATGTCTTTAGCCCATTTTTAATTGGAGTATTTGTTTTTTGGGGGTTGAGTATTAAAAGTTCTTTATACATTTTTGCATATTAACTCTATCAGACATGTTATTTGCAAATATCTTCTCCCATTTGGTAGGCTTTTACTTTTGTTGATTGTTTCCTTTGCTGTGCAGAAACTTTTTTTTTTAATTTTGATGAAATTCCAACAGTTTATTTTTGCTTGTGTTTCCCTTGCTTCAGGAGATAGATCTAGAAGGAATTTGCTATAGCCAATGTCAAATAGGTTACTGCCTGTGTTCTCTTCTAGCACTTTTATGGTTTTAGGTCTCATATCTAGGGGTTTAATCAATTTTGAGTTTAATTTTGTGTGTGATGTAAGAAAGTGGTTAGTGTCATTCTTTTGCATGTAGTGATCCAGTTTTACCAACATAATTTTGCTGAAGAGACATTCTTTTCTGCATTAGATATTCTTTCCTGTTTGTTTAAGATTAATTGCTCATTTAGTTATGGGTTTATTTCTGGGTTTTCTATTTTTTTCATTGACCTATGTGTCTATTTTTGTACAAGTACCATACTGTTTTGATCACTACATCTTTATTAACTGTGATGCTTCCTGCTTTGCTTTTCTTTATCAAGGTTGCTTTAGCTTTTCAGGGTCTTTAGTGGTTCCATAAATATTTTAGGATTGATTATTCTAGCTCTGAAAAATGTTGTTGATATTTTGGTAAGAACTGCATTACATGTGTACATTGTTTTGGTTACTATACACATTTTAACAATATTCTTTCAATCCATGAACATGGAATGTATTTATATTTCTTTGTGTCATCTTCACTTTCTTTCAGTGTTTTACAGCTTTCAGAATACAGGTATAGTACAGATTACAAACCTAACTTTGGTTCGGTTTATTCCTAAGTGTCTTATTATCTTGCTGCAATTGTACATGGGATTGACTCCTTCATTTTTTGCCTGCTGCTTCATTATTGGTGGATAGAAATACAACAGACTTCTGTATATTGATTTTGTATACTAGGAATTTACTGAATTCATGTATCAGTTCTATCAGTTTTTTGGTGGAGTCTTTTGGGTTTTCTATATAGTGTATCATGTCATCTGTAAATAGTGAAAGTTTGACTTCTTTCTTGCTGATTTGGATGTCTTTCATTACTTTTTGTTGTCTGATTTTTGTACCTAGGACTTGTAGTACTATATTAAATAGCATTTGCGAGAATGGACATCCCTATCTTATTCCTGAGCAAAGAGGAAAAGCTCTCAGTTTTTCCCCATTGAGGATGATATTAGCTGTGGATTTTTCATATATGGTCTTTATTATGTTATGATATACTCTCCCTACACCTACTTTGTTGATGGTTCTTATCATGAAGAGATGTTGCACTCTGTCAAGTGATTTTTCTGCATCAATTGAAAGGATCATATCATTCTTATCCTTTCTTTTATTAAAGTGATATATCACATTGATGGATTTGCAAATACTGAACCACTTTTGCAGCTCAGGCATAAATCCCACTTGTTTGTGAATGATTCTTTTAGTGTATTTTCAGATTCAGTTTGCTCATATTTTACTTAGAATTTTTACATACATGTTCATGAGGGATATTGGCCTACGGTTCTCTTCTTTACTGGTATCTTTATCTCATTTTGCTATGAGAGTAATGCTGGCCTCATAGAATGTATTTGTTTTTGTTCCATATTTATTTTTTTGGAGTAGTTTGAGAAGAATAAGTATTAACTCTTCTTTAATGTTTGGTAGAATTCCGCTGTGATGCCATCTGGCCCTGGACTTTCAATTATGATAGTTCATATATTTCTATGAATTTATCCATTTCTTCCAGGTTGTCCCATTTGTTGGTATATAATTGTTTGTAATGTTTCCTTATAATTATATTTTTGTGGTGCTGGTTGTTATTTCTTCTGTCTTATTTATGATTTTATTTACTTGCATCCTTTCCATTTTCTTTTTGATGAGTCCGGCTAGAGGTTGATCAATTTTAGTAATTTTTTTTTTTTCACAGAAGCAGCTCCTGGTTTCATTGATCTGTTCTATTGTTTTTAGTTACTATATCATTTGTTTATGCTGTAATCAGTATTATTTCCTTCCTTCTGTTGGGTTTACATGTAGTTTGTGGTTCTTTTTCTAATTGCTTTAGGGGTAAGGTTAGGTTGTTTGAGATTTTTCTTGCTTCCTGAAGTAGACTTGTTTTGCTATGTAGTTCCTTCTTAGCACCACTTTTACTGTATTCCAAAGGTTTTGGACATTGTGTTTTCATGTTCATTTGTTTCCAAGTTTGTTTGTTTATTTTTTCGTTATTTCTTTGATTTACTGGATGACCGATTCATTGTTTAGAAACAGCGAGAGAGGGAACACAGCAGGGCGAGTGGGAGAGGGAGAAGCAGACTTCCTACTGAGCAGGGAGCCTGATGCAGGGCATGATCCCTGGGATCATGACCTGAGCAGAAGGCAGATGCTTAGTGATTGAACCATCCAGGTGCCCCAAACTTCCATGTATTTGTGGTCTTTCCAAAATTTTTCTGAAGGTTGACTTCTAGTTTCATAATGCTGTGGTCAGAAAAGATGCATTGTATAATTTCAGTCTTTTTTATTTGTTGAGGCATGTTTTGTGACCTAATATGTGATTTATTCTGGAGAATGTTCCATGTGCACTTGAAAAGAGTGTGTATTCTGTTGTTTTAGGAGGACATCTTCTCAAGATATTTGTTAAGTCATATAGTTCAGTGTGTCATTCAGAGCCCTGGCTTCCTTATTTATTTTCTGTTTAGATGATATATCCATTGATGTAAGCACGGTGTTAAAGTCTCTTAGTATTATTGTATTATTATCAATGAGTCCCTTTATGTTGTTTTTGTTTTATATATTTGTGTGTTCCCATGGTGGAGTCATAAATATTTACAATTGTTATATCTTGTTGGATTGTCCCCTTTATTATATAGTGTCCTACTCTATTTCTTGTTACAGTGTTTGTTTTAACTTCTAGTTTGTCAGATATAAGCATCACTTCTCTGGCTTTATTTTGATGTCCATTTGCATCATTAATGTTTCTCCATCCCCTCACTTATAATCTGTGTGTCTTTAGTTCTAAAATGAGTGTCTGGTAGACAGCATATAGACAGGTTTTTTGTTTTATCTATTTTGATACCCTATGTCTTTTGATTAGAGTATTTAGTCCATTTATATTCAAAATAATTATTGATAGATATGTATTTATTTCTATTTTGTGGTTTTGTCTTTGTTTCTGGAGACTTTCCCTGATCCTTTCTTGTCTTTGTCATTTTTGGTATCTCCTTTGCATTCAAAGAGTCCCCTATCATACTTCTTCCAAGGCTGATTTAGTGGTCACAAAATCCTTCAGTTTTGTTTGGAAAACTCTTTAGCTCCACTTCTATTCTGAGTGATAGCCTTGCTGGATTGAATATTCTTAACTACAGATGTTTCTCATTCATTGCTTTGAATATATCATGCCACTCTTCTGGCTTGCCAAGTTTCTGTTGAGAAATCTCCAGCTAGATTTACACGGGTAAGTTAAGGACTTTTGTCTTGTTGCTTTTTAGATTTTTTTCTTAACACTTGCCAACTTAATTGTAATATGTCTTGGCGTTGTCCTTCTTTTGATTTTGATGGGAGTTCTCTGTGCTTCCTGGATCTGAATGTCTGTTTCCTTCCCCAGATTAGAAAAGTTTTCAGGTATTATCTCTTGAAATATATTTTCTACCCCCTTTCTTCCCTTCTTCTGGGACTACTGTAATACAAATGTTATTATGTTTGGTGAAGTCACTGACTTCCCTAAGTTTATTCTCATTTTGCATAATTCTTTCTCTCTTTTTTCAGCTTCATTATTTTCCATTATTTCATCTTCCATGTCATTAATTTGTTCCTCTGCTTCTTCCAGCCTGATTTCCATTGCATCAAGCCTGTTTCCATTCTTGTTTATTGCACTCTTCATTTCTGATTGATTCTTTTTTTAATTTTTTTTTAATCTCTGTGGTAAGGATCTCATTGATGTTTCTATTACTTTCTCAAGTCTAGTGAGTGCCTTTATGATTGTTGCTTTAAAATCTCCATCAGTCATGCTACTTTTATGTTTTGCTTAGATCTCTGGCTGTGTCCCAATCTTGTTCTTTCTTTTGGGATAAATTCCTCTGTCTTAGCATTTTGTTTAAGTCTCTGGCTTCATCTCTGTATTAGAAAAACCAGTTATGTGTCCTGATCCTGGAAGTAATGGTCTTATGAAGAAGAGTTCATGTAGTACACAGAGCCTGGTGGCTTCAGTGTCTCTGCTGTGTTCTGTGTGCTCTGCTTTGTGTTTTGGCTGCTATTCTTCAGTCCAGTTGTCTGCAGAGGCTCTCCTTGCCTGCACTGTAGGCAGTGTTTTGTCCCTGACCTGAATGTGGTAATTTTTAGGTAGGTGTGGAAATGAGGCAAGCTTGATTGACTGGAAAGGGCAGTCAAACTAGAGTGCAGGGTGGTGGGCCTTATCAGAAGCAATCTAGGCAGCAAGTGTTGGCGTTTTGCTCCTTTCCACCGGTGCTCTCTGCTTATGTTGAAGGGGAGGGGAGGGAAATGGTGCCATCCAGCTCCTTTATTCCCTGAAATGTGTCTTAGTGAACACTGCCTCTCAGGGATTCTCTTAAAGAAGAGAGCATAATCTCTCTCCTTTGTGCCCCAGGCATCCTTCACATTGCTCTTTTTATGCTGTTCCCCCCAGGTTGTTTGTTTGCCTTATCTCCAGGAGCAGTACAGTGCCCTCCAGGGTTTATCCCAGCCTCACCACTGATCTTTAAATTTTTTTAAAGACATTTTTTTAATTTATTTGACAGACAGAGATTGTTATGCCTGAGTTTTCGCATCTGAGAGACCACCAAGGAGCCAAGCAGCGATGCAATCACACGAGGGTTTATTTGACAAGCTTAAGGTTGGGCCCAAGTATACCCGACACAGCGGAGTAGGGACTTGGACCCTGAGGTGACATGCTTAAGCTTGGGCCCAAGTATACCCAACCCAGCGGAGTAGGGACTTGGACCCTGAACCAGATTACAGTCAGAGTTTTTAAAGTCAAAGTAGGGGTGGACTCGGCATTGGGTGAGGACAAAGGGGGTTTTGGATGATGTAAGTCTTTAAGGAATTTTGGAAGCGAGGTCTCCAGGACCTTGAGGGGCTAGCTGTTGTCTGGGGAAAAGATTATTAATTACCAATAATAAAAATCTTCTTTTGAGACCCTTTAGATGTATATCAGTGGGTCATATGCTTGGGAATGATTGCTGACACTATCTTGGAGGTTTAGAGTTAAAGTTTCACATTTCTCCTATCAAGTGTCCTTGTTAGTGAGATTTAGGTTTAGAAGAAATTTAACTTTATTTACATTTCCTTCTGCCTCAGCCTCCTTCAGTTTTATGGTGGGGAGGGCGACATTAGGGCTTAAGGATCTTAGTTATTTGTCTCTTGAAATTGGGCTATTGAGAAGATAGCTTCTTTGTTGTAAATCACTAGGACATTTGTAAACCAAGGGAGACTCCTGTCTTGCAGGATTGTGATCTCTGCAAGTTAACTATTTGTTTTTTTCTTTTAGGGCAGCCAGGGGTGGCTGAGGAATGTCACACATACTACCGAGGGGAGGGGAGCGGGTGGAGAGGGGGTGCAAGGTGCCAGCTTTTGCTTTGCCAAGATGGCTGTACTTATGTCAGGGCTAGACTCGAGATGGGTACAGCCTTGTTTTTCTTGGCCTCCACAAGATCACAAGTAGGCAGAGAGGCAGGGGGAGAGAGAGGGGATAGCAGGCTCCCTGCTGAGCAGAAAGCCCAATGTGGAGCTCAAATCCAGGACCCTGAGATCATGACCTGAGCTGAAGGCAGAGGCTTAACCCACTGAACCACCCAGGTGCCTACCACTGATCTTTAAAACCCCAGGGTTTAAGCCCTGCTGGTTGCCAGAGTGAAAAATTTAAGTGACTCTCCTTTTTTCCAAGCCAGTGCTTTTGTTTTGTTTTGTTTTTATTTGACAGATCACAAGTAGGCAGAGAGGCAGGCAAAGAGAGAAGGGGAAACAGGCTTCCCATCTAGCAGAGAGCCAGATGCAGGACCCTGGGATCATGACCTGAGCTGAAGGCAGAGGCTTTAACCCACTGAGACACCCAGGCGCCCCCCAAGCCAGTGGTTTTGATGTGGGAAACAAAGCAGAAGAAAAAAGATATTAAATTTCTGCCTCTATGTTGATACTTTGTAAGGGAAAAAGGCAATCCTAGCCTGACACCTACCCCCCATCCTCAGGATAATGTAAGTCTACTTTAATGTATAAAATTCCTTTGGAAAATTCCTTTAATCTCTAAACCCCCAAGCATATGGCCCACTGATACACATCTAAAGGGTCTCATGACTAAGGGTTTATAAATGACTTTTTCCCACCAACAGCTAGCCCCTTTAAGGTCCTGAAACCTTGCTTCCAAAATCCCTTAGAGACTTACACTATCGCTAACCTCCTCCCAACCTGAAAGTATATAATGGGTCACTCCTCATGACCCCATTGCTGCTCTTTCTGCCCATGGGTCCTGTCCCAGTACTTTAATAAAATCACTTTTTTGCACCAAAGACATCTCAAGAATTCTTTCTGGGCTGTTGTCTTCAAACCATAACATCTTTCCTACATCAGTTTTGGAGAAACTGTCTTCTTGTGTATTCCCCTTTGTGCTCCTTTGTCTCTCACCTTTTGTGGGACCAGGGCTTCTTCCCCTCCACAGCAGTTGTGTTTCTTTTCTCCCCTAAACCAAATCTCTGCACTTTATACCTTTTTGATGTGGCCTCTTCTCTCCCTTTAGTTGTGGAGTTTGTTCTGTCAGTCTTCAGGTCAATTTCTGGGGTATTTAAGATGATTTGGTAGTTTATCTAGTTGTGTTCATGGGACAAGATGAGCCTAAGGTCCTCCTACTCCATAGCCATCTTTATGGGTGATTCTAAAAGTGATTTGGTGCATCCATTATAGAACTAATTTTCATTTTAAATAATTCATTGTGAAGTCAGTAAGTACACATTTAGTGATATGTTAAAGATAGGTTTTATATTATATTGCCTCCTACTTTAGACATTTTTTGATTTAAAAAAATCCACCTTTTAGCAGCACCAATTGTTATCATATAAAGTTTTTGTATTAAAATATTAAAATTATGATGAGAAATTAAATTGTATGTATCTTTTATTATAACTTAATAGTTATTTTTATTTGTCATTAATATTCAAGGCTATATTTATATTTAGAAACTTAAAAATATGTTTTTTATCGCCTGTATTTTGTTACCTTTTTTTAAAGGTAAAACAAAAATGAATGTACTTTTATGAGTTTTAAATTGGTCTGTATTTCATTTAGAAAGCTGTTTGCTATTGTTGTCCAGTAGCATAGGTAGGAGAACAATGTTTGCTAGTTAACTGTAGTTGGCTCAGACAGCTATGGATGTCTAATATTGCTTTTGAGACTCTTAGGGAATATTAGGCTTTGTTATTAAATATGAAATTAACACCACTTTTTAGAAGAAGAGACAGAAAGACACCTATTCTTGTCTATTATCATTTCTATATACAATGAATGAAGTGGTCCATCCACTGGTTCTCCAGATAGTATTAGATCAGTTACAGTTCAGAAAGAAGCAATGTAATTCATTTTCCCTCTTTCACCCTCATACCATAAACAGCCTCAGGTAAACAATTATGTTCTCTGCAAAAAAAATACTTGTGTAATTAGCTTGTTTGTGGCTCCTATTAAGACCTTTGAACAAAATTATTTTATATGTAAATAAAAATGAATTTTTTATTATTGTTAAAATACTCAGTGGATGTTCTTTTTACATAACACTTTCTTCTCCCCACTGTAAAAAAAAAAAAAAATCCTAAATTTTATTTTTTAAAAAGCACTTTTAGAACATGAGGATTCAGAAAGATGTTTTGTACAGTGAAAAATAGTATTTTTGTGATATCAAAAATATAAATGATTTTTGTGCATTTGAAGTTAATCACAAAGCTAAGCCATCAGCATTGGAATTTAATTTAATTTAATTTTTATTTTTTTAATTTCTTTTCAGTGTAACAGTATTCATTGTTTTTACACCATACCCAGTGTTCCATGCAATCCGTGCCCTCCTTAATACCCACCACCTGGTTCCCCCATCCTCCCACCCCCTGCCCCTTCAAAACCCTCAGGTTGTTTTTCAGAGTTCATAGTCTCTCTTGGTTCACCTCCCCTTCCAATTTCCCTCAACTCCCTTCTCCACTCCATCTCCCCATGTCCTCCATGTTATTTGTTATGCTCCACAAATAAGTGAAACCATATGATAATGGACTCTCTCTGCTTGACTTATTTCACTCAGCATAATCTCTTCCAGTCCCGTCCATGTTCCTACAAAAGTTGGGTATTCATCCTTTCTGATGGAGGCATAATACTCCATAGTGTATATGGACCACATCTTCCTTATCCATTCGTCCATTGAAAGGCATCTTGGTTCTTTCCACAGTTTGGTGACCATGGCCATGGCTGCTATAAACATTGGGGTACAGATGGCCCTTCTTTTTACTACATCTGTATCTTTGGGGTAAATACCAAGGAGTGCAATTGCAGGGTCATAAGGAAGCTCTATTTTTCATTTTTTGAGGAATCTCCACACTGTTCTCCAAAGTGGCTGCACCAACTTGCATTCCCCCCAACAGTGTAAGAGGGTTCCCCTTTCTCCACATCCTCTCCAACACACGTTGTTTCCTGTCTTGCTAATTTTGGCCATTCTAACTGGTGTAAGGTGGTATCTTAATGTTTTAATTTGAATCTCCCTGATGGCTAGTGATGATGAACATTTTTTCATGTGTCTGATAGCCATTTGTATGTCTTCATTGGAGAAGTGTCTGTTCATATCTTCTGCCCATTTTTTGATATGATTGTCTGTTTTGTGTGTGTTGAGTTTGAGGAGTTCTTTATAGATCCTGGATATCAACCTTTTGTCTGTACTGTCATTTGCAAATATCTTCTCCCATTCCGTGGGTTGCCTCTTTGTTTTGTTGACTGTTTCCTTTGCTGTGCAGAAGCTTTTGATCTTGATGAAGTCCCAAAAGTTCATTTTCACTTTTGTTTCCTTTTCAGCATTGGAATTTAAGAATACTCTAAGTTAAGCCTCCAGTTGTGTAATGAGTTTGAGCTGTACTAATTGATACATTTTGTAATCCATCTGCCTTACAATATAATGCTTTGCAATAAAAATGGTAACAAGAAATAATACCCTAAGTAATAAAATTTCTATATTGCATTATAACTTTGCTTAGCTTTAAAAAAGTTTGAATCTAGTATGTTTGAACTCTATGTGACTCTGAAGCATATAATTCTTTTCAGTTACAGATAATTTTTCTTTTATTTTACTGACACACAGATGGCTGTAGTTTGCAACTGTGATCTTCATTATCTGCAGATTCCAGATTAGTGCCTTCCACTTACTTTCTCATCTAGCTGGACACTTTAAATGTTAAAGTTAAATATAAAAAGAAATACTAGCTTCAAAATGTGTACATGAAAATCAGATACTGTATCTATATCCCATATTTTACTTGTATGATGCAAACTATTAGTCTGAGAATATTCCTGAAATATAACACATAGAATCACAATTTCTCTAAAATGCCTTTTCATTTTCTTCATTTTGAAATCTATTCATTTTTTATATGTATTAGTGCTTTGGAGTAACTGAAGGAATATTTATATATTTAATCACTGATATTAGAGCAAGCAAGGAATCACAAAAATGTCCCTGCTTACTAACTCCACTGCTTTTTTTTTTTTAAGATTTTATTTATTTGAGAAAGAGAGAGAGACAGAGAGCATGAGAGGAGAGGTCAGAGGTAGAAGCAGACTGCCTGTGCAGGGAGCCCAATGTTCAAACCTGGGACTCTAGCATCATGATGGGAGCCAAAGGCAGTTCCTTAACTAACTGAGCCACCCAGGTGCCCCACCAACTCCACTGTATTAATTCAAAAATTCCAAGACCAGAATAAAATAGTTTTTGTTAGATGTGTCTTCAACAAAACTTCTTTGGCCCACTTAGCTTGCTCAGCTTTGAAATTGCAGTGACTGTGATGTTCTAAGGAAAGAACCAGTGCTTTTTGCTGAGAAAGATATGAGAAGCAAGATCTGTAGCAAGACTTGCACACAGTGGGGGTTCAATTTTTACTTTTTTTTTGAATTTCTTTTTTTAACTTTTTATTTACTTATTTGACAGAGAGGGAGATCACAAGTAAGCAGAGCAGCAGGCAGAGAGAAAGGGAAGCAGGTTCCCTGCTGAGCAGAGACCCTGATGCAGGGCTCAATCCCAACACCCTGAGATCATGACCTTAGCTGAAAGCAGAGGCTTAAATCACTGAACCACCCAGGCATCCCTTGAATTTCTTTAATTTAAGTATAGTTGATCTACCATGTTATATTAGTCTCAGATATACAATATAATGATTATGTCATGCTCATCACAATTGTGAATATCATCAGTCACAGTACAGTGGTGTTACAATACCATTAACTATATTTTCTATGTTCTTCCTTTTCTCCCAGTGACCTATTCGTTCCATAATTGGAAGCCTGTATCTCCCACTCCCCTTCATCCATTTTGCCCATCACCCCAACCCTCTTCTATCTGGCAACAATCAGTTCTTTGTATGTATGGGTCTGTGTGGCTTTTTTTAAAAAAAGATTTTATTTTTAAATAATCTCTACACCCAACATGGGGCTTGAACTCAACCCCAAGATCAAGAGTCACTTGCACCATTGACTCAGCCAGCCAGGTGTCCCTATTTATGCTTTTTGTTGATTCATTTTTTTTGTTTTGTTTTGTTTTGAGGTTCCACAAATAAGCAGAATTATATGACATATGTCTTTCTCATTCTGGCTTATTTTACTTAATATAATACCTTCTAGGCCCATCCATGTTGTCACACATGACAAGATCTACTCTCTTTTTATGGTTGTGTAATATTCCATTAATTATATATACCACATCTTTCTTGGGTTGCTTCTATATCTTGGCTATTTTAAATAATGCTCCAATAAGCATATCTTTTTGAATTAGTGTTTTCACTTTCTTTGGGTAAATATCCAGTGGTGGCATTGCTGAATCATTTGGGATTCTATTTTTTAATTTTTTTTGAAAGAACCTCCATACCGTTTTCCACAGTGGCTGCACCAGTCGACATTCCCAACAACAGTGCATGATGGTTCCTTTTTTCAACACACTCATCATTTGTTATGTCTTATTTTTTTGTCATATTTGTCTTATCATTTTTTATGTCTTATTTTTCTAGCCATTCTGATTTGTGTAAGGTTATAACTCATTGTAGTTTTGATTTGCATTTCCCTGGTAAGTAGTGATGTTGAGCATCTTTCTATATGTCTGTTGGCAATCTGTATATCCTCTTTGGAAGAGTATCTATTCAGTTCGTCTGCTCATTTTCAAATCAGATTATTTGATTTTTTTGATGTTCAGTTATACAAGTTCTTTATATGTTTTGGATATTGATCCCTTTTTAGATATATCATTTTCAAATATCTTTTCCTATTTCATAGGTTGCCTTTTAGTTTTGTTGATTTTTTCCTTCTTTGTGCAAAAGCTTTTTGATTTTGGTGTAGTCCTAATAGTTTTTCTGCTTTTGTTTCATTTAGCCTTAAGGGACATATCTAGAAGAGTGTTGCAGTGGCTGATGTCAAAGAAATTAATGCCTATGCATTCTTCTAGGGGTTTTATGGTTTCATGTCTTCCACTTAGATCATTAATCTATTTTGAATTTGTTTTTGTGTATGATATAAGAAAGTGGTCCAGTTTCTACCTTTTGCCTATAGTTGTCTATTTTCCCAGCAATATTTATTTATTGAAAAGACTATAAATATTATATATAAATACATAAAATATATATAATATAATAATATATAGTATATTATTATAATTATATTGATAATTTTATTATATTAATAATTAATAATAAATATAATATAATAATATAAATATATAATATATGATATATAAATATATAAAAATAAATAAATATAAGTATATATTTATTTATTGAAAATACTATTTTTCCCATTGTATATTCTTGTCTTGTTTCTCATAGTTTGCTTATATAAGTGTGGGTTTATTTCTGGGGTTTCTATTCTGTTCCATTGACCTATGTGTCTATTTTTGTGCCTGTACCATTATGCTTTTAGTAACCAAAACATACATACAAGTTTTAGTATTATTCAAGTTTTCTGAAAAATGCTACAGGTATTTTGATAGGAGTCACATTGAATCTGTATATTGTTTTGAGTAGTATGGGCATTTTGAGAATATTAATTCTTCTAATCCATCATCATGTAATATATTTCTATTTGTGTCTTCTTTGATTTCTTTCATCAATTTTTTATAGTTTTCAGAGTATAAGAATTTTCTCTCCTTGCTTAAGTTGATTCCTAGGTATTGTATACTTTTGGGGGGCAAAATTATAAATTTAATTCTTTTCTTAATATATTTCTGCTATTTTGTTACTAGTAGATAGAAATGTAACTAAATTCTGGTCATTAATTTTATATCCACAACTCTACTGAACTTATGTATTACTTTTAATAGTTTTTCGAGGAGATCTGTGTTTTTTATGTATAGTATTATGTAATCTGAAAATAGGGACAGTTTTACTTCTTCCTTAACAATTTCGATGTCTTTTATTTATTGTCTTATCTCATTGCTGTGGCTAGGACTCCCAATACTGTTAAATAAAAATTGCCAAGAATGGACATTCTTGCCTTGTTCCTCATTTTAGAGGAAAATCTATTTTCACTATTCAGTATGATGTTAGCTGTGGGTTTTTCGTATATGGCCTTTATTATGTTGATATATGTTCTATGTACTCCCACGTCTTTGACAGGTTTCATGATGAATATTTATTTAATTTTGTCAAATGCTTTTTCTGTATCCATTGAATTGATTAGTGTTTTTAATCCTTCGTTTTGTGGATGATGTTGAATCACATTGATTTGTGAATGTTGAAGCATTCTCAAATTTTTAGAATAAATCCCACTTGATTATGGTGACTGGTTTTTTTTTTTAAGATTTTATTTATCTATTTGACAGACAAAAATCACAAGTAGGCAGAGAGGCAGGCAGGGATGGGGGTGGGGGAAGCAGGCTTCCTGCTGAGCAGAGGGCCTGGTGTGGGGTTCAATCCCAGGACCCTGAGATCATGACCTGAGCTGAAGGCAGAGGCTTAACCCACTGAGCCAGCCAGGCACCCTATGGTGACTGATTCTTTTAATGTACTGTTGAAAGTAGGTAGCTAATGTTCTGAGGATTTTTGTATCTGTGTTTCTCAGGGATATTGGCCTGGGATTGCTCTTGTTTTGGTAGTATCTTTGGTTTTTTGTGTGTCAGGGTAATGGCCTCATAGGATGTATTTGGAAGCTTTCCTTCCTCTCCTATTTTTTTTTTTAATAGTTTGAGGAGAATAGCTATTAACTCTTCTTTAAATGTGTTGTAGAGGGCACCTGGGTGGCTCCACTGGTTGAGCATCCGACTCTTTGTTTTGGCTAGGTTCATGCTCTCATGGGTCCTGGGATTGAGTCCTGTCTTAGGCTCCATACTCAGTGGGGAGTCTGCTTAAACAGTCTCTCCTTCTGCTCCTCCCCCTACTAGCATGCTCTCTCTCTCCTCTCTCTTTCAAATAAATACTTTTTTTTTTTTTAAGAAAAATATTTGGTAGAATTCACTTGTGAAACATTTTGGTACTAGACTTTTGTTAAGAGCTTTTCTTCTTTCTTTCTTTCTTTCTTTCTTTCTTTCTTTCTTTCTTAAGATTTTATTTATTTATTTGACAGAGAGAGAGAGAGCACAAAAAGGTGGATTGGCAGAGGGAGAGGGATGGTGAAGAAGACTCCCTGTTGAGCAGGGAGTCTGATATGAAGCTTGATCCCAGGCCCCTGAGATCATTACCTGAGCTGAAAGCAGACACCCAAGTGACTGAGCCACCCAGGTGTCTCCAGTCTTTGTTTTATGGTCTATTTTGTCTGATACAAGTATTGCTACCCTGACTTTTTTTTTTTTCCCACTTCTATTTTCATGGTGTATATATTTCCAGCCCTTCACTTTCAGTCTGCATGTTCCTTTAGGTCTGAAGTGAATTTCTTATAGGGAGCATATAGTTGTTGTTGTTGATGTTTTTAATTTTTAATATTTTCATTCTACCAGAATGTCTTTTCATTGAAGTGTTTAAACCATTTACATTTAAGTAATTATTGATAGTATGTATATATTGCCATTTTGCTAATTGTTTTCTTTCTTTCTTTCTTTCTTTCTTTCTTTCTTTCTTTCTGCAGTTCTCTGCTTCTTTTTTCTTCCCTTGCTTTCTTTCATTTTTTATGTATCTATTATAGGTTTTGGGTTTGTGGTTACCATAAGGTTCATATATAGGATGCTAAGTATATAACATTCTACATTAAGTTAGCAGTTTTTTTTTTAATTCAAACCTACTCTAAAATATTTTTTTACTTCCTTTTCCACTTTTCCTTTATACATTGTATTTTAATTTTCTCATAATTTTCTTTTAATTATGGGTTTTTCTTTTCCACTTAAAGAAGTCCCCTGCATTTCTTGTAAGGCTATTTTAGTGGTGATGAACTCCTTTAACTTGTGTTTGTCTGGGCAACTCTTTATCTCTTCTTCACTTCTGAAAAAGAACCTTGCTGGACAGAGTATTCTTTGTAAAATCTTATTGATTTTTTTTCCCTTTTCAGTCCTTTGAATATATAATGGCACTTCCATCTGGCATGCAGTGTTTCTGTTTAAATCAGGTAATAGCCTTATGAGGCTTCTCTTGTATATAACTTTTTGCCTCTTTCTTGCTGCTTTTAAAATTCTCTTTAACCTTTTCCATTTTAATTGTTATGTGTCATCATGTAGATCTTCTTGAGTTCATTTTGTTTGCAACTCTCTGCGCTTCTTGAAACTGAGTGTCTGTTTCCTTACCATGGTTAAAGAAGTTTTCAGCTATTATTTTTTAAATAAGTTTGCCACCCCTTTCACTATCTTTTCTCCTTCTGGGGCCCTTATAATGCAAATGTTTTTTACTTGATGTTGTACAAGAGAACCCTTAACCTATACTCATTAAAAAAAATATGTATATATATATATATATATATATATATGCATGTACATAGAAAATACAAGAAAACAAGAAAAAATATATTTTATATATATAAAATATATATACATATATGTATATATATGTGTGTATATGTATATATACATATGTGTATGTATATGTATATATATGTGTGTGTGTATGTATATATATATATTTTTTCTTTTTGCTCTTCAGCTTGAGTGCTTTCCATTACCCTGTCTTCCAGATCACTGATCAATTCTGTATCTGATAATCTACTGTTAAATCTCACATATAATCTACTGTTAAATCTCACATATTTTCATTTCAGACATTGTATTCTTCAACTCTGACTATTGGGTCTTTTTTTTTTTTTTCCCACATCTTCTATCTCTTTGTTGAAATTCTCATTGAGTTCTTTCACTTTTCCTCCAGTCCAGTGAGAATCTTTATGAGCATTACTTTAAATTCTTTATGAGGTGTATTGCTTATTTCAATTTCATTTAGTTCTTTATCTAGGGTTTTATTTTGTTCTTTCAATTGGAGCATATTCTTTTTTGCCATTTTGCCTGTCTTTCCATGTTTGTTTATATGGATTAGGTAGAAGAGCTAATTTTTCTAAACTTCAAATATTGGTCTTGTTATGCTCATTCCCTGTTTAGACTGCATGTGTCTGGTGACTTTGGTTGGCTGGCTGGAGCTGTGTCTGGCATAGACTAGGTGTTACAGGACATTTCATGCTGGGAATGCCCTGGTGGGATGACTGGGGCTGAAATGGACATGGGCTGAGTCATTCCTGGGTTCTCTGTGCACAGTGTACTCTGGCAGGACAACTGAAACTGAAATGGGTGCAAACTGAGGGGTCCTGGGGGAATCTGTCCAGAAGGCACCCTGGAAGGACAGCTAAAGCTGAACTGGCCATGGAGTGGGGGCAGATGAAGACAAAGTGAGTGCAAGCCAGGATATCACCAGGGTGCTCTATCTAGGGGGCACTCTGGCAGTGTGATTGGTGCTGAGACAAGGTTCAGGCCAGGGGTTCCAAGGTGCCCTGGTGGGATGGTTAGAACTGAGGTAAGCATGTGATTGGGGTTCCTGGAGCACTCTGCCCTAGGGTACCTTGTGGAGTAGCTGGAGCCAAAACAGACATAAACCAGGATGTCGCGAAGTGCTCTGTGCTAAGTGTGCTCTAGCAAGCTAGATTGTAGACCCAAGATTGTGTGGGCCTGTAGTGTTCTAGGGTGATTTGTGCCTATGCTACCTTTGTGCAACAGCTGGAGCTGTAGTGAGTGCTGACCAGAAGTGTCCCAGTGTGCACTGAGCTGGGCCTGCCTTGAGAGAGTGGCTAAGGATTGTGGGCTAGGATTCTGGGCCTCACTGAGGTGGTAGGCCATCTCTGGCACCCAGACCTTACTCCCATCCATGTTATCAAAGTGGGGGGGGCATAAATCATGGTGTTTGCTTACCCCTCTGATCTGGAGAGTGTTCCAGCAGCTCCCTCACCATTTGTTGGGGTTCTAAGGATGGTTTTTTTTATAGTCTACATTCTCTTTTAAATCATACTTTTGTGTGTGTGTGTGTGTGTGTGGTCTAGGACATCTGAGGCTGGTGTTGGCTAGTGGTCCTGGGCTTATTGCCAGACCCACTATGGCACCTGGAACCCCATCCGCATCAAGATAGAGTAGGAACAAAAACTGTTGTGGTAGCCAGCCCCTCCAACCTGGAAATAATTAATTCCATATGGATCTGTAATGAGTCTATGAAAGACATGACCTATTATTCTATAATTTAATTACTAAAAAACATTTTTACTCATAAAGCAATAAATACCTATGCCTCTAATTAAAATCTAGAGTGTAGCCTTAAAGACTCAAAAAATCTTGCTGAATGCATTAAGAAACAAACATGAAACAAATCAAGATAGCATGTTAAAAAAGACTAATTCTATTAAGAGAAAAAGTATTAAGAAATAAGTTATGATTTTAACTTATTTTATTTGGGTATTAGATTTTCTCACATGAATGACCTCAAGAGTTTATGTATTACTCTGACTTCTGCACAAAGCAACTATAATAGCTTAATAGAATATGTTTTGACATTGTGAAATGCTTCAGAAGATCCAGTCCTATGGTATTTGAAATGTGGTCCATGGACTCATGCTTCATGCTGGTCCATGGACTGTTGGTTAGTATAGAAATTGAAAACATTTATTGTCTTCAACAGTCTTTTAAATATAATAATAAATGGGAGCTCATGTTTTATAGGCTTTATTTTTTCTTCATTTTTTCTAGTAATTCATTTTATTGTAATTGATAGTTGATCTTTTTTAAAGATTTTATTTATTTGACAGACAGAGATCACAAGTAGGCAGAGAGGCAGGCAGAGAGAGAGGAAGGGAAGCAGGCTCCCTGCTGAGCAGAGAGCCGGATTCGGGGCTTGATCCCAGAACCCTGGGATCATGACCTGAGCTGAAGGCAGAGGCTTTAACCCACTGAGCCACCCAGGAGCCCTGATAATTGATTTTTAAAAATATATATATTTTTTTAATTTTAGAGAGAGCACAAGCAGGCGGAGGGGCAGAGGGATAGAGAATCCTGAAACAGACTCCTCACTGAGTGCAGAGCCCAACCCAGGGCTCAATCCCATGACCCCTATGAGATCATGACCTGAGCCAAAACCAAGGGTCGGCCACTTAACCACATCCAGGCACCTATTAACACCTCTGATTTTTAATCACAGATTGTTTGAGAAACATTAATCAAGGCCAAAGGGAGTTTGGAAATAGTAATTTGACAACTTTTTTAAGTTTTTAAAATAAATTTGTCAGGTAACATATGATAATAAAGTTCAGTCCTCTATGAGTCCAGGGAGGCAGGATGGGTAATAGGTGGGGGATTATAGTGTAATTTTTAGTACACTGGTTTCCATAGCCCAACTGATGTGTGTGTGTGAATCCCTGCTCTAATCGTTGCCAGGTGAATAATCTTAAATGATTTGTCTTTGAGTCTGAGCTTTCTGATCTGTAAAATGTGCAAAATAAATAGTTCCTCACTGGTGAAATTGCCATGAGAATTAAATGAGCTAATGTGCATAAAGTGATAAATATAATGCCTGATATACAGGAAGCACTTAATGAGTATTAGCTATTTGGGAGAGAAGCATTTCTAAGACTAGCTATGATACAGTACATATGTGACAAGGGTCAAGCTAGGTTTGCAAATACATTACTATGAGTGATACAGGCTTCATGAATGAGTAGGATTCTAGCAACTGGAGTCTGGTTGGTGGGTGATACTTTGAATAGGAACAATTGATCTTGTACAAATCAATTTTTGTTGTAAATTTCTAGAGGAACTTACTAGATTATAAATAGCTATTTTCTGGAAAAAATCTTTTTAATAAAATTTCCACAAAAAAATTGCAATTGTTTTTAGATAGATTTATTTATTTATTTATTTATTTATTTATTTATTTATTTTAATTTCTTTTCAGTGTTCCAGAATTCATTGTTTATGCACCACACCCAATGCTCCATGCAATATGTGCCCTCCATAATACCCACCACCAGGCTCACCCAACATCCCACCCCCAAAAAACCCTCAGTTTTTTTCTGAGTTCACAGTCTCTCATGGTTTGTCTCCCCCTCCAATTTCCCCCAACTCACTTCTCCTCCCCATCTCCCCATATCCTCCATGTTATTCCTTATGCTCCACAAATAAGGGAAACCATATGATAATTGATTCTCTCTGCTTGGCTTATTTCACTCAGCATAATCTCTTCCTGTCCCATCCATGTTGATACAAAAGTTGGGTATTCATCCTTTGTGATGGAGGCATAATATTCCATTGTATATATGGACCATATCTTCTTTATCCACTCATCCATTGAAGGGCATCTTGGTTTTTTTTTAAGATTTTATTTATTTATTTGACAGAGAGAGAGAGAGATCACAAGTAGGCAGGCAGAGAGAGAGGTGGAAGCAGGCTCCCTGCAGAGCAGAGAACCGATGCAGAGCTCGATCTCAGGACCCTGAGATCATGACCTGAGCCGAAGGCAGAGGCTTAACCCACTGAGCCACCCAGGCACCCCGGGCATCTTGGTTCTTTCCACAGTTTGGCAACTGTGGCCCTAGCTGCTATGAACATTGGGGTACAGATGACCCTTCTTTTCACTACATCTGTATCTTTGGGGTAAATACCCAGTAGTACATAAATTGCATTTTTTTAACTCTCCTTTGTCTTAAGTGATTGGCTCTTCTAATTTACTACAAGCCCATTGCTGAAATGCCATGAAGAAAAAAAAGATATGATTTAAAAAAATTTTTGGATTGTTTTAGCCTTCTGAATTGCTATACAGGGATTACAGATTGTTTAAAAGCATGTCTACTAGACTAACCACACATATCTTTATAGTGAAAGAACAATCATGCAAATGTAATGAAAGGGCAAAAATTTAATTTGTTCCTGCAATTCTTTTTTTTTTAAATTTTATTTCTTTAGACAGAGAACAGTCAATAGAGAGCAGGAGAAGGGGCAAAGGGAGAGGGAGAGGATCTCAAGCAGACTCCATGTTGGGTGTGGAGCTCAATATGGGGCTTAGATTCTGGACCCTGAGATCATGACCTGAGTCAAAATCAAGAGTTGGATGCTTAACTGACTGAGATAGCCAAGCACCCCAGTATCTTTCATGTCTAAACTGTCTTTGGATTTGTTTGATATAAAGAGACAAAATGATACAACTGGAGGAGATATAGTTGGTTGCTGACTTGGAAATGTCTGATTTAAAAGTTTTGTTCTAAGCTAGTCTTTAATTAAACCAAAGGAAATGGTGTGCCTGAGTGGCTCAGTGGTTTAAAGCCTCTGTCTTCAGCTCAGGTCATGATCCCAGGGTCCTGGGATCGAGTCCCGCATCAGGCTCTCTGCTCAGCAGGGAGCCTGCTTCCTCCTCTGTCACTGCCTGCCTCTCTGCCTACTTGTAATCTCTGTCTGTCAAATAAATAAATAAAATCTTTAAAAAAATAAATAAACCAAAGGAAAAACTTCTATCTCTAGAATTGCAAGACCTCCATCTCTGATCATCAGCCTACTACTGCTTATTGCCTCTGTTCTGGATTAAATAGATTTTTGTGATGGTCTCAGAATGCGACCACCATTAATAACATCAATACCTTCAAATTCTAAATAATAGACTTTGAGATGCATCTTGTTCATAAATGTATAATTTGTAGACTCTGCATATCTATTTCTTTAAAAACGTCAAATACAGCTGAGGACCATATATAGTTTTGTGTTATAAATGATCATTCACTAATAGTTGTGTTTATATTCTGTTAGTTTGTGTTTTCTTTTATTTTGAGATCAAGACCCAGATGTTGTCTGGCAATGTTGTGGGGCATCTGGGTCGCACATTTGGTTAAGTGGTTAACTCTTGGATTCAACTTAGGTGGTGATCTCAGGGTCTTAGGATCAAGCTTTGCATCAGGCTCTACATTTCATGGAGAGTCTCCTTGGGATTCTCTCTCTCTCCCTCTCTCTCTGCCCCTCTCCCCCCACACTCTTTCTCAAATAAATAAGCAAATCTTTTAAAAAAACATTCTGATGATGTTGGAGTGAGGGAGTTGCAGAATATATTTCAATAAATAGTCATTTCAGAACAAACATAATCATGTTTTTATATTTAAGAAAATAGTTCATATAATTAAATTATTTTTATTTTGATGAAGTCAGTTTTTTCTTAAACTGGGTTTGAGATAGAGGAGAGTATTGTGGAATGATAACTAAGATCATAGGATTAGGGGCACCTGTGTGGCTCAATTGTTTAAGTGTCTGACTTTGACTCATGATCCCCAGGTTCTGAGATTGAGCACCACCTTGGCTCCCTGCCCAGCAAAGAGCCTGCTTCTCCTTCTCTCTCTGTCACACCCCCTGTTTGTGCTCTCTCACTCTCACTCTCTCTCAAATAAATTAAGATATATATATATCATATATATATATATTTCAAATCCTATAATTAAAGATCCTGTAATAAAAGATCAGATCCTATCATCTTTTATTTTATATATATATATATATATATATATATATATAATGCAACTAGTTAGTGGTAGAGCTGGGATTTAAAACCAGATCCATTTAATTTCAAATACTATCATCTTTTATTATATATATATATATATATATAATATATATAAAAATAAAATAAATAAATAAAAATATAAATATAAAAAAATAAAATAAAAGATGATAGTATTTGAAATTAAATGGATCTGGTTTTAAATCACAGCTCTACTACTTACTAGTTGCATGATTGTGTTGTGTTAAAAGAGAGTCATATGTTGTGAGGAGCACTGGGTGTTATACGCAACTAATGAATCATTGAACACTGCATCAAAAACTAATGATGTACTATATGTTGAATAACTTAACATAATAAAAAAAGTATTTAAGCAATAAAAAAAAGGTGCAAAGAAGCTTAACAAAGTATCTGGTCCATCATGAGAGCTCAATAAATGGTATATTATTTTCTATGTGAGCCTTATATTCTGTTAAATTCAATAAGTCAGAAATATGGGGGCACCTGGGTGACTCAGTTGAGCACCTGACACTTGATTTCTGCCCAGGACATGATCTCAGGGTTATGGGATCAATCCCCACATCAGCTCTGTGCTCATTGCAGGCTCTTCTTGAGGTTCTCTGCATATCCCTAACCCCTCTCAGGCACACACTCTCTCTCTGTCTCTCCCACTGTCAAATAAATAAATAAATAAATAAATAAATAAAATCTTTAAAAAAAATAAATCTGACTCATCTTTGCCTCCCATATTTTCTATTTATGCCAAATATCCATGGAAATGGAAGCATCTAGTGCTTCCAACTGTGTATGAGTCACACCTATGTATCTTCAGAAAGAGGTTTCTTTCTTTCTTTCTTCTTCTTCTTCTTCTTCTTCTTCTTCTTCTTCTTCTTCTTCTTCTTTCTTCTTCTTCTTCTTTCTTCTTCTAAATTGCCTATACTCATTGCAAAACATTGAGGAAATTGACAATAATTTTTAAAAGAGATTTATAACCAAACATGCAAAGATAATTATAAGCAATATTTTGGTGGATATCTTTTCAGGATAACAGGATGAAAATTCATTATAAAGGAAAAAGGGAAAGACATACCTACAGTGCTCAAGCAGCCTGGTTCTCTTTCTATTAGAGCAATGCTGCCGTATCTGTATTCAGGTAGAGTATCACATAATGGTGGTCTTTCACCAGTGTGGAGAGGCCTTTCTATGCAAAGACTTATAAAGTCCATTCCTATTTCAGCCGTGACAGTTTTCTCTATACACTGAAAAACAATTGGACTTATTATAACATGTTATATTAGGCAAATCTTATATTTCATGAGTACACACGAATTGATTAAATTGCTTATATCTAATAATTCATTGAAAGTATAGACTGCTCTGGGCAGTATAGACTTTTCATTAATTAATTAATTAATTAATTATCTGAGAAAGAGGGAGCACAAGCAGGGGTAGAAGCAGGCAGAGCAGGCAGAGAGAGAAGCAGGCACCCTGCTGAACAAGGAACCTGATGCAAGTGGGACTTGATCCCAGGAACCTGGGATCATGACCTGAGCTGAAGACAGCCACTTAACTGACTGAGCCACTCAGGGTCCCAGCATAGACATTTTAAAAATGTTTATTCTTCCTATCCATGAGCATGAAATGTTGTCCAAAGGCAAGGGAGAATTTTTCCCCTTCTCAGGCTGTGATGTAATATCAACCTAATTAAAATTAGGTTTGATTTTTGCTTTTGTTTCCCTTCCCTTGCCTTTGGAGACTTGTCTTGGAAGAAGTTGATGTGGCCAATGTCAAAGAGGTTACTGCCTATGTACTCCTCTAGGATTTTGATGGATTCATATTTCACATTGAGGTCTTTCATCCATTTTGAGTTCATATTTGTGTATGGTGTAAGAGAATGGTCGATTTTCATTCTCTATGTGGCTGTCCAGTTTTCCCAGCATCATTTATTGAAGAGACTTTTATCCACTGGACATTTTTTTCCTGCTTTCTCGAAGGTTAGTTGACCCTAGAGTTGAGGGTCCATATCTGTGCTCTCTCTTCTGTTCCACTGATCTATGTGTCTGTTTTTGTGCCAGTACCGTGCTGTCTTGGTGATTACAGCTTTGTAGTATAGCTTGCTATCAGGCAACATGATGCCCCCAGCTTTGTTTTTCTTTTTCAAAATTTCTTTGGCAGTATGGGGTCTTTTCTAGTTCCATACAAATTTCAAGTTTGTTTGTTCCAGGACTTTGAAAAATGGCATTGGTATTTTGATTGTGATGGTGTTGAAAGTATAGACTCCTCTGGGCAGCATAGGCATTTTAACAATATTTATTCTTCTGATGCATGAGCATGGAATGCTTTTCCATCTTTTTGTGTCTTCTTCAATTTCTTTCATGAGTGTTCCATAGTTTCTAGAGAATAGATCCTTTACCTCTTTGGTTGGTTTATTCCAAGGTATCTTATGGTTTTTGGTGTTACTGTAATTGCAATTGATTCTCTAATTTCCCTTTCTACAGTTTCATTATCAGTGTATAAGAAAGCAACTGATTTATGTGCATTGATTTTGTATCCTACCACATTACTGAATTGCTGTATGAGTTCTAGTAGTTTGGGGGTGGAGTCTTTTGGGTTTTCCACATAAAATGTCATGTCATCTGTGAAGAGAGAGAGTTGGACTTCTTTGCCAATTTAAATATCTTTTATTTACTTTTTTATTTTGGTCTGATTACTGTTGCTAGGACTTCTAGTACTATGTTTAACAATGGTGGCGAGACTGGTATCCTTGTCATGGTCCTGATCTTAAGGGAAAGACTCTCAGATTTTCCCTGTTGAAAATGATATTTGCTGTGGGCTTTTCATAGATAATTTTTATGAAATGGAAGAATGTTCCTTCTATCACTATACTCTGAAGTTTTTTAATCAGCAAAAGGATGCTGAATTTTGTCAAATGCTTTTTCTGCAACTGTTGAGAGGATTATATGGTTCTTGTCTCTTCTCTTGTTAATGTGTTCTATAATATTGATTGGTTTGTATATGTTGAACCACTCTTGTATCCCCAGGAATAAATCCCACCTGGTCATGATGGATAATCCTTTTAATGTACTGTTGGACCCTATTAGCTAGGATCTTGTTGAGAATTTTAGCATCCATTTTCATCTGGGATATTGGTTTGTAATTCTCCTTTTATGATAGGGTCTTTGCCTGGTTTGAGGATGAACTTTTGGGATTTCATCAAGATAATAAGCTTCTGCACAGCAAAATAAACAGTCACTAAAACAAAGAGACAACTCACGGAATGGGAGAAGATATTTGCAAATGACACTGTAGAGATACAGTGCTAGTACCCAAGATCTATAAAGAACTTCTCAAACGCAACACCCCCAAAACTAATAATCCAGTCAAGAAATGGGCAGAAGACATGAACAGACACTTCTCCAAAGAAGACATACAAATGGCTAACAGACACACACAAAAATGTTCAATATCATTAGCCGTCAGGGAAATTTAAATCAAAACCACATTGAAATACCACCTTGCACCGGTTAGAATGACAAAAATTGACAAGGCAGGAAACAATAAATGTTGGAGAGGATGGGAGAAAGGTGAACCCTCTTACACTCTTATGGGAATGCAATCTGGTACAGGAAACAGAGATAATTTAATCCAACCCCCTCAATTTCAGAAGAGGAAATTGATGCTTAGAAAATGAAGAAATTGGGACTCCTGGGTGGCTCAGTCAGTAAAATTTCTTTTTCTTTTAAGATTTAATTTATTTATTTAACAGAGACACAGAGAGAGAGGGAACACAAGCAGGGGGAATGGGAGAAGGAGAAGCAGTCTCACTGCTGAGCAAGGAGCAAGGAGCCTTGCAGGACTTGATCCAGGACCCTGGATCATGATCCCAGCCAAAAGCAGATGCTTAACAACTGAGCCACCCAGGCATCCCTAGTTTCTATCTTTGCTCAGGTCATGATCCCTGTGTCCTGGGATTGAGTCCTTCATATGGCTTTTTGTCTGACAGGGAGCGTGCTTCTACCTCTGCCTCCACTCCCCCTGCTTGTGCTCATTCTCTCTCTCTGACAAAAAATAAATAAATAAATAAAATAAAGTATTTTAAAAAAAGAAAAATGAAGAAATTATATAGTGGAGTTTTTCACACAGGAGTATAAGTAAGTCATATCAACAGTAGTATAAGTAATAATATAAGTAGTATAATATTATAAGTAGTATAATAATATAAGTAGTATAATAATATAAGTAGTATAATAATAATATAATATGAGTAAGTCATATCAACATATTAAAATCTCTTCTACTAAAGTGTCCCTGAAGAAAATAATTCCACATAAAACCCAGCCATTTCCAAAAAATAATAATTATGGTAAAAAATATAACAAAATTTACTATCTTAACCATGTTTGAGTATACAGTTCAGTAGTGTTAGATATATTCACATTCAGCCATCATTTTTTGAACCTATTCTGTAATCACCTTTTTAAGACTACAAGCCATAATATTCTATTAAAAAGCTCAGTTCTCATTTTTGTATACTCAGAGTGACAGCTCTAAGATGTGTAACAGTAAATAACAGATGAAGGCTGATAATTTATAAGTGTTACCTAAATATCAAATCCTATTAAGTGCCAGTATGAAATTACACTTAAAAGGCAAAAGAGAGACTATTGTATGTATTGTAGTGTGAACCATGAGGAAGGTTATCACCTTTCTTATACACTGAAATTGGGCTAAAAGGAAATGTTTTTAGCACAGGCCATATGAAATATTTTGTTCTGAGATAAAATTTTTGGATTTCTTTCCTGCAAAGGAAGATTTATTTCTCTGTCTTTTATAAATTTTAACATTATTATGAAACTTTCATGGAAATTTTGTCCCATGAATTTTTAATTATATAGGGATCTATGGAAACAAAGATTTGTCCTTGATTTCTTGTTAATATGTAAAGGGGACTTTAAATATAGCTGATTCAATTGGTATCCCAAAGAATCATCCCAAAGACATACTCTAATTTTCTCACTTAGCTTCATTTCTGACTTCATTTTTTTTTCAAATTTTTATTTAAATTCTAGTATTAACATATAATGTAATATTGGTTTCAGGGATAAAATTTAGTGATTCATCACTTACATGTAACACATACTCAGCCTAGCACATGCCTTTTTTTTTAAATTTATTTATTTGTTAGAGAGAGAGAGCGAGCGAGCACAGGCAGACAGAGTGGCAGGCAGAGGCAGAGGGAGAAGCAGGCTCCCCGCCGAGCAAGGAGCCCAATGTGGGACTCGATCCCAGGATGCTGGGATCATGACCTGAGCCGAAGGCAGCCGCTTAACCAACTGAGCCACCCAGGCGTCCCAGCACATGCCTTTCTTAATAACCATCAACATTTAGCCTATCCCCCATCCACCTCTCTCCTTCAATTGCTCAGTTTGTTCTCTATCATTGTTTCCTATAGTTTGTTTCCCTCTCTCTTTTTTTCCCCTTCCTGTATGTTCATCTCTTTTGTTCCTTAAGTTCCACATATGAGAGAAATCATGTTGTCTTTCTTTGATTGACAATTCACTTAGCATAATACACTCTAGCTCCCTCCACAACGTCACAAATGGCAAGATATCTATGCCACATCTTCTTCACTCATTTGTCAGTAGATGGACATTTGGGCTCTCTCTGGTTGTTGTTGATAATGCTTCTGCAGACATCAGGGTTCATGCACCTCTTTGAATCTGCATCATTGTAGCCTTTGAGTAAGTACCTAGTAGTGCAAATTGCTGGGTTGTAGGGTAGTTCTATTTTTAACTTTTTGAGGAGCCTCCATACTATTTTCCAGATAATGTTTTCCAGAGTGGCTGCACCATTTTGCATTCCTACCAACAGTGTAAGAGGGTTCCCCATTCTCCACATCCTCACCAGCACCTGTTGTTTCTTGTGTTGTTTATTTTAGCCATTCTGACGTGTATGAAGTAGAATCTCATCATTTTTTAAAAGATTTTATTTATTTGAGAAAGAGTGAGCAAGCAAGAGCAAGAGAGAGGGAGAGCAGTACCAAGGGCAGAGGGAGAGGGAGAAATAGACTCCCCACTGAGCAGGGAGCCCCACACAGGGCTTGATCCCAGGACCCTGGGATCATGACCTGAGCTGAAGGCAGACACTTAACTGACTGAGACACCCAGGTGCCCCTCATCATGGTTTTGATTTGTATTTCCCTGATGATGAATGATGTTGAACAGTTTTTCATGTGTCTGGTTGTCTATTGATGTCTTCTGCCCATTTCTTAACTGGACTATTTGTTTTGGGGGTGTTGAGATTAATAAGTTCTTTATAGATTTTGGATACTAACCCTTTATCAGTTATGTCATTTCCAAGTACCTTCTCCCATTTTGTAGCCTGCCTTTTAGTTTCGTTAGTTGTTTCCTTTGTTGTGCAGAAGTTCTTTATCTTGATGAAGTTCCAATAATTCATTTTTGCTTTTGTTTCCCTTGTCTCCAGCAACATGTCTAGTAAGGATTTTCTGCAGACGAGGTCAAAGACATTGCTGGCTGTGTTTTCTTCTAGGATTTTGACAGATTTATATCACATATGTAGGTCTTTCATCCATTTTGAATTAAATTTTGTTTGTAGTATAAGAAAGTGGTCTAGTTTCATTCTTCCTCATGTTGCTATCCAACTTTCCCAAAAGCATTTTGTTAAGGAAACTACCCACCCCTTGCCATTGGGTATTCTTTTTGGCTTTGCCATAGATTAATTGACCATATATATGGGAGTCCTTTTCTGGATTTTCTGTTCTGCTCCACTGATCTATGTGTCTGTGTTTGTGCCAGTACCATCATGTCTTGGTGGTTACAGCTTTGTTATATAGCTGAAGTCCAGAATTGTGATGCCTCTCACTTTGATTTTCTTTTTCAAGATTGCTTTGATTATTTAGGGTCTTGTCTGGCTCCATACAAATTTCAGGATTGTTTGTTCTAACTCTGTGAAAAATGTTGGTAGTATTTTTATAAGGATTGCATTATATGTGTAGATTGCTTTGCATAGTATAGACATTTTAACAATGTTTGTTCTTCCAATCTATGAACATGGACTGCCTTTCCATTTCTTTGTGTCCTTTTCAATTTCTTTCTATAGTTTTCAGAGTCCAGATCTTTTACCTCTTTGGTTAGGTCTATTCCTAGGCATCTTATGGTTTTTTGGTCAATAATAAATGGGATTGATTCCTCGATTTCTTTTTCTTCTCCTTCATTATTGGTGTATAGATGTGCAATATATTTCTGTATGGTGATTTTATGTGTGGCAACTTTGCTGAATTCATGTTTTTGTTCTAGCAATTTTTGTTGTTGTTCATTCCTGACTTCCACCATTAGAAACCTATTGGAACTGAAGTCTAAGCAACCACATTCGTTGGGAACCTCTAGAGTTAGAAGAAATTTTTGTCAAACTTTTCCAAATGTTTCTGATACATTAAAAAAATTACTATTTCACTTTAAAAAATCCAGTATAGGTAACATAGAGTGCTTTATTAGTTTAAGGTATATAATATATTGATTCAGTAGATCTATACATTACTCAGTGCTTATTATGAAAAGTGTACTCTTAGTCCCCTTCATGTATTTCATCCGTCCTTCCTCCCATGTCCCCTCTAGTAACTATCAGTCCTCTACAGTTAAGAAACCTTTTTTTTTCTTTGTCTCCCTTTTGATTCATTTGCTTTTGTTTGTTTGTTTGTTTTTGTTTTTGTTTTGTTTTTTTTTAGTTTTTATTCAAATTCCAGTTAGTTATCATGCAGTTCACTATTAGTTTCAGGTATAAAATATAGTAATTCGACACTTCCATTCAACACCCAGTGCTCATCACAAAAAGTACAGTCCTTAATCCCCATCACCTATTTAATCCATCCTCTACCCACTTCCACTCTGGTAACCATTAGTTTGTTCTCTATATTTGAGACTATCTTTCTTGGTTTTCCTCTCTCTTTTTTTCCCTTTGCTCAATTATTTTGTTTCTTAAGTTCTCCCATATGAGTGAAAGCATATGTTATTTGTCTTTTTCTGACTGACTTCTTTCACTTAGCGTAGTACTCTCTAGCTCCATCCATATCATTGAAAAATATTTCATCCTTTTTGATGATTGAGTAACATTCCATTATATACATACCACATACCACATCTTCCTTATTCATTCATCAGCCATGGACACTTGGTCTCCTTACATATTTGGCAATTGTAAATAATCCTGCAATAAACATAGAAGTTCATATATCCTTTGGAATTAGTGTTTTTTGTATTCTTTGTGTAAATACTCAGTAGTAGAATTATTGGATCATATGGTAATTCTCTTTTTAAATTTTTTTGAGGAACCCTCATACTGTTATTCGCAGTGGTTGCAGCAGTTTGCATTTCCACCAACAGTGCATAAGGGTTTCATTTTCTTACATCATAACCAACACTTGTTTTCTATGATGTTCATTTTAGCCATTCTGACAGGTTTGAGGTTTTCATTTGCACTTCTCTGATAATGAGTGATATTGAATGTCTTTTAATATGTCTGTTGGCCATCTAGATGTTTTCTTTGGAGAAATGTCTGTTCATGTCTTCTGCCCATTATTTAATTGGGTTATTTGGTTTTGGGGGTGTTGAGTTATATAAGTTCTTTATATATTTTGAATACTAAGTCCATCAGATACAGCACCTGAAAATATCTTCTCTTATTCACTAGTTTTTCCTTTAGTTTTGAGGATTGTTTAGTTTTTGGTGTGTAAGTTTTTATTTTGATTAGTCCCAATAGTTTATTTTTTGCTTTGTATCCTTTGTATCAGAAGATATATCTAGAAAATTGTTGCTATGGCCAATGGCAGAAAAATTAATGTCTGTGCTCTCTTTTAGGATTTTCATATCTTTATATCTCACATTTAGGTGCTTAATCAATTTTGAGTTTTTTTTTTTCTTCTTAATGCATTGCAATAAAGTGGTCCAGTTTCATTATTTTGCATGTTATTGTCCAGTTTTCCTAACACCATTTGTTGTAGAGATTTTTCCCAATTGCATAGTTTTGCCTCTATTGTTAAAGATGAGTTGACCATATAACTGTAGGCTTATTTCTGGGCTCTTTTTTTCTATTCTACTTATATATGGATCAGTGGTTTTTGTTTGTGTGTGTGTGTGTGTGTGTGTGTGTGTGTGCCAGTATTTTATTATTTTTACTATTACAGCCTTGTAGTGTATCTTCAAGTCTGGAATTGTGATACCTCTAGTTTTGTTCTTCTTTTTCAAGATTGCTGTGACTTCTTGGGGTCTTTTATGGTTTCATACAAATTTTAGAATTATTTGTCCTAATATTGTGAAAATGTTGGTATTTTTGTAAGGATTGAATTAAACCTGTAGATTGCTTTGGGTAGTATAGACATTTTAACAGTATTTGTTCTTCCAGTTCATGAGTTTGGAATACTTTTCCATTCATTCGTGTCATCTTCAATTCTTTTACCAATGTTTAATTGTTTTGCAGGTACAGGCCTCTCCTTTATTGCTTAAGTTTATTCTTAAGTATTTTATTATTTTTGGTACAACTGTAAATGGGATTGTTTTCTTAATTTCTCTTTTTGCTACTTCATTATTAGTTACTATAGAAATAATTATATATTATGTATGAAATCTTTATTATTATAAAATATAATATATAATATAGATATTATTATTTTAGAAATAAAACAGAATTCTGGACATTAGTTTTGTATCCTATGAACTTACTGAATTCATTTATTAGTTCTAGTAGTTTTTTGCATAGTCATTATGGTTTTCTATATACAGTATCATGTCCTTTGCAAATAGTGAACTTTTTACTACTTCCATACCAGTTTGGATGCCTTTTATTTCTTTTTGTTGTCTGATTCCTGTGGCTAAAACTTCCAGTACTATGTTGAATAAAAGTGGTGAAGGAGAACATCCTTGTCTTAATCCTGCACTTAGAGGAAAAGCTCTCAGGTTTTCACCATTGAGTATTGTGTTAGCTGTGTGTTTTTCATGTATGGCTTTTATTATCTTGAGATAGTTTCCCTCTAAACCTGCTTTGTTGAGTGTTATTATCATGAATGGATATTGTCCTTTGTTAAATGCTTTTTTTTTTTTTACTTCTATTGAAATGATCATATGGTATTTATCCTTTCTCCTGCTGACTTACTGTCTCATGTTGATTGATTTAGAGGTATGGAAAACACTCTTTTGTCTCAGAAATAAATCCCACTTGATTGTGGTGACTGATTTTCTTAATGTATTGTTGGAGTCGACTTGCTAATATTTGTTGAGCATTGTTGCATCTATCTTCATCAGAGATATTGGCCTGCACTTCTCCTTTTTGTGGTATCTTTATCTGATTTATGTTATATAAGTAATGCTGGCCTCACAAAATGAATTTGAAAGCTTTCCTTACTCTTATTTTTTGGAGTACTTTGAGACGAATAAGCATTAACAATTCTTTAAATGTTTGGTAGAATTCAACTATGAAGCCATTTGGTCCTGGACTTTTGTTTGTTGGAAGTTTTTTGATTATTTTTTTGATAATTTTTTAATTTTGTTATTAACATATAATGTATTATTAGCCCCAGGGATATAGGTCTGTGAATCGCCAGGTTTACACACTTCACAGCACTCACCATAGCACATACCTTCCCCAATGTCCATAACCCCACCACCCTCTTCCTACCCCACTCCTCCCAGCAACCCTCAGTTTTTTCGTGAAATTAAGAGTCTCTTATGGTTTGTCTCCCTCCCAATCCCATATTGTTTCATTTATTCTTTTACTACCCCCCCAAACCTGCCACACTGCCTCTCAACTTCCTCATATCAGGAAGATCATATGATAATTGTTTTTCTCTGATTGACTTATTTTGCTAAGTATAATACCCTCTAGTTCCATCCACATCATTGCAAATGGCAATATTTCATTTCTTTTTTTTTTTAAGATTTTATTTATTTATTTGACAGACAGAGATCACAAGCAGGCAGAGAGGCAGGCAGAGAGAAAGGAAGGAAAGAAGGAAGCAGGCTCCCTCCCGAGCAGAGAGCCCGATGAGGGGCTTGATCCCAGGACCCTGGGATCATGACCTGAGCCGAAGGCAGAGGCTTAACCCACTGAGCCACCCAGGCACCCCTCATTTCTTTTTGATGGCTGCATAGTATTCCATTGTGTGTGTGTGTGTGTGTGTGTGTGTGTGTGTGTGTGTGTGTATACGTACCACATCTTCTTTATCCATCCATCTGTTGATGGACATCTAAGTTCTTTCCATAGTTTGGGTATTGTGGACATTGCTGATATAAAGATTTGGGTGTATGTGCCCTGAAGTTTTTTGATTATTGATTCAATGTATTTCTGTTAATCAGTCTGTTCAAATTTTTTAATTCTTTTTCACTTTTTATAGTTTATGTATTTCTAGGTATTTATCCATTTCTTCCATGTTGTCCAATTTGTGGACATATGATTTTCATAACATTCTCCCATAATCCTCTGTATTTCTGTGGTGTCAGTTGTTATGTCTCCACTTTCTGATTTTGAGTCCCATGTATGTATGTATGTATGTATGTATTGTGAGTCTGGCTAAATGTTTACCAATTTTGTTGATCTTTTCAAAGAACCAGCTCCTAGTTTTATTGATGTGTTTTGTTGTTTTTTTATGCATATTTTATTTCAAATCTATCATTATTATTTTCTGATACTGGTTTTGGGTTCTGTTTATTCTTTTTCTAGGTCCTTTATAACTATGTTTAGGTTTTTTTTTTTTTTCCTTGACTTTTGAGTTAGGCCTGTATTGCTATAAAATTCCTTAGAACATCTCTTGCTGCATTCCAATGATTTGAACTGTTTTCATTTTCATTTGTCTTAATGTATTTTTTAATTTCCTCTTTGATTTCTTGGTTGACTCATTCACTGCTAAGTAGCATGTTATTTAACCTCCATGTATTCGTGGTCTTTCCCGAGTTTTTCTTGTGGTTGATTTCTAGTTTTGATGTGTTCAAGAAAAATACATGATCTGTCTTTGATTTTTCTGAATTTGTTGAGATTTGTTTTGAGGCCTAATATATGATCCAGTCTTGAGAATGTTCCATGTTCACTTGAAAAAAAAAATGTGTATTATGCTGTTTTAGGATGGAATGTACTG
The DNA here is from genome assembly GCF_963455335.1 of Martes martes. Classification (NCBI taxonomy): domain Eukaryota; kingdom Metazoa; phylum Chordata; class Mammalia; order Carnivora; family Mustelidae; genus Martes; species Martes martes. The sequence goes on from NC_137897.1 coordinate 63,801,207, forward strand.
AATGTATTTGTTAAGCCCATCTGGTCCAGAGTGTCATTCAAAGCCACACTTGTTTTATTTGGTCAGTTTCTTTTGGATTACCTGTCCATTCAAGTAAATGGGGTGCTAATGTTCCCTATTGTTATTTTCTTATGATTTGTCACTTCCTTTATATGTGTTATTAGTAGCTTTATGTATTTGGGTGCTCCCTTGTGTGTATAAATATTTATAATTTTTATATATTCTTGTTGGATAGGTCCCTTCATGACTGACTATATAGTGTCCTTCTTTGTCTCTTCTTACAGTCTTTGTTTTAAATAGTCTTTGTCTATTCTTGGAGTGCCTGGGTGGCTCAGTCGTTAAACGTCTGCCTTTGGCTCAGGTCATGATCTCAGTGTCCTGGGATCGACTGCCACTTTGGGCTCCCTGCTTAGTGGGAAGCCTGCTTCTCCCTCTCCCACTCTCCCTGCTTTGTTCCCTCTCTTGCTGTGTCTTTCTGTCAAATAAATAAATAAATAAAATCTTTTTTTTTTTTTTTTTGTCTATTTTGGGGATGCCTGGATGGCTCAGTCAGTTAAGCTGCTACAGCTCAGCTGTAGTGGTTGGCTTCAGCTCAGATCATGATCCCAGGGTCCTGGGATCGAGTCCTACATCAGGCTCCTTGATCAGCAGGGAGCCTGCTTCTCTCTCCACCTCTGCCTGCCATTTTGCCTGCTTGTGTGCACGCTCGCTCTCTCTCTTTCTCTGACAAATAAATAAATAAATAATTTTTTTTAAAAAAAGGAAAAAAAAAGTCTATTTTGTCTGATATATATAGTCTTACCCCGGTTTTATTTGCATTTCCATTTGTGTGATAACTGTTTTCCATCCCTTTGTCAATCTATATATGTTTATAGGTCTGAAATGTGTCTCTTGTAGGCAACACATAAATGGATCTTGTGTTTTATCTATTCTGTCACCCTATGTCTTTTGATTGGAGCGTTTATTCCATTTACGTTCTAAGTACTTATTGATATTGTTACTATTTTTTAATTTGTTTCATGTTTGTTTTCATAGTTCTTTTCTGTTTCTTTCTTCTCTTGCTTTCCTTTTTCATGGTTTACCGGCTTTCTTTAGTGATATCTTTAGATTCTTTTTTCTTTATTCTTTGCACATCTATTATTGGTTTTTTATTTGTGGTTAGCTTTAGGTTTTATACAATATCTTTTGCATTTACCAATCTGTATGAAGTTCATAGTCATTTAAGTTTAAACCTGTTCTTTACTCCTATCCCCCATACTCTAGGTATACCATACTTTAGGTACACAGTGTTATACTTTATATCATTTTATTTTGTGCATCCTGTGACAGATTTTTATATATATACTTAATGTTATTGCTTTTGTGTTTCCTACTTTGTTCTTGTTTATGGTCTTTTCCTTTAACTCAAAGTGTCCTCTTTAACATTCTTTGTAAGGCTGGTTTAGTGGTCAAGACTTCCTTTAACTTTCATTTTTCTGGACACTGTTCATCTCTCCTCTTCTGAATGGTAACCTTGGTGAATATTATATTCTTGGCTGTAGGTTTTCTTTTCTTTCCTTTTCTTTATTTCTTTTCTTTCTTCTTCTTTTTTTTTTTTCTCTGCTCTTTGAATATATTATGCCACTCTCTTCTGGCCCATAAAGTTTCTGCTAAAAAAAATTCACTGATAGCCTTTTGGGACTTCTTTTGTATGTAATTTTTCCCCCTCTTGCTGCTTTTACAACTCTGTATCACTACTTTTTGCTATTTTAATTAGTATACATCTTGGTGGGAAGCTCCTTGGGGTGATTTTTTGGGGGGGCTTTTTTTGCCTCCTCAATCTGAATTTCTGTTTCCTTCACCAGATTTAGAAAGTTTTCAGCTCTTATTGCTTCCAATAAATTTTCTACCGATTTTTATATCTTTTCTCTTTCTGGGATTCTGATAATGCTAAAGTTATTATGTTGGTGTCATTTAGTTCACTAAATGTATTTTCATTTTTTAGTATTCTTTTTTTCTCTCTCCTGGTCAGCTTTATTGCTTTCAGTTACTCTGTCCTCTAGGTCATTGAGCCATTCTGCTTCCTCTAGTCTACTGTTTATTTTATCTAGTATATTTTTAATTTCATTTGTTGAGTTATTCATTTCATTTCTCTTTTTTTGAGTTATTCATTTCTGTTGGTTCTTTTTTTTTTTATGTTTTCTGTCTCTTTGTTACATGTCTCACTGAGGTCCTCCACTGTTTTCATAAGCCCAATGAGTATCTTTATGACCATTACTTTAAGTTCTCTATCAAGCATGTAATATATATTTCATTTAGTACTCTGGCTGTGACTTTTGTTCTCTTCTTTCATTTGGGACATAATTCTCTGTCTCCTCTTTTTTTTTTCCTAGCTCTCTCTATCTGTTTCTCTGTGCTGGGAAAGTCAGTTATATCTCATTATCTTGAAAGTAGTGGTCTTATGACAAAGATGTCCTGTAGTCTCCTACAGTGCAATATCTCCTGTTCACTAGAACCTGGGATTCAGGAGAGTCTCCTATGTGTTTTGCTTGCACCTACTGTAAGGATTAAGCTGCTTTTTGCCTTCATTTCAGTCATCTGCAATGGCTTTTTGCCTGTTTCCAGCAAGGTTTTGTTCTTGTGAGCCCAGTCTTGGGCCAACTTGGGTTTGGGTTGAATCAGACCAAGTATTTGCCAGAGATGTAGTAGGACCAAACTACTGGGTGTTTTCCCTGTGTTATCCCCTGAGAAGTTTCACTCATGAGTGAGGTGAATCAGATCAAATGTTTACCCTTAGTTCACTGCTGGGGTTATAGCCAGACTGCTGTTTGTGGTAATTTTTCCCTCTCCCCTTGGCATTAGTTACCTTGGAGTGGTGTTTGTCCCTGTCAGTGCTGCTTGCACACTGACAAGCTTGTGGCACTGCTTTGGATGGGCTTTAGCTGTGGTATATTGGTGGGGGTAAATCTACTAGAAACCTTGGGGGTGATGCATGTGATGCCAGCAAGGTCTGTACTGGTCTACTGCAGGAATGGACCTTCAGCTGCCAGGGACTAAGGCTGGTTGTGTTTGAGCAAGCATATCTACAGAAACACATGGAATGTGTCTGCTATGGGAGGAGACCTAGAGCAGAGGCCTGGATGGAGGGCATGTATCCACAGCAGCAGGGCATACTATTAGCAAGTTATGTAGAGTGTTAGTGCTATTCTAGTTCCTGCAGGTGTCTTATGTGTCTAGGCTGGGGTAAGAGGGACATGGCACCTGCCAGCATCTTTATTCTTAAAACAGTCTCCCAATGATCCTTGCCCCTTCAGCATAAACTCTGAGATTAGTAAACAAATCTTCCTGAATACCCCTAGGGTGTTCCTTTTTTTTTTTCTTTCTTTCTCTCTCTTTTTTTTAAATTAATTTATTTATTTGTCAGAGTACAAGCAGGAGGAGTAGCAGGCACAGTGAGAAACAGGCTTCCCGTCAAGCAAGGAGCACAATGCAGGACTTGATCCCAGGACCCTGGGATCATGACCTAAGCTGAAGGTAGATGCTTGACCTATGATGAGCCACCCAGGCATTCCACCTCTAGTGTTTTTCAAACTGCTTCTCCTGTCCTTTATCTCTCTGGGGCTGTTTGTTATGCTCTTTCTTTAAGAGTGAGGACCAAGATTCCTATAGGTTCCAGGCTCTTCCAGAGCTGAGCCTGCTTATTAAAAAAAAAAAATATATATATATATATATATATTTGAGACAGAGTGAGAGAGGAAGAGAGCACTCAAGTGGGGGAACAGGCAGTGGGAAAGAATCTTCAAGCAGGCTCCCCACTGAGAACAGAGGCTGAGTGGGACTTGATCTCACAACCAATGAGATCATGACCTGAGTGGAAACTAAGAGTTGGATGCTTAACTGACTATGCCACCCAGGCACCTCTACACCTGCTGATTTTTAACATTCCCACTGTTATGCCCTGCTGATTGTAAGATCTCATGAAATTATGCCCCTCTGATTTTCAAAACCTAATGCTATGGGGATTCCCCATGTCTGGGGTGCCTGTGGTCAGAGTCTGTTTTTTAAGCCCCTCTCCATCCCCACAGCATCTCTCCCTCTCATAGAGAGTCCCACAGATCTGTTTAGCTCCTGGCCAGGTCTCCACTTTTCCTACCTGTTTTATGTGGTCTCTTCTCTACATTTAGCTGTGCAGAATCTATTCTGCCAGTCTTCAGGTCATTTTCTAAGTTATTTACATTGATGTGGGTGTTATCTAGTTGTATCCATGAAATGAGGTGAGCTTTAGGATCCCCCTACTCCACAATCTTCCCCAAAAGTATCTTATGATACATTCTAATTCAAACAATAAACACATTTTAATGTGCTCTTACCGTATGCTCAATGGTGTTTGTTATGGAAAAGTGAATTTTAAACCAAAGTCAGATTTTTTAGACACCTTACAATCAACTTGATGAGAGAAAACATGCACATGAAGTAATAAGTTGACAACAAAGGAAGATAGGAATTGTTCAAATGTATGGTAACTACTAAGAGCACTTACTGCTGTTATACCTATGCCAGAGTGCCTTGTGGAGAAGTAAAGGCCTGAGAACTAAAGGAAAAGTTGGAAGCAGGGTAGGTAGTGTTAGGTCCATAATCAAAGGAGCGAGACTGATACAAAGTGAAGGTCAAGCAAAGCTTTATTCCGCGCCAAGCATCGAGAATCAAACCAACCATTCGGGGCCGCCTCTTACAGAGAGGGTGACCACCCCCTGCCTCACAGACTAACTTTTATAGAGCAAAGGCCATGTGGTTGAGCGTGGCCAAACACAGGTGGCCAATGAGTTTGCAACACACAGAGAAAACTGCACAGTCATGTTAGGTCACACACGGGTGGCCAATTGAATTACAATTCACCCCATAGTAGCTATTTGAAGTAGTCTGTCTCCTTGGTCAGAATTGGTGCCCAAAAGGCACCCAAAAGATGGGGCCCACACTCCTTGGTAGCTAGGGAGACAATATGCATACTCCACTGATTGAATGTCTCCACCTGACCTGACTCATCTCTGCATTCGGGCTCTGTTATCTCCACCTGACCTGACCCGCCCTTGTATTTGGGCTCTGTTATCAGGGACTGGTCAACCATATTTTACTGGTTTCCCGGACTTGTTTTTAAGTAAGTTCCCCTGGGGATGGGCAAGGTCAGTTTAAGTTTTACTGCATAAACAACAAAATGGCTGTTCAACTGAGGTGGAGCTGCTCTGGCTAAATAGGCCCTTACAGTAGAAAAGGTGATATGGCATTGCGAGCAAATGTACAAGAAAGAATTCTTGAGACTTTTCAGTGAAAAAGGTGGGTTTTTTCAAAATTTTATTTAAATTCTATTAAATAACATATAGTGTATTATTAGTTTCAGAGGTAGTTTAGTGACTCATCAGTTGGATGTAACACCCAGTGCTCATTACATCAAATGCCTCCTTAATGCCCATCACTGAATTACCCTTTTCTCCCCACATCTCCCCTCCAGCAACCCTCAATTTGTTTCCTATATGGTTTGTCTCCCTTTCTGATTTCATCTTATTTTATTTCTCTCTCCCTTCTATTATGATCCTGTTTTGTGTCTTAAATTCCACATGATGAAGTTTTAGAATATAAGTGAGGTTTTGTGGGGTGAGGTCCAGAACCGATGACCAAAAAATAATTATTGAGACATCTTTGGTGCAAAATGGTGGTTTATTATAGCACAGGGACAGGACCCATGGGCAGAAAGATCTGCTGCCCAGGGATTGTGAGGGAGGGCAGGTTATATACTATGGGGTTGGGGGAGGTAAGGAAAAAGGGAGGTTTCAGCAGAGCTTTCATATGCTAAAGGGGACCTATAAGATACTAGATACCTGAGGCTTTGCCATTGCCAAGGTCTTTTTTTCCCTTCTTAGCAAGGTATTAACATTAAGATAGGTGGGAAATTCCTAAAGAATATCACATATGTCCCACCCTAGGAGTGGGAGTGGGGGAAGGTTGCAGGGTGTCAGCCTTTTGCTTTGTCCTCAGCCAGCCTTCTGTTCCCTCATCACACATATCAGTGAAATCATATATAATTGTCTTTCTGATTGAGTTGTTTCACTTGGCATAATACCCTCTAATTCTATTCATATGTCATTGGAAATGGTTGTTTTTTTTTTTTTTAAGATTTTTATTTATTTAATTGTGAGAGAACAAGTGCAAGTGAGAGAGAGAGCAGAAGCAGACAGGCAGAGGGAAAAGGAGAAGCCATCCCAGGACACTGGAATTCTGACCTGACCTGAAGGCAGGCACTTAACCAATTGAGCTGATGAGAGAATAGAAGGCAAGCTGAAGGCAAACCAGAAGCTGACACACCCTACAACCCCCCAACCCACCCAGATGGGATATATGTGACATACCTCATGCCCTCCTGGCTTCCCTAAAGCTAAGGAGAGGAAAAACAAATAGTTAACTTCACAATACTGCAAGACATGAGTCTCCCTTAGTTTACAAATGTTTTAGCAATCTACAAGAACAAGGCATTTCTATCAATAACTTAGCTTCCAGAAGGAAATGTAGATAAAATTAAATGTCCTTATAACCTGAGTATCTGCATGTTAATGCTTTGCTAGAGGGAAAAACAACCTTAATGGCAAGGCAGCTGGTATCCTGTGAATCTTCTTTAACATACAAAAATCCTTTTTAAACCTCCTTTTTCCTTACCTCCCCCAGCCCCATAATATATAGTCAGCCACCCCTCACAACCCCAATGCAGCAGCTCTTTCTGCCCATGGATCCTGTCCCCATGTTTTAATAAACGATCATTTTGCACCAAAGATGTCTCAAGAATTCCTTCCTGATTGTCTTCTCTAGACATCATCACACCAAACCTCACCTATATTCTAAAACCCCATCACAGCCCCCTGGATGGCCCAAGATTTCTTTTTCTTTTCTTCCTTTCTTTCTTTCTTTCTTTCTTTCTTTCTTTTTTTTTTTTTTTTCCTAATGCCTGAGTAATATTTCATGGACATCTGGACTCTTTCCATATTTTGGTTATTGTGGATGTTGCTATAAATATTGGAATGCAGGTGCCCCTTTGAATCACTACATTTGCACACTTTGGATAAATACATAGTGGCACAATTGCTAGGTTGTAGGATTGATGAGGGAATAGAAGGACAAAGCAAAAGGTTGGCACCTTGCAACCCCCTCCCACCCCCACTCTTGGGTGGTACATTTGTGACATTCTTTAGGACTCTCCCACCCATCTTAATGTTAATACTTTGCTAGAGGGCAAAGTGACCTTAGCAATGTCAAGGCTTCTGGTATTCAGTATCTTTGTAGATCCTCTTTAGCATATGAAAGTTCTATTGAAACCTCCCTTTTCCTTACTTCCCTCAACCCCATGGTACATAACCTGCCATCCCTCACAACCCAGGGCAGCAGCTCTTCCTGCCCATGGGTCCTGTCCCAGTGCTTTAACAAACCACCATTTTGCACCAAAGATGTCTCAAGAATTCTTTCTTGGTCATCGGTTCTGGACCTCACCCCACTGAACCTCACGTATATTCTAGAACTTCATCAGGATAGCTCTATTTTTAACTTTTTGAGAGACCTCAAAAACTGTTTTCTGTTTTACAGAGTGACTGTACCTGCTTGCATTCCTACCAACAGCCTTAGAGGGTTCCCCTTTCTCCACATCCTCATCCACATCTGTTGTTTCCTTACTTGTTGATTTTAGCCATTCTGACTGGTATGAAGTGGTATCTCATTGCAGTTTTGATTTGTACTTCCCTAATGCCAAGTGATGCTCAACATTTTTTCGTGTGTCGGCCATTCGTATGTCTTCTTTGCATAAATGTCTGTTGTTATCTTTTTTATTATAACATGGGGACAGGACCATGGGGCAGAAAGAACTGCACTGTGATTGTGAAGACTGATTGATTATATACTTGTAAGGTGAGGTACTGATAATGGAAGTCTCTAAAGAGATTTCTGCATGTTATAGAAGATATGCAGGATCCTGGAGGTCTGGTTACTGTCATTTTAGGGTAGCTTTTTGCCCCTAGCAAAGCATTAACACTAAGGCAGTTGTGAATTCCTTGATGAATGTCACACCTTGTCTCTCTCAGGTATATATCAATGGGCTGCAAGTTGTAAGGACATTTAATTTTACCTACATTTCTCTTGCCTTTCTTTGTTCTCTTCCTTTTCCTCCTAATCAATTTTGATCCTAAAATCTTTAAGGTTGCTGAAGATGGAAGGTCTTATCTTCTATAACTTCTTCCTGCTAAATGGGGGCATAGAGATTTCCTTACCCATGGGTCAACTTTGGTCAGTTGGGAAATTTATATATAGGATTTATAAAAGGCAGAGGCAGCTGAATCCAAGGTAGACCTATATGAATCTCCTTGAGTAGAAAGGATCATTTGTCAGCTAGAAATTATGGCAGTGAAGGAGTCTCAGCACCAGGTAAAGAGACACTGGGAAAGACAACAAAATATTAATATTATTGTGGAGGTCGAGAAAATGAAGGCCATCCTGATGAGGGAGCAGGAGGCTGGCTGAGGACAAAGCAAAAGTTGGCACCTTGCACCCCCTCTCCACCCACTCTCCTCCCCTCGGTAATATATGTGACATTCCTCAGGCACCTCTGACTGCCATAAACGAGAAACAAATAGTTAACTTGCTGAGATCACAATCCTGCAGGATAGGAGTCTCCCTTGGTTTACAAATGTCCTAGAAATCTACAAACAAAGAAGTTACATTATCAATAGCACAATTTCCAGAGGCAAATAACTCAGTTCCTCAAGCCTTAATGTCACCCTCCCCTCCATAAACAAAACTGAGGGAGGCTGGGGTAGAAGGAAATGTAAGTAAAGTTAAGTTTCTTCTATACCTAAATCTCACTAAGAAAGACACTTGATAGCAGGATTGTGACATCCCACCAGGATTCTCCCAACTATCTTGATGTTAATGGCTTGCCAAAAGACAACATTGATCAGGCTGCAAGACCTAGGTATCCTTGCACCTTGTGGACCCTCTTTAGCATATGAAAGCTCCATTGAAACCCCCCTTTTCCCTCACCTTCCCCCAACCGCAGGGTACATAACCTACCATCCCTCACAACCCGGGGCAGCAGCAGCTCTTCCTGCCCATGGGTCCTGTCCCCATGCTTTAATAAACCACCATTTTGCACCAAAGATGTCTCAAGAATTCTTTCTTGGTCATCGGCTCCAGACCTCACCCCACCGATACTCACCTAGGTTCTAGAACTTCATCAATCCCACCTCAAGTTTAGCTAATGTGGAAACAGAGGCAGAAGAAAATCATTAAAATTCCTGACCTACTGACAAGCCCTTGAAACAGACAGAGTGGCTCTCCCCTGTGGACTTAACTGCCCTCACCTTGAGGTTTTGCTAAGGACAATCCTAGCCTGACTGACACCCTACCCCAACAGGTCCGACCAGGATCCTGTAAGTCTACTTTAACAATTCCTTTATCTCTAAATCTCCAAGATAGTGTCAAGAATCATTCCCAAGTATATGGCCCACTGATATACATCTAAAGGGTCTCATGAGAAGATTTCTATTATTGGTAATAAATAACCTTTCTCCCAACAATAGCTAGCCCCTCAAGGTCCTGGAGACCTTGCTTCCAAAATTCCTTAGAGACTTATGCCATCCATAATCCCCTTTGTCCTCACCCACCACAGAGTCCACCCCTATTCTGCCTTTAAAAACTTTGACTGTAATCTGGTTCAGGGTCCAAGTCCCTACTCCGCTGTGCTGGGTATACTTGGGCCCAAGCTTAAGCTTGTCAAATAAACCTTCATGTGATTGCATTGGTGCTTGGCTCCTTGGTGGTCTCTCAGACGCAAAAACGCAGGCATAACAATTATTACGAGAAAAAGAAGCCCAGGGAAAACAAAACAAAACAAAACAAAAAACAACCTTTGATAGTTGTCCAAAATCCTCCTTCAGTCCAGAAGTTTAACCAATCATTAGAGAGAAAAGGGTGATGTAAAGCGCCAATTTGAGTATCCATATCTTTTAGCAATCTTGTTACATTTCTGTGATAATCTGGAATACATACATAACACTATCTTTTAATGAAAACACAGGTTCCTCCCTGAGCTGCAGTCAGGATTTCAAGGGTCATTCAGTTTTTGAAGACCATCTTTTGTACTTGTGGGTGACTGTGTCCAGCTTAAAGATCACCACTGTAGCCTAGGTTAGAGTCTCTATTTGCAATTTTATACCAATATAGGCAGTTTCTATTGGTGTAAAATATGGCTGAAGGATAGAAAACATCGAGAAGTCCTCTTTCTTTGCTGTCTAGCCTTAACAACATCTTAGTTACAAGGAATGACTGGCAAGTAGAGATGACTCATCTCAGGAGAAAAGTGCATCCACAAATGCATCAGCCAATCCAATCATAAGGAAAGTGGAGCTACTCACTATTTCTGCAAATCCATTGGTAACCCCAGGGGTGGGGTATGCTCTGACTCTTAAGGAGTGATTTTGTCATCCAAACCACACAGAATTGTTCAAGGTAATAGCTGAGTTATACAATTGTTGGGAAGTCCAGTCCATTTTCCAGTTGTTCAAATATCATATGCCCATGGGGTACTCTTATGATTCCCACAGATTAACAAGGATGTTTATTATCTATATATGAGCTATTATAGCAATTTCCCTGAAGTTGACATCAAGCTGTCCAGCATCAGTTTTCAGGGCTTCAGGAAAAAGGGCAATTTTAGTTTTTAATGACTTTAAGAGAATGGAAAAATATTCAAAACATTAGTTTGGAGAGCCATAACCATATATTTGAGGAAATTGAATTCAGGATCCAGTTTAGTTTATAATAAACAGTATTAATATCTAATATCTAAAAAGATGTGTTATTGTAACATTTTCTTTCCATAATCACCCTCATTTTTATCAAAGATAAAAAATCAAGACTAGTTTGTTTCTAAAACAGGTCTAGTTTTAACAAACTTGGCTAATTATATAGGCTCAGAAAGAATAGTGATTGATCATATTGATATTTTAAACTCTGCTTTGCTGGAACTTTTTATAATGAATATCTAGATCGGACTTTTAATAACCTTGAGGCCAGAAGCCAAGCTGAATATTTGTCATAAGACATACCTGCAATACTTGTAGATTTGGGCAAGTTCCTCTTCTCTTGATCCCCCAAATATCCTGAGTTTCCTGTACCTGCCAGGAAGTGACATTCTTTACTCACTTGGTAAGGTTACTGGGAACTGTGTAAGCAGGTATCAGCTAACATTTTGAAGGGGCTCTATTGGCTTCATAAAGTTAACCTTAGTACCTTATACCTGCCTGATCATATCTGAGTCTATGCAAGTCTCTCTCAAATACGATATTCCTCAAAGTCTTAGTAAAATAACCAATGGTGTCCTGTTACAATGAGAACAGATTCTTATAGAGCTTATGGGAATAACTGTTATTGCTATGAAATAAAGAATATTCACTGAGAGTTTTTGAGTTCTGGAGGGTTCAGGTAGAGAGAAAGTTAAATGTTTCAATCTGTCTACAAATGAATATTTTATATTTCTGTATATTGTGGATATCTTAAGAGGAAGTCTGGAGGAGGAGCAAACATTACAGAACAAATAGTGTTTCATACAAGTCCACAAAAACTATAATCATCTTCCTCAATTTATTTAGTTCAGTGTTATTAATTCTCACTGTGTTTGAATGCAGTTTTTCTGTTACTTCTAGAAATTATTATCCATTTTAATTTTATAATGTTAATCATATAAAAAAAATCCCACATGTTTGTTAAAAAGTCCTCTCCATGAATTTCCTTGAGAAAAAACATGTCCTGCAAGAGTATCAGAACAACAATTATAAATAAAGATAGAATGAAAATTGGGCATGGTTAAAGACCTGATATGAGATTTCATTATAATATAGCTGAGAAGGAATCCAGTTATTTCTGTGACCCATAACACTTCAATAATCAGAATTTCAAGAGATGACCTTATTAAAATTTTAGGAAATTCATATAAATTCTAGAATAGTTTTGGAATTTACCCAAAAAATTAAGTCTTATCATTGTTTAACTATGCTTCCAGAATAATTTAAGATATGAAATAAGGAAACCTAATTAGAACAAAATGCTTTATTTACAGTTAAAATCTGCAGAAGTTTGTTAAATCCCTCAGAAAATTTTAAAGTTCCATGCCTAAGTAGGATTAGATCATTATCAGATTAACACATATTTAGTCAAGGTGGCAATAACGGATTCTATAGGACGTTGCATAGCTGTTAGTAAAACTCAGCTCCTTTAATACTGAAAAGATATAACTTACTTAAGGAATCAAAGACCTGATAAAAACAAAATATGAAAGTTTGGGTTTTCTGGGCAGACAAAAGAGAAAAAAAAACACTTAATATTTTCTTATCAAGAGCAGCCAAAAGAAATCAGGAAAATTTGGTCTTTTTAACAGAGAGAAAAGCAGATTGGGGGGGCAAGATGGCAGAGGAGTAGGGTACCCTATTTCAACTGGTCCCCTCAATTGAGCTGGATATCTGCCAAACCACTCTGAACACCCAAAAAAATCAGCCTGAGATGTAAGAAGATATATCAAGATCTATACTAACAGAATACCTCAGGTGGCCAGTTTTGAGTTATGAAGCAGGGAGCTGTGATTCTGCAGGCAGATATCAGAAGATAAACAGGAGCAGTTGGGAGCTGTGGTAAGCACCAGTGCTGGGAAGGTGAAATAACACAGGAGCACAAAAATGTCCCATGCTGGGGCCTGGACACAGACTTGCAGATTGGTAGCCATGGGGAAAGGAGTTTAGGGCAGCCTCCCATGCTAAAACCTGGAGCTGCAGGGGCTCACGTGTGAACTGGGGGTGGCTGGTAGTTTTAGAAGCACAAAGGGCTTGGAAGGGTTGGAAGTGCTACTGTGGACTGTACAACCCAGGTCACTGCAGTTTTAGCAGCCCAACAAAAACAGAGTCAGTGTGACCTGGAGGGCTTTCTGGAGAACAGTCTGTGATCTTTCTGTTCCTGGGACAGAAGTTTGGACACAATCACTTCTGCACTTACTCTTGGAAAGGACACATACACTTGTCAGGGAAAGCCACCAGACAACGAAAGACCCAAAACCCGGTATTCACTGAGCCTATCCCCCACCACAAGGGGCAAGGCCATTCTGCCCAAACAGGGTTGCCTGAGTAACAGTGTGGCAGGCCCCTTACCCCAGAAGAGAAAACAAGAGGCCAAGAACCCTAAAGAAAGAACAAGAGATTAAGAAACCTAAAGTCCCTATAAAACAGGTGCATCTTGCTTGGATTGTAGTAAAAAAGTTTGGACTCTGTACATTTCCTCAACCACCTTTCACCAAAATGACTAGAAGAAGGAACCCCTAACAGAGGAAAAATTCAGAGACTGTGACCTCTGCCACAGAACTATTGGATATAGATATAAGCAAGATGTTGGAAACAGAATTCAAGGTAACAGTTATCCAGACAATGGCTAGGACTGAGAAAATCATTAGCGGTAACATAGATTCTCTAAGGGCAAAGTGAGAGCTGATCTGGCAGAATTTAAAAATGTTATGAATGAGATTCAATCTAATCTAGATACTCTTAACATCTAGGGTAAATGAGGCAGATGATCGAATTAGTGATATAGAAGACATACTGATAGAAAAGAAGGATCAGGAGGAGGCCTTGAACAAACAGCTTAGAAGCCATAAACACATAATTAGAGAAATAAATGAAGCCATAAAATATTCCAAGGTCAGAATTATTGGGATCCCTAAGAGGGTGGAGAGAGAGAGAGAGAGAGAGGATCAGAAGATATAGTTGAGCAAATCCTACCAGAGAATTTCCCTAATCTGGGGAATGGAACAACTGCTCATGTTCTAGCGGCAGAGAGGGCATTCCCCCATGGTCAACGAGGGTAGAAAGACCTTCTGACATGTGACTGAAATTCAGGAATCATAAATTCAGAGAAAATATCTTAAGGGCACCTAGGGGGAAGAAATTCCTTAGGTACAGAGGGAGGAACATCAGAATAACATCAGACCTGTCCACAGAAACCTTGCAAGCCAGAAAAGGCTGGCAAGACATATTCAGGGAACTAAATGAGAAGAACATGGAGCCAATAATACTTTATCTGGCAAGGCTGACATTCAGAATGGATGGAGAGATAAAGTGCTTCCAAGACTGGCAAAAACTAAAAGATTATGTGACCACCAAGCCAGCACTACAAGAAATATTAAGGAGGGGTTCTATAAAAGAAGACCCCAAGAATTATATACAACAGAAATTTAAAGTGAAAATCTATAGAAACAAAGACTTCACGGGAAACATGATGAAAATAAAAACATATTTTTCAATAATCACTCTCAATGTGAACAGCCTAAATGCTCCCATAAAATGGCAAATTGGTTAAAAAGACAGAGCTCATCTATATGCAGTTATCTACAAGAGACACATACTAAAGATACATCCAGACTGAAAGTGAGGGGATGGTAAACCATCTTTCATGCCAACGGGGCTCAAAAGAAAATTGGGGTAATGATTATCATACCAGACAAGTTACATCTTAAGCTAAAGACTATAGTCAGAGATACAGAAGGACACTGTATCATTCTTAAAGGGTCTATCAAACAAGAAGATTTAAGAATTATGAATATTTATGCCCCCAACATGGGAGCAGCCAACTACATAAGCCAACTGTTAATGAGAATAAAGAGATATATTGATAAGAATACATTAATTGTAGGAGATCTTTACATGCCACTCTCAGCAATAGACAGATCATCTAAGCAGAAAATTAACAAACAAGAGCTTTGAATGACACATTGGACCAGATGGACCTCATAGATATATACAGAATATTCCACCATAAAACAACAAAATATGCCATCTTCTCTAGTGCACATGGAACTTTCTCCAGAATAGACCACATATTAGGTCACAAATCAGGTCTCAACCGATACTAAAAGACTGAGATTATTCTGTGCATATTCTCAGACCACAGTGCTTTGAAACTTCAACTCAACCACAAGAAAATGTTTGGAAGATATTCAAACATTTGGAAGCTAAAGACCATCCATCCTGCTCAAGAATGTTTTGATCAACCAGGGAATCAAAGAAGAACTTAAACAATTCATGGAAATCAATGCGAATGAAGTCACATTGGTCCAAAACCTATGGGATACGGCAAAGTCATTCTTAAGGGGGGAATACATAACCATCCAAGCCTCACTCAAAAAATTTAAAAAGTCCTGAATACACAAACTCTCTTCACATCTTAAAGAACTGGAGAATCGGGGTTGTGAATTTGAGCTTCATGTAGGGTACAGAGATTACTTCAATAAAACTTAAGAAAACAAAACAGAACCAAACCAAAACAAAACAAAGAACTGGAGAATCAACAGGAAATTAAGCCAATGCAACATACGAGAAGGGAAAAAATATAATTACAGCAGAGATCAATGAATAACAAACCAGAGATACATTAGAACACATCAATGAAACTTGAAGCTGGTTCTTTGAAAGAATTAATAAGATTGAAAAACCACTGGCCAGACTAATCCAAAAGAAAAGAGAAAGGGCCCAAATTAATAAAATTATGACTGAAGGGGGAGACATCACGACTAACACCAAGGAAATAGAAATAATAATCAGAAATTATTATCAATAGCTATATGCCAATAAGTTAAGCAACGTAGAAGAAATGGATGCATTCCTGGAAACCTATAAACGTCCAAGACTGAAACAGGAAGAAATTGACAACCTGCAGAGGCCAATAACTAGTAATGAGCTTGAAACATCGATCAAAAACTTCCCGAAAAACAAGAGTCCAGGACCTGATGGATTCCCTGGGGAATTCTACCAAACATTCAAAGAAGAAATAATACCTATTCTCTTGAAACTGTTTCAAAAAAGAGAAACAGAGGAAAACTTCCAGACTCTTTCTATGAGACCAGCATCATCTTTTCCCCAAACCAGGCAAAGACCCAATCAAAAAAGAAAATTTCAAATTAATATCCCTGATTAATATGGATTCCAAGAATCTCAACAAGATCCTAGCTAACAGGATCCAACTAATCCTAGCTAATAGGAGATTTATATTAAAAAGATTATCCATCATGACCAGGTGGATCCCTGGGAAACAATGGTGGTTCAACACTGAGAAATCAATCAATGTGATAGAACGAATCAATAAGACAAGAGAGAAGAACCACATTGTTCTCTCAATGGATGCAGAACACGCATTTGACAAAATACAACATCCTTTCCTGATTAAAAACCTTCAGATTATGGGGAGAGAGGGAACATTCCTCAACTTCACAGAATCCATATATGAAAAACCCACAGTGAATATCATTCTCAATGGGGAAAAGCTGACAGCCTTTCCACTGAGATCAGGAACAGGAAAAGGCTGCCCCCTCTCACCACTATTGTTCAACATAATACTATAAGTCCTAGCAACAGCAGTCAGATAACAAAAAGAAATAAAACATATTCAAATTGGCAAAGAGGAAGTCAAACTCTCTCTTCGCAGAAGACATGTTACTTTATGTGGAAAACCTAAAAGACTCTACCCCCAAATTACTAGAACTCATACAGCAATTCAGTAACGTGGCATGATAAAAAGTTAATGCATAGAAATTAGTTGCGTTCTTATACACTAACAATGAAACTGTAGAAAGGGAAATTAGAGAATTGATTCCATTTTCAATAGCACCAAAAACCATAAGATACCTTGGAATAACCTAACCAAAGAGGTAAAGGATCTATACTCAAGGAACTACAGAACACTCATGAAAGAAATTGAAGAAGACACAAAAAGATGGAAGACAATTCCATGCTCATGGATCAGAAGAATAAACATTCTTAAAATGTCTATGGTGCTCAGAGCATTCTATACTTTCAGTGTCATCCTGATCAAAATACCACCACCATTTTTCAAAATGCTGATTGTTTGTTACAATCCTAAAATTTATATTTAACCAGAAATGACACTGAATCGCTAAGGAAATCTTGAAAAAGAAAAACAAAGCTGGTGCCATCAAGTTGTCTGATTTCAAACTTTATTGCAAAGCTGTAATCACCACGACAGCATGGCACTGGCACAAAACAGACAGATAGACCATTGGAACAGAGTAGATAGCTCAAATATAGACCCTCAAATCTATGGTCAAATTATCTTTGAGAAAGTAGGAAAAAATATCCAGTGGAAAAAAAGACAATCTCTTCAATAAATGGTGCTGGGAAAATTGGACAGCCTTGCATAGTAGAATGAAATTTGACCATTTTTTAACACCATACACAAAAATAAACTCAAAATGCATGGAAGATCTCAAAGTGAGACAGGAATCCATCAAAATCCTACAGGAGAACATAGGCAGTAACCTCTTCGATATTGACCACAGCAACTTCTTTTAAGACAGGTCTCCAGGGGCGCCTGGGTGGCTCAGTGGGTTAACCCTCTGCCTTCAGCTCAGGTCATGATCTTGGGGTCCTGGGATCAAGCCCCGCATTGGGCCCTCTGCTCAGCTGGGAGCCTGATTTTCCCTCTCTCTCTCTGCCTGCCTCTCTGCCTGATTGTGATCTCCGCCAAATAAACAAATAAATAAAATCTTAAAAAAAAAAAAAAAAGACAGGTCTTCAAAGACTAAGGAAACAAAAGTGAAAATGAACTTTTGGGACTTCATCAACATAAAAAGCTTCAGCACAGCAAAGGAAACAGTCAACAAAACAAAGAGGCAACGAAAGGAATGGGAGAAGGTACTTGCAAATGACACTACAGACAAAAGGCTGATATCCAAGATCTATGAAGAACTTCTCAAACTCAATACCCAAAAAGCAGATATTCAAGTCAAAAAATGGGCAGACCACATAAACAAACACTTCTCCAAAGAAGACATACAAATGACTAACAGACACATAAAAAAATGTTCATCATCATTAGCCATCAGGGAAATTTAAATCAATACCACATTGAGATCAATACCACATTGAGATACCATCTTACACCAGTTAGAATGGCAAAAATTAACAAGGCAGGAAACAACAAATGTAGGAGAGGATGTGAAGAAAGGGGAACCCTCTTACACTGTTAGTGGGAAGGCAAGTTGTTGCAGCCACTTTGGAAAACAGTGCACAGATTTCTCAAAAAATTAAAAACATAGCTACCCTATGACACAGCAATTGCACTATTGGGTATCTCCCCCAAAGATAGCAGATGTGGTGAAAAGAAGGGTCATATGTACCTGAGTGTTCATAGCAGCAATGTTCACAATAGCCAATCTGTGGATAGAGCCTAGATGTCCTTCAACAGACGAATGGATAAAGAAGATGTGGTCCATAATGGAATATTCCACAATGGCATATTCCACAATGGAATATTACTCAGCCATCAGAAATGATGCATAGCCAACTTTTGCATCAACATGGATGGAACTGGAAGAGATTATGCTGAGTGAAATAAGTCAAGCAGAGAAAATCAATTATCATATAGTTTCACTTCCTTGTGGAACATAAGGAATAGCATGGAGGACATTAGGAGAAGGAAAGGAAAAGTGAAGGGGGGAAATCAGGGGGGAGATGAATCATGAGAGGCTATGGACTCTGAGAAACAAACTGAAGGTTTTAGAGAGGAGGTGGTGTGGTAATGTGTGAGTGTGGTGGTGGGTATTAAGGAGGGCATGCATTGCATGGAGCACTGGGTTTTATATGGAAACAATCTTGGAAGACTACATCAAAAACTAATGATGTATGGTGACTAACATAACACAATAAAAAAAAAACAGGGAGAAAGCAGAATTTCAATCATATACCAGTGTACTTTAAAAAATCCATTCATTTTAGCTTTATAATGAAGGATAGTTGGAAGAAAGGCAGTCAAGGACAAGCTACACCCCCAACACCCGCCCTAAGAGGAAATCACCCTTAAAAGGATTTTATAGCACCCTGGAAGGAGCCCACCACCCATTCCCTCGGGAGCAACTACTTGATAGGCAGATGAGTGTGTGGACAAAAACCTGATTGGGTGACAGTCACATGGTGGGTTAATCAGATTGAAACAGCCCACCAACATTCTCATAAAAATCACTAGACTTAGAAACTCCTGTGCCAACCATCTTGGATCGCCTCTCTCTTCAGGAACTTTGTACTATCACTCAATAAACTTTGTTTTGCTGCCCACCACACTACATCATCTGCTCTACGTCTTCATTCTTTGAAGTGGCATGACAAAGAACTGCTGACATTAAAGGAAAAGAATTTCTGTAACAGTCTTGACCATATACAAAATTCCTTTCCAAAGATTACCCTTCACAAAACTTCAACTTTTTCCTTGAGGTTTTTGTTGTTGTTGTTTTGTTTTGTAAGCCCTTTCTCTCCAAATAACTGGTCTCATTTTAGTACAAAATTTCTTTTACCTCAGCAATGTGTATTACCATTCCTTATATCTTTCTCATATATTACCTAACTTCCTACATACAGAATTGTTTCCCATACCATTTCTAGCCATCTCAATTACATCTATCAGAATTTTTACTTGTGAAAATTGAGTAATGACAAATTTTGAACTGCTTGTTACACCATAATTCTTTGGATATGAAATTTATAAATACATCTTCTAATTTTAAAAAAAGTATATTTTTCCACGGCACAATCTTTTTTTTTAAGGATTTTATTTATTTGAGAGACAGAGTATGAGTTAGGGGAGGGGCAAAGGGAGAGGGACAAGAAAACTCCCCAATGATCAGGGAGCTGGATATGGGACTTGATCACAGGACCCCGAGATCACCACCTGATCTGAAGTCAGACACTTAACCAGCTGAGCCACCTAGACTCCCCTGCATAGTACAATCTTTCAATAAAGTATAAAGCATGTTTACTAACATACCCAAGTATCATCAGTTTTGCTGCAATAAAGACGCCAAAAGCACAAACCTACATTCAACAATCAATGCTTTATAATTTTATCTTACTTGGAAAAAACTTAGATATCCAATGAATTCAATCCATTTTATCATCCAAACAAAACTTACAGTTGTAGATTACAAAATGTTTTGAAAGCTATACACCTTTTTTATTCACTGACTTTAAAAAAAAATTACCCATGAAAACTTTGAGACAGACAAGATTAACCATCATTTCAAGTCATCTTTTTGCTGACAAATTGCAACAGAGTTAACACAAGCTTATTCAACCTTCAGCAATCCTTGCTAGAATAAATGTTTTATATTTAATGCTGATAACTCTGAATAGAAGTCTAAATTAAACTAACAAACTTAAAGTACTGTAAATACCGAATATGTTTTACCTGGGTCCACTTAAAATTCAATCAATTTGTTCCCCACTGTCATTTTTTTTTCTTTTACCTGGGGCTTCAGGGGGCAAATAAAGTGGATGGTGTAAGTCCAGCAAGGGGTTCTCCTTGCTCCTCGATAACAAGGGTAAGAGGAGCAGAAGCCAAGGGTACATGAGGCAGGGAGGATCATATAGTAGTCAGTTATGCAAGCTTCACCCATGGTGGTGTAGAAACAGGAGAAGGGGGAGGCAGAAGAACTAAGATGCCACCAGTAAGGCTGGAGGTGGGACAAAAGCCTGGAGGGCAGAGAAAGTGGACTCCTAGTCCTAAAGCTCATCAGCTCAGACAGATGAGCAGATACATTTTCTTTCCACCAACAGAAAGTGACATAGGCAGTTCATGTTGGGCCAGAGAAGGCAAGGAACTTCTCCCAAACAGAAGGAGTTTTGACAGCTGCTTTGGCATATTCCATAGTCTGTGTTCCAAAGTAGACTATCAGACAATTGGCTCCAATTATCATAACCATCAACCCAGGAAATGAATGAAGAGGATGCCCCTACATACAATAAGAGTCAGGCAACATTCATCTAGTCTTCTCAAGATATAATCCAGATATGACACACAAAAGAAGAAGCAACAAAGATGAGGCAAGTAACAGGAAAAAGGGACATGTACAGGATCTTGGCAGAAATAGTGAAGTTAAGGTTTAGTTAACTTGAAGTTACAGACCGGTTAATGGGCCATTTTTCCATGTCTCCTAAGCAGTACTGAGGTTATGCATTATTGCAGAAGAAAATGAGTCTTTTTAACTTTTTTCTCTTTCTATCCTTCAATCCAAACTGGTTCCAGGGGATTGAAATTCATCTCAAGGGAGAGTCCTTGGGGACTGAAGAAACCTGGAAGGTTCATTATCCAAATCCCTCCCACCCCAGTTCCTGGGTGGCAAGATAATGTCAAGGATTCAAAGAAACAATGTGTCCCTCAAAAACCATTTTGAGCATTGATTGTTTAGTGAAAGGATGTTGGCGTACCCTTGCTTCCCCATTGCATTCTAGACTACAAATGGGTGTCAGTGAATGGGCCAAAAGAGCCTGCCCAGAACCTCCTATTTTTAACCCATGGAGATGCTAAGAATTTTCAGGGAGAAATATCTAATGTTGCAATTTAAGTAGTCAGTAGGGAACACTGAGGAAGAATAGTAAAGATAGATTGTGTAAGTTACATTTTGACACATGTAGACTTTACAGTCAACTTCCCTAGGACAGGTCCATGGTTGTGTTTTAATTCAATCAGGGACAAGTTTCGGCTGGCTCCCAGTGTAATTCCGGCCAGGAGTGGCTAGACCAGAGACGTGGAGGGGATCACATTAGACCAACAAGGAGGAAACCCTACATAGGTGTCTTAAGATTGACAACTGTCCTAGTGACTTAGGTGGTTGTCTTGTGCCCAAGAAAGAACTTTCTGTAAGAATAAGAATAAGGGAGGACATCAAGCTTCTGGGTCTTATTACCTTTCCAGCCAGGGTACTAGCTTCCAATCAAAAGGCAGGCTTTTATTCCTCTCCATAGAGTAGCCACAGGGTAGAGGATTGCAGCCTGAGCAATCAATATGAACATCTTCCAATTAAGACTGTACTTCTTGAGGAATCTCCACACTGTTTTCCAAAGTGGCTGCACTAACTTGCATTCCCACCAACAGTGTAAGAGGGTTTCGCTTTCTCCACATCCTCTCCAACACTTGTTGTTTACTATCCTGTTGATTTTGGTCATTCTAACTGGTGTAAGGTGGTATCTCAATGTGTTGTTTTTTTTTTTTTTTTAAGATTTTATTTATTTATTTGACAGAGAGAGAGACAGAGATCACAAGCAGGCAGAGAGGCAGGCAGAGAGAGATGAGGAAGCAGGCTCCCCGCTGAGCAGAGAGCCTGATGCGGGGCTCGATCCCAGGATCCTGAGATCATGACCTGAGCCGAAGGCAGCGGCTTAACCCACTGAGCCACCCAGGCGCCCCTCTCAATGTGTTTTTGATTTGAATTTCCCTGATGGCTAATGATGATGAACATTATTTACATGTGTCTGTTAGCCATTTGTATGTCTTCTTTGGAGAAGTGTCTGTTCATGTCTTCTCCCCATTTTTTGATGTGATTACCTGTTTTGTGTGTGTTGAGTTTGAGGAGTTCTTTATAGATCTTGGATACCAGCCCTTTGTCTGTAGTGTCATTTGTGAATATCTTCTCCCATTCAGTGGGTTGCCTCTTTGTTTTGTTGATTGTTTCCTTTGCTGTGCTAAAGCTTTTTATCTTGATGAAGTCCCAAAAGTTAATTTTCACTTTTGTTTCCTTTCCCTTTGGAGACATGTCTTGGAAGAAGTTGCTATGGCCGATGTTGAAGAGGTTACTGCCTATTTTCTCCTCTAGGATTTTGATGGATTCCTGTCTCACATTGAGTTCTTTTATCCATTTCCAGTTTATCTTTGTGTATGCTCTAAGAGAATGGTTGAGTTTCATTCTTCTATGCATAGCTGTCCAATTTTCCCAGCACCATTTATTGACGAGATTGTCTTTTTTCCACTGGATATTCTTTTCCTGCTTTGTTGAAGATTATTTGACCATAGAGTTGAGGGTCCATATCTAGAGATTCCTTAAGAAATTAAAAATAGAGCTTCCTATGACCCTGCAATTGCACTACTGAGTATTTACCCCAAAGATACAGATGTAGTGAAAAGAAGGGTCATCTGTACCCCAATGTTCATAGCAGCAATAGCCACAGTTGCCAAACTATGGAAAGAACCAAGATTCCCTTCAATGGACGGATGGATAAAGAAGATATGATCCATATATACAATGGAGTATTATACCTCCATCAGAAAGGATGAATACCCAACTTTTGTATCAACATGGACAGGACTGGAAGAGATTATGCTGAGTGAAATAAGTCAAGCAGAGGGAGTCAATCATCATACGGTTTCACTTACTTGTGGAGCATAAGGGATAACACAGAGGACATGGGGAGAAGTGAAGTGGGGGAAATCAGAGGGGGAGACAAACAATGAGAAACAGTAGACTCTGAGAAACAAACTGAGGGTTTTGGAGGGGAGGGGGTTGGGGGGTTGGGTGAGCCTGTCAATGGGTATTAAGGAGGACACATATTGCATGAAGCACTGGGTGTGGTGCATAAACAATGAATTATGGATCACTGAAGAAAAATTAAATTAAATTAAATAAATATAAAGACTACTTCTTGAGAAGTCCTTGAAGTGAAAGTAAAAGGAATAAAAAGGTACTCTCATCAAGTTTTTACTTAGCATCCAGGTCCTAAGAAGAAGGGCTTCATGTTGGGCACCAGAAATATGATGTGGGGCTGCTGAGTGAACTGTCAAGAAATAATTCTTGAGAAGTGTTTGGTGCAAAAAGTCTTTTATTATAGCACTGGGGCAGGGCTGATTGTAAGGAATGATTGATTAAATATTTTTAAGTATGGGGTTATAGATTATATAGTTTTAAGGTGGGGGTAGAGATGATGGAAATCTCTAAAGGGATTTCTGCATATTAAATAAGACTTACTGGATCCAGGAGGTCTGGCTATTGACAAGCTGAGATTGCTTTTTGCCTGTAACAAAGCATTAACATTAATGGAGTTGTGAATTCCTTGAGAAATGTCACACTGTCTGTCTCAGGTATATATCAATGGGCTGCAAATTGTAAGGACATTTAATTTTACCTACATTTCTCTTGCATTGGGAATAAGCAGAGGCTGGCTTTATGGCTCTTTCAACACTGAAGACCTAGAGGTTGTAACGTTTTCTGCCTATTTCTTCCTTTTGCCATCCATAATAACTTCTTTTAGTCTTCAGTGTTGTTAGCTATTGCTGAACTTCTGATTCCTATTAATTAGTTGAGTTGGTGAAGACAATTTGTAACTATCTAGTTACTAAGTATTTCAGAAAATGGCTATAAGGAACTTAGTTATTTTTATCTTATGCATATATGGGCACATTTTATCCATTCCTAGCCCCCAGGATTGTGAGCTCCTATAAGAGAGTAACAATGTTGGGGCGCCTGGGTGGCTCAGTGGGTTAAAGCCTCTGCCTTCAGCTCAGGTCATGATCTCAGGGTCCTGGGATCGAGCCCCGCATTGGGCTCTCTGCTCAGCAGGGATCCTGCTTCCTCCTCTCTCTCTGCCTGCCTCTCTGCCTACTTGTGATCTCCATCTGTCAAATAAATAAATAAAATCTTTTAAAAATTAAAAAAAAAGAGTAACAATGTCTTCTTTATTTTTCTGTTTTTACTCACTAACATACCACAGATGCTTAATGAGTATTTATTGAAGGTATGTTTAATTAATTCATTTATTATTTATTATTGGTATTATTTTGATTTTGTGTGTTTGAGAGAGAAAAGTTACTGGCAAATTGTTTTGCAGACTGGTAAAAATATTATGACAGATTTATTAAATGTCTAGTAGCCAAAATTACAACATTAGGTGCTACATTCAAAATCTGTTTAGAGAGATACAGCACTTTTTTAATTATTAGAACTTGCTCATACTTCAACACTGTATATTGTGATGGTGAAAGTGAATAAACAGACAAAATTCATAGTCTAATAAATGGTGTACGAAGACAGCTATTTTCACTTTCTTTAAAATCATTTTTGTGGAACCTGTGTGACACAGTCAGTTTAAGAGCCTGACTCTTGGTTTCAGTTCAGCTCGATGGTGGATAGTTGTAAGAAAGGCAGACTGGGACAAGGTGCCCCCACTCCTCCATGCTCTAAGAGGAAACCACCCTTGAAAGGATTTTACAAGGAGCCCTCCACCCTTTCCCATGTGACAAATAGATGACAAAACCTGATTGGATTATAGGTACAGGGAGGGTTAATCAGATTAAAACAGCCCGCCAAGGAAGACATAAAAACCCCTAGACTTAGAAACTCTGGTGTCAATCCTCTCAGGTCCCTCCCTCTTTGGGAACTTTCTGCTATCACTCAATAAACTTTGCTTTCCTGCCCACCACTCTAATCTACCCCTTCTTTGTTTGAAGCGGGGTGTGAGGAAGAACTGTGGGCACCAAAGGAAAAGAAATCCTGCAACAGTGATCTCAGGATAATGAGATTGAGCCCATCATTTTCCATACTCAGCACAGAGTTAGCTTGGGATTCTCTCTTTCTCTCTCTGCCCCTCACACTTGTGCCCTCTCTCTAAAATAAGTAACTTAAAATAAAATCATTTTTGTAGTTTTTATTTTTTAAAAAAATCTATTGCTGGGCTGTACTTAAAAAAAAATAGCATTTGTCTACCTTTCTTTTAGTTTCACCAAAATGAAATGTAGGAATTGCACAGTGAAGAGAAAAGAGTAAAAAAAGGAAAAAAAAAGCCCAACAGTCAAGGTCTGATGAATAAAAATAACATGTTACATATGACAAATGTTGGATGACATCTGATAGTAGAGGGGAAAAAACAAAGGGAGTAGGTATAGGAAAACTTAGAAAGTAGGTGAGAATTATTGCCAAATCACTATATGGGGAATGCCAAGCAACAAGAAGGTACAAGTTTAACTCAACTTATTTGTTATTATCAAGATAAAAATTTTATGCATGGCAAACTCTTAATTTTGGCTCAGATTGTGATCTCAGGGTCCTGGGACGAAGCCCCACATCAGGCATGACATTCAGTAGGGAGTCAGCTTGTTTTCCTCTTCCTCTGCCCTTCTTCCCACACTCATGCTCTCTCAGACATGTGCACACTCTATCTCTGTCATCCTAATAAATAAATATATTTTTTAAAAAAATCATAAAAAAGACACACATCAAATATATTCACGAGTAATAATCAGATATGGCTCATGAGCACTCCATGCAAAATCAAACGAAATTTGCCTACATGATTTGGGTAGTTTCACTTTTCTTTTTGATAACTCTGGCTAGATATATATCACTTTTATTAATTCTTTCAAAGACTCATCACCTAGTTTTTTTTGTTTGTTTGTTTTATTATGTTCAATTAGCCAACATTTAGTTTTTGATGTATTGTTCAATGATTCATTAGTTGTGCATAACACCCAGTGCTCATCCCAACACATGCCCTCCTTAATATTCACCTCCTGTTACCCCATGCCCCCACCCCCACTTCTGTAAGTTTGTTTCCCTGAGTCCAGAGTCTCTCATGGTATGTATCCATCTCTGAATTTTTCCCATTTAGTTTTCCCTCCCTTCTCCTATGGTTCTCTGTGCTATTCCTTATATTTCACATATGAGCGAAACCATATGATAATTGTCTTTCTCTGCTTGATTTATTTCACTTAGCGTAATCCCCTCCAGTTCCATCCATGTCAATGCAAATGGTAGGTATTTATCCTTTCTGATGGCTGAGTAATATTCCATTGGATATATGAACCACATCTTCTTTATCCATTCATCTGTTGAAGGGCATCTCAGCTCCTTCAACAGTTTGGCTATTGTGAACATGGCTGCTATGACCATTGGGGTGCATGTGCCCCTTCTTTTCACTACATCTGTATCTTTGGGGTAAATACCCAGTAGTGCAATTGCTGGGTCATAGTAGCTTTATTTTTAATGTCTTGAGGAAATTCCATACTGTTTTCCAGAGTGGCTGTGCCAGCTTTCATTCCCACCAACAGTGTTAGAAGGATCCTCTTTTTCCAGAACCTCACCAACATTTGTTTCCTGTCTTGTTAATTTTTGCCATTCTAACTGGTGTGTGGTGGTATCTCATTGTGGTTTTGATTTGTATTTCTCTGATCACTAGCGATGTTAAACATTTTTTCATTTGTCTGTTAGCCATTTGTATATCTTCTTTGGAGAAGTGTGTGTTCATATCTCCTAACCATTTCCCGACTGAATTATTTGTTTTTTTGGGGTGTTAAGTTTGAGAAGTTCTTTATAGATCTTGGGTACTAGCCCTTTATCTGTAGTGTCATTTGCAAATATCTTCTCCCATTCTGTCAGTTTTCTTCTGGTTTTGTTGACTGTTTCCTTGGCTGTGCAAAAGCTTTCGATCTAGATGAAGTGGGTAGCCTCTTAAAGTTGGTGAATGTTTCCTTTGCTATGTGAAAGGCTTTGTCATGTAGAAGTCCCTAAAGTTCATTTTTGCTTTTGTTTCCCTTGCGTTTAGATACATGGAAGAAGTGCATATGTTATCCTCTAGGACTCTGCTGGATTCCTGTCCCACATTGAGGTGTTTCATCCATTTTCAGTTTATCTTTCTATATGGTATAAGAGAATGGTCCAGTTTCATCTTCTGCATGTGACTGTCCAATTTTTCCAGCACCATTTATTGAAAAGACTGTCCTTTTTGCATTACATATTCCTTCCTGCTTTCTCGAAAATTAGTTGACCCTAGAATTGAGGGTCCATTTCTGGGTTATCTATTCTGTTCCATTGACCTATGTGTCTGTTTTTGTGCCAGTAACACGCTATCTTAGTGATAACAGATACGTAATACAGCTAGAAGTCAGGCATTATGATGCCCCACCCCCTCCCCCACTCCCCACTTTGGTTTTCTTTTTCAACATTCCCCTGATGATTCAGGGTCTTTTCTGATTCCATACAAATTTTAGAATTGTTTGTTCCAGCTCTGTGAAAAAAGTCAATGGTATTTTGATAGTGATTGCATTGAAAGTGTAGATTGCTCTAGGCATCATAGAAATTTAAACAATATTTATTCTTCCAATTCATGAGCATGGAATTTTTTTTTTTCATTTCTTTTTGCCCTCCTCAATTTCATTCCTTAGTGTTCTGTAATTTTAGAGTACAGATTTTACCTCTTTGCTTATGTTTGTTCCTAGGTATTTTATGGTTTGGTGTAATTGCTAATTAAATTGATTCCTGGAGCACCTGGGTGGCTCAGTCCTTAAGCATCTGCCTTCAGCTCAGGTCATGGTTCCAGCATCCTGGGATCGAGCCCCACATTGGACTACCTGCTCTGTGGGAAGCCTGCTTCTCTCCCTCCCACTTCCCCTGCTTGTGTTCTCTCTCTCGCTGTGTCTCTCTCTGTCAAATAAATAAATAAAATCTTTAAAAAAGAAATTGCTTTTTTAGTTGCTCTTTATACTGTATCATCGTTACTGTACAGAAATGTAACTGATAACTGTGCATTATTGATATTATAGCATACCATGTTGCTGAATTGCTGTATAAGTTCTAATAATTTTTGGGTGCAGTCTTTTGGTTTTCCACATAAAGTGCCATGTCATCTGTGAAGAGAGAGAGTTTGATTTATTTGCTGATTTGAATGCCTTTTATTTCTTTCTATTGTCTGATTGCTGAGGCTAGGACTTCCAGTACTATGCTGAACCAAAGTGGTGAGACTGGGCATCCCTGTCATATTCCTGACCTTAAGAGAAAAACTCTCAGTTCTTCACCATTGAGAATAACATTTGTTGTTAGCTTTTTGTAGATGGTTTCTTTGATATTGAGATATATTCCCTTTATCCCTATATTTTGAAGAGTTTTAATCAAGAAAGGATGCTGTATTTTTTTAATGCTTTTTCTGCATCAATTGAGAGGGTCATATTATTCTTGTCTCTTCTTTTGTTAATGTGATCTGTGACATTGATTGGATTATGAATGTTGAAGTACCCTTGTATCCCAGGAACTAATCCCACCTGCTCATGGAAAATATTGCTTTTAATGTATTCTTAGATCCTATTTGCTAGAATCTTGTTGAGTATTTTGGCATCCATGTTCATCAGGGATAGGAGGCTGTAGTTTTCCTTTTTTTTTTTTAAGATTTTATTTATTTATTTGATAGAGATCACAAGTAGGCAGAGAGGTAGGCAGAGAGAGAGGAAGAGAAGCAGGCTTCCTGCTGAGCAGAGAGCCCAATGCGGGCCTTGATCCCAGGACCCTGGAATCATGATCTAAGCTGAAGGCAGAGGCTTTAACCCACTGAGCCACCCAGGTACCCTTGTAGTTTTCCTTTTTGATAGGGTCTTTGTCTAGTTTTGGAATTACGTTAAAACTGGCCTCATAGAAAAAGTTTGAAAGTTTCCTTCCATTTCTGTTATTTGAAACAGATTCAGAAGAATAGGTACTAGTTCTTAATTTAAATGTTTGGTTGAATTCCCCTGGAAAGCATCTGGCCCTGGACGGTTTTTTGTTGGGAGATTTTTTATTACTGCTTCAATTTCCTTGCTGGTTATGGGTATGTTCAGGTTTTCTATTTCTTCCTGTTTCAGACTTGATAGTTTATTAATTTCCAGGAATGCATGCATTTCTTCCAGATTGCCTAATTTGTTGGCATATAGTTGCTCATATATTCTTAAAATTGCATTTCTTTGTTGTTTGTCATGATGTCCCCTCTTTCATTCATTATTTTATTAATTTGGGGCCTTTCTCTTTTCTTTTGGATAATTCTGTCTAGGGGTTTATCAATCTCAACAATTCTTTCAAAGAACCAATGTGTAGTTTCATTGATTTTTTTGACTGTTTTTCTGGTCTCTATTTCATTGATTTCTGCTCTATTCTTCATAATTTCTCTTCTCCTTCTTGGTTTAGACTTTTCTTTTTTACAGTTCTTTCTCCAGCTCCTTTCAGTGTAAATTTAGCTTGTGTATTTGAGATTTTTCTAATCTTTCTTTGAGAAATTCCTTTATTACTATGTATTTCCTCTTAGGCCCACTTTTGCTGTATCCCAAAAGTTTTGAATAGTTGTGTTTTCATTTTCATCTGTTTCCATGACTTTTTAAATTTTTTAAATTTCCTTGTTGACCCATTCATCTTGTAGTAGTATTCTCTTTAACCTCCAATGTTAGATTTCTTTTCAAATTTCATCTTGTACTTGAGTTCAAGTTTCAAAGCACTGTGGTCTGAAAAATATGCAGGATATAATCCCAGTCTTTTGGTATATGTTGAGACCTGATTTGTGACCCAGTATGTGATCTATTCTGGAGTATATTCCACGTGCATTCGAGAAGAATATGTGTTCTGTTGCTTTGGGTTGGAATTCTCTGTGTATATTTGTGAAATCCATCTGGTCCTGTGTGTCATTCAAAGTCCTTGTTTACTTGTTGGTCTTCTGCTTAGATAATCTGTCCATTGCTGTGAGTGGGTTGTTGAAATCCCCTACTCTTATTGTATTATTATCAATGTATTTCTTTGACTTGACTATTAATTTGTTTATATAATTGGCTGCTTCCAAGTTAGAAGGATAAGTATTAATAATTTTTAGATCTTCTTGTAGGATTAAACCCTCTAAGTGTAACTTTTCATCCCTTACCACAGTCTTTAGTTTAAAATCTAACTTGTCTCACATGAAGATTGCTATCCCAGCTTTCTTTTGAGGTCTATTAGCATCATAAATTGTTCTCTACTCCCTCACTTTCAGTTTGTAGGTGTCTTTAGATCTACAATGAATCTCTTATAGACAGCATGTGGATGGGTCTTGCTTTTTTATCCAATCTGATTTCCTGTGTCTTTTTATTGGGGCATTTAGCCCATTTATGTTCAGATAACTATTGAAAGATATGAATTTGGGCCCATTCTTTACCTGTAAAGTCCCTGTTTCTGTAGTTTTTCTCTGTTTCTCTGGACTATGTTAGTTTTGAGTTCTCCCTTCACTTAGACTATCCCCTTTAATATTTCTTGCATGGCTGGTTAAGTGGTCACATATTCTTTTAGTTTCTGTTTCTCATTGAGCTCTTTATCTCCCCTTCCATTCTGAATGACAACCTTACTGGGTAAAATATACTTGGCCACAGGTTTTTTCTCATGTAGTACCCTGAATATGTCATGCTAGCCCTTTCAGACCTGCCAGGTCCCTGGGGACATTTTTAATGCCAACCTAATATTTTTATCCCTGTGGGTTAAGAACCTCCTATCTTGGGGTGTATTCAGGATTTTCTCTTTATCTCCGAAATTTGAAAGCTTCTCTATCATATGTTAGGGTGTTCTTCTATTTGTATTGCTCTTAAGAGGTGTCCTCTCTACTTCTCTGTCTTGAATGTCTATTTTCTTCCCCTTTATCAGGAAAGTTCTCAATTATGATTTTCTCAAATATACCTTCTGTTCCTCTCTCTTCTTCCACTGGACCCCAGTAGTTCTAATATTGTTTTGCTTTATGGTATCTCTGACTTTTTTCTCTTTCCCTCAGCTTCCTTCTTTTTTTAATCAACTTGTCTGCTATGTCATTAATTCTCCCTTTTGCCTCATTTACCCTAGATGTTAAAGCGTCCAATTTAGATTGCATCTCAATTCAAACATTTGTAATTTCAGCCTGATTAAATTTTATTTCTGCAGTAACAGATTCTCTAGTATATTTTGTTCTTTCTTCAAGCCCAGATAGTAACTTTTTAATTGTTATTCTGAATTATAGTTCTGATGTATTACTTACATCCATGTCAATTAGATCAGTGCCAGAGAGCATTACCTCTGGTTCTTCCTTTTGTTGTGAATTCCTCCTTCTAGTCATTTTACCCAGTGAAGAATGGATGAACTTGAGAGGAAAATTTAAAAAAAAAATCACAACCCCAGTGAAATACACATAAACAAATCTGAAGAGATCAGAAACCAAAAGAGAAAATAAAAGGAAAAAAAGGGAAAAAGAGAATGTAATCCTCCAGTTGGACAAAACAGATTGATCCTCTTGCTCTTGGGTGTATTTTGGCCTTAGTTAGTGTACACTAAATCCCAAAATAGTAAGGAAAGCAAATATATATATATATATATATATATATATACACACACACACACACGAATAAAATTGGATACAGGGAAAGGAAGCAAAAAATGAAAACTATATCTATAAAATGCAAATGTAAAAAGTGGAAGTTAAAATAGACTTATATACAAAGAGTTGATAAAATAAGAAACTATTTGAAAAGGAACAAAAAAATAGAAAAAAGAAAGAAAAGGAAACCTTAAAGCAAAAGGGAAACAAATCATGAGAAAATTCTTTTGAATTCTATTTGTTATTTTCCTCTAGCACTTGACTTTTACTGTCCTGTGTGCTCCATAATCTTGTTGATTCCTTGTTATTCTAACTGGTCTGTTGGGGGAGTGTCTTGCTGTAATCATTCTTGGGTGTCTTTGCCTGGGAAGATTTATACCACCCCTTGCCATGGGGCCAGGCTCAGTGTATGCTGCTTCAGGTTCCCCTATGTGGCTTTTGTTTCCTAAAGATTTTCTGTTCCTCTTTAGGATGAAAATAAAAATGGTAATGGATCTCTAGCCCCAGAGCTGAAAATTTTGGGTACCATCAGTAAACCCTCAGGGATAAGTGATCTTCACTTTTGTGTGTGCCAAGCTCTACAGATTCCTGCAGTGCAACCCACAACAGTCCTCCCTGGGGAAGTGGGAGGTTCACCATGTTTGTACCTTTTGCAGAAACCCCGCACAGAGAGCTGTTGCCAGACCAAGCTGCAGTTGGCAATTTATGGCAAACTGAGTTGAGCCCTCTTATAGGCTTGCTGACCATTGCCAGTTTCCTGCTCCAATGCTCAGGAATTCTGATCACTCAGGTACCCCATTTCTTTCTGTGATCCTGGGGATCCTGAGCCCACATTGCTTTATGTAGAATTCATCACTGCTTCACCATCTGAGTGCCTTTCAGGCAGGGATGTCTTTCGCTGAAGCAGATTCCTAAAGGTTCTGATTTTGAGCTCCAGGGCTATTATCAATTTCCCATAGCTGGCTTACAGAGTCTCCCTCCCCTCATATGATTGTCTTATTATATATTCCCCTCAGATTCACTTCTCTGTACCTCCTACCTTCCAAAAAGTGTTCACTTTTCTATTTGTAGAATTCCAAATATTTTTTTCTAACAACTCAGATTGAATTCATAAGTGTTCAGAATGATTGGATAATTATCTAGTTAAATTTAAGGGACAAGATGTAAGGAGGTCCCCTACTCTTCAATCATCTTGTCTCCCTGCAGAACTTATCTTTTGATTTAACTATTAATCCATATTCACAGTGATTATTGATAGATGTGAATTTAGTGCCATTTTATTATTTGCTTTGTGCTCTTTCTGGAGATTTTCTCTGTTCCTTTCTTGTCTTTGTTGCTTTTGGTCTTTCTTTCCCACTCCAAGAGTGCCCTTTAGTATTTTTTGCAGGGCTTGTTTAATGGTCACAAACTCCTTTATCTTTTGTTTGTCTAGGAAACTGTTTATCTCTCTTATTCCGAATGAAAGTCTTGGTGGATAAAACATTTTTGGCTACACATTTTTTCCCATTCGGCACGTTGAATGTATCATGTCACTCCCTTCTGGTTTGCCAATTTTCTGTGGAGAGATCTGTTGTTAACCTTATTTGTTTTCCCTTATAAGTTAGGGATTTATATTCCTTTGCTGCCTTTTGGATATTTTTCTTACCTCTGTATTTTGCAAACTTTACTACAATATGTCCAGGCGTTGGCCTGCTTTTATTGATTTTGACCGAGTTCTCTGTGCCTCCTGTATGTGGATCTCTATTTACTTCCACATTTTAGGTATGTTTTCAGTTATAATCTGCTCAAATAAATCTTCTGCCCCATTTTCCCTCTCTTCTTCTTCTAGGACTCCTGTGATAGAAATGTTATGCTTTATGGTGTTGCTCAGTACCCTAAGTCTACCTTCTTGATCCAATATTCTTATTTCCCTCTTCTTTTCAGCTTCATTATTTTCCATAATTTTATCTTCTATTTCACTTACTTCATTCCCTTGCTTCTTCCATTCTTGTGATCATTATAACCAGTTGGTTTCACATCTCAGTTATAGCATTTTTTATTTTATCCTAAGTGTGTTATCTCTATCATAAGGGCCTCTCCATTGTCTTCTATGCTTTTCTTAAGTCTAGCTGTTATCCTTACAATTGTTATTTTAAATTCTGGTTCAGGCATATTACTTCTATCTGTTTCAATTAGTTCTCTGGCTGTGACCTTTTCTTGATCTTTCTTTTGGATGAATTCTCCCATCTTGGTATTTTTCCTAAGTCTCTGTATTCTTCTATATTTTAGGGAAGGCTGTTATGTTTCCTGCTGCTAAGAGTACTGGCTTTGTTAAGAAGAGGTCATATACTGTCCACAGCCTGCTGCTTCAGTAAGTGTTTCTGGTGTATTGTGTGTACTCTGCTCTTGTGTTTTGACTGCTCGTTCCCTCAGGTCAGCCCTCTGAATATTCTCACTTTGCCTGCAGTGGAGAACCTTCAGAGCTTGTCCACTGTGTGGTGAATTTTAACTAAGTGTGTTTTTTCCTGCCTGTTAAAAAAGACTAGATGCTATTTCCACTAGAACTAAAGTTTGTGGTGCTCTGTGGTCAGTAGAGTTGGTGTGAGTGGGGTTTTGGTCTTCTGTGGGAGGTTTCTGCTACTGCTTTGGGTCTCAGTCACACTTGCCTTAGTACGGAAGCACCTGCAGAGTGCATGGGCAGCAGCTTGGTGTAAGCGGCTGTAGATGCTGTGCTGGCTACTGAAGTCCACTATGATGCTGTGTGGGGGAGAAAAATGGTGCCTGTCATCTCTCATCCCATGGAGAGAGGGTTTGTGCCCACCACTGTCTGGGAAGCCCTCACAGAAGAGCCAACACTTTCCCCTCCTGTGTCCTGGGTGTTCCCCAGATCCCTACCTTCACCCTGTCTGTGTCTGAGCCATCTGCCCACCCAGCAGCACAGTGCACCTGCATTTTATGTCAGGCACACTAGCTGAGCTTCAGGACTTCAAATTTTAGGGACTCACAGTGGTATGTACCCATCCTGATACTCTGTGGGAGTGTTTTGCTGAGTTGGGGCTAGTAGTTCTTTGTCTCAAAAGGATAGTGCATGCAGAACATGCACTGCAGCTTGGAGTTTTAGAGTAAAGGACACCAAAAAGCTGACAATCAAGTTAGCTGCACTTTGCAGATGTCTTAGCCTGTATGGTAATGAACAGGGCAGCTCAATGGTGCCTGTAGGCAGTTTTGTCTCCTAAGAGGCAGTGCCACCTCACCCAAATGCACTCCAAAAGAGGAAGTGTCCCTCTCAGTGTATCCTAGGACATCCTCAGAAAACACTGTTCACTCCCCGGCTTCTATCCTCCTCCACAGGAGCACCTCTATGCCTGCTGGTCTCCACCCCGGCCACTGTGTGCACTTTTAAAAGTTAGTCTTTGAGCTCCGTTCATTGTAAAACCTCATGAAAATCCATCTCTCCCCTTTTCCTACTCAGTGGCTTTGTAGAAGTATTTTTCTTTTGTAATACCCTGTACGCGCACTCTCTCTCTCCCTGATCCCTTCCTCTCTTTCTCTCCTCCATCGTGATCAGAGCTCCCTCCCCTTTGCAACACTCATGATTTTTTTCTTCCCCAGTTAATGTCTTTGTACCTCTTACCTTCCACGTTATGACCTCTTTTTCCATCTAGTTGTGTCATTTGTACTCTCAGTTCTCATATTATTTTGTTGGGTGTTCAGGATGATATGATATTTATCTAACTTTATTTGAGGGATGAGGCAATCATGGGGTTCCCCTACTACTGTGCTTTTTAAATTCTTCTTCTTGATAAGTGTTTTAAATTGTAGATTCTAACCCTAGTCATTACCCAGAAAGTTACATAGTTACTACTTAACTTAGATTTCATAGCAGTTTACTATTACAATGTATACAGTTTTTTTTAATTAAAAAAGAATTTGTAAGGTATGCAGAATGTGTCAAGTAAGACATACCTAAAAATTCTGTTTGTTATTGCATCATAGATTTTATTATGTTTTAGATCTTTGACTTTTCTAACTTCGTAAACTACAATCTTGAGATTCTCATAGTAGCATTTTTTTGTATGGTAAGTACATTAAGAACTTCTTAAAATGTGAAAAATAAGTATATCTTGGCAGGATATTTTTGGATTATTTTAACACAAAGTGACATTGGGTAATAGAAAAACCCTAAGTTCTGGATTTAGTCAGAGTTGGGTTCAAATCTTTGCCCTGCAAATTGCTAGTTGCTTAATCTTGGGCCAATTAACTTATTTACATTTTGTGTACTACTGTGGAATTATGAGGATTAAGTGGAATAAGATATGAAAAGTGTGTATTACTGTGAGATTATGAGGATTAAGTGGAATAAGGTATGAAAAGTGAATAGAATGTAGTAACCACTCAGTATTAACAATTCTAAGCATTTTATTAAGAATGTGCCATATTTAATAGTTAATAAATCAAATTCCACTTTAATCCTGATTGATTCTTCAAGTTTACTTGAATAAATTTTCCTTTACTTGACCTTTCCACATTTATTAGCCATTCTTTCCCTGACTAAAAGAAATTACCAAAAAAACCAATGACTTTTTGCATAATTGATCTTCCATCCCATTTCTCTTAATACTTTTTTTTTTGGTGTCATTTCTACAAAAGAATTAGAAATACCTCAAGGAGTGGTTACTTTAAAATCACAACTACTTAATTCATCTTTTATCTGATAACTATCTTTATAAATTGTGTGTATATGTGTCTATATTTAAAATACAAAGAAAATTACAAATAATATTTGAAAATCAGTATATATTAAAATTGTATTTCTAGATTGATACATGTATTGTCAGAATGATATGTCACTTAAGACCATAAAGTGATTGAGAATAGGAACAATGTGTGAATGGAATCACACAATGCAACATACTGCTCAGTAAATATTAAACAGCAGCAATTGGCAATTGCCATAGGGCATACATGAATGTGTGATCATAGTGCACACATGGTTGCATAAATATAGTTTTGGTAATATTTTAATTACTTACCTCCTCTAAGATATTTGAAGATACAAAGAAGTATCCTGTGCTGAAAGACACTAATCAGCATGTATTTCAGAAATCTCAGGAGATGCTCAATGCAAATCTTACTTCCTGAGGATTTTATAATACCATTTATCTCCAATACTCACAAACTGACCAGAGAGAATGGACATTTGTGGTTACTGAATTGCTATTTATTTATTTATTTAAAAATGGACAATTAGAGTAAAACCTGCATATAACAGGTTGGAAAACAAATTGGTGATAATTATCAAGTCATCAAATGCTATTAGAAGAGATCATTGAATATGGTGAAAATAATAAGGAAATTAATTTTCTTGAGATTAATTAATACTTGACAATTCACTTAAGGCTTTTGATGCCCACATTAGTTTTAGATATTTTTAATATTTTTTGGGAAACTGATTTAAATAATAAAAAATAAATTTTCGATTGTTGGGGAGGAAAGATGGTGGGGAAGTAGGAGGAGGCGCCGTTTAAACCTGTACCCTAAAGTGAGCTGATTACCTACCAAAGAACTCCGATCACCTATGAAATCAGCCTGAGATCAGAATTACACACGTCTGGATCTCTATAGGGGCAGAAGATGCCAGTGGGCAGGTAAAGCGGAGTGGGAACAACGGACTGATATCGGAAGATAAACAAAAGGGGGAGGGAGCCACCAGAGGTGACCGATTGGAAAGGAATATCCCAATACAAGAGTGCCCTGTGTCTAGGGACCAGCATTAACTTGGAGTCTGGTTGAAAGCACTCTAAAAGAGCAAAGGCACATGGGGGGAAATTGTGGGAATCGGGGAGTTTAGGGACAGGGGCTTAAGTCCCCTGACCCAGGACAGCCTCCCCTGGTGCTGAGCCAGAGAGTGCAACGGAGATACAAGGTCTTGGTCCCTGAGCCGCCAGCGCGCCTGAGAACGCATGGGGTCTGGCTCCTGTGAGGGGCTGGGAGACTCGCCAGACAGCAGAACGCTGTGCCGTGCTATCAGAGCCTGAGATGCATGTGCCCCACACCCTCCCCAGAGAGAGGTGCACGAAGGCCCAGCCTGGTGCTCTCGGACCCATGCGCTGCACTATCAGAGCCTGAGATGCGCGCACCCCACACACTCCCCTTGGAGAGGTGCGTGCAAGCCCAGCTCTCTTAGACCCAGAAAGACCAGGCACTCCCAGCCCGGGCCAGCAGGAAAATCTCAGTGTGCGATCACTGCTTGGAACCTCTCTGGCAGTCTGGAGCTGCCCAGATAGCTGCTGCTGCTGTGGTTTTAGATACTAGCAGGAGATCCTGTGTCCCCAGGGACCGCTACTCGGAACCTGCTCTGCCAGCGGCCAAGGGGGAATTTATATGGGCTCTGCAGCACCCACAGGGGAGCAGACTGAGGCTTCTCTCTGAGAGGGAGTTCGGGGTGCAGTTCGCTTTCCTCTAAACCTCCAAAAACCATCAAAAGCTGTCAAGGCAAGAGAAAAGAAGTGAACAAACATAAAAACCTTCAGAGAACAAAAGCCTGAAAAAACATGTTTCCTCAGAGCCCACCCCCTTGAGGGGGGCGGGAGGACTTAACTCAGGGAACATCATTGATTGAAAACCCACGTGGCAGGCCCCTCCCCCAGAAAACAAACCAGGAAAGGAAAAAAAAAAAAAGACTACAAGAGAACAACCACCACTACTTCATAGATACAACTTTTATTTTTAACTCGTTCCCACTATTCTGGTTCATGTTTTTTTTTATATAGATAATTTTTTAACCTATTTACCATCACAGTGAGATGTCCAGTACATCAAATTCCATAATAACCTTCTAACCTGAACTTTTTGATACATACACTTGTGTTTTTCTTTTCCTTTTCTATTTAATTTTTTTTAAATTTTAGTTTAGTTTAGTCTAGTTTATTCCTTTTTTATTTTTATTTTCTAATATTCATATAAAGTTAAACGTCAAGGTAACCCCCTTTCCCCAATCAATGCTACTCCTATAGGTAAACGAATTTTTAATCCCCCTTTGTCTTAGGAAAGTTGAGCCCTTTAACAAAGATATCAAGATACATCCAGGAAGAATCAAAATAACCTTCCTCGCCCACACTGAGAATTTATAACCACTCTCCCATCTTTTTCTTCCACCAGTGTTTCTGTGTATTTGTGTTTGTCCTGATAGTATATAAAGCTTATACTTGGGGTTCTTTTTGACGAGTTTCTTTTTTTTTTTTTTTTTGCTTATATATATATATATATATATATATATATATATATATATATTTTCTTTTGTCATATACTTTTATCAGTCTTTTTATTTGTCTGTTTTTGTTTGTATACTTCATAAATCTTACCTTGGGGCACATTTGGGCTGAACCTTCTCTTTTATCTTCCCTTTTTTCCCTGTCTCTCTCTCTCTCTCTCTTTTTTTTTCTTTTTCTTTTCTTTTTCTCTCATTTGGGTGGGGAATCCTGATTTCTCAGAAGCGTTCCAGGGTGTACCTATACTGCACCACGGTCGATACATCCAGCTATATCCATTCAGTCATCTCTCACCAAAATGACTAGGAGGAGGAATGCCCAACAGAAGAAAAATTCAGAGGATGGGCCTTCTGCAACAGAGCTAATGGCTATCAACATAGACAATATGTCGGAAAGAGAATTCAGGCTAACAATTATCCAGGCAATAGCTAGGTTGGAGGAAGCCATGGATGACCAAATGGAATTGATTAGGGCAGAACTGAAAGCCACCAGGGATGATGTTCACAATGCTCTCAATGAGTTAAAATCTAATCTAAATTCTCTAAAAGCTAGCATAACTGAGACAGATGATAGAATTAGTGATCTGGAGGACAAACAGATAGAGAGAAAGGATCAGGAGGAAGCCTGGAACAAACAGCTTAGAAGCCACGAAAACAGAATCAGGGAAATAAACGATACCATGAAACGTACCAACGTCAGAATTATTGGAATCCCTGAAGGGGAGGAGAAAGAAAGAAGTCTAGAAGATATAGTGGAACAAGTTCTTCATGAAAAATTTTCCCAATCTCACGAATGGAACCAGCGTTCATGTACTAGAGGCAGAATGGTCTCCCCCCAAGATTATAGATTCCAAAAAAACATCCAGGCACCTGATAGTAAAATTGAGAAATCATAATTGTAGATACAATCTCTTGAAAGCCGCTAGGACAAAGAGGCTCCTTACGTACAGAGGAAAGCCCATCAGAATAACGTCAGACCTGTCCACAGAGACCTGGCAAGCCAGAAAGGGCTGACAAGATATATTCAGGGCACTAAATGAGAAGACCATGCAGCCAAGAATACTTTATCCAGCACGACTGACATTCAAAATGGATGGAGAGATAAAGAGTTTCCAAGACCGGCAAGCCTTAAAAGACTATGCAACCACCAAGCCGACACTGCAGGAAATATTAAGGGGAGTTCTACAAAAGAGGAAAAATCTGAAGAATAGCATTGACCAGAAATATAGAGACAATCGACAGAAAGAAAGACTTCAAAGGTAACACGATGTCAATAAAAATGTATCTCGCAATAATCACTCTCAATGTGAATGGCCTAAATGCGCCCATAAAACAACACAGGGTTGCAGATTGGATAAAACGACAGGACCCATCCATATGTTGTCTACAAGAGACCCTTTTTGAACCTAAAGATACACCCAGACTGAAAGTGAAGGGATAGAGAAGCATCGTTCATGCCAATGGGCCTCAAAAGAAGGCCGGGGTAGTGATTCCCATATCAGATAAATTAGATTTTCAATTAAAAACTCTAGTCAGAGATACAGGAGGACACTACATCATTCTTAAAGGGACTATTCACCAAGATGATCTAACAATTGTAAATATCTATGCCCCCAATATGGGAGCAGCCAATTACATAAGAAAACTATTAATCAATATAAAGAGTTCTATTGATATGAATACATTAATAGTAGGAGATCTTAACACACCTCTCTCAGAAATAGACAGATCATCGAAGCAAAAAATCAATAAAGAAACAAGAGCATTGAATGACACATTGGACTAGATGGACCTCATAGATATATACAGAACATTCCACCCTAAAACAACAGAATACTCATTCTTCTCAAGTGCACATGGAACCTTCTCCAGAATAGACCACATACTGGGTCACAAATCAGGGCTCAACCGATACCAAAAGACTGAGATTATTCCCTGCATATTCTCAGATCACAATGCTTTGAAACTGGAGCCCAATCACAAGGAAAAGTTCAGAAGGAACTCAAACACCTGGAAGTTAAATACCACCTTGCTTAAGAATGCTTGGATCAACCAGGAGATCAAAGAAGAACTTAAACAATTCATGGAAACCAATGAGAATGAAGACACTTCACTCCAAAACCTATGGGATACAGCAAAGGTGGTCCTAAGAGGGAAATACATAGCCATCCAAGCCTCCCTCAAAAGAATTGGAAAATCCAGAATACACCAGCTGTCTCTACACCTTAAAGAACTGGAGAATCAGCAACAATTCAAACCAACTCCACACGTAAGAAGGGAAATAATGAAGATTAGAGCAGAGATCAATGGGGTAGAAACCAGAGATACAGTAGAACGTATCAATGAAACTAGAAGCTGGTTTTTTGAAAGAGTCAATAATATTGATAAACCATTGGCCACACTAATCCAAAAGAAAAGAGAGAAAGCCCAAATTAATAAAATTATGAATGAAAAGGGAGAGATCACAACTAACACCAAGGAAGTAGAAACAATCATCAGAAGTTATTATCAACAGTTATAATGCCAATAAGCTAAGCAACCTAGATGAAATGGATGCATTCCTGGAAAACTATAAACTCCCAAAATTGAACCAGGAAGAAATTGACACCCTGAATAGACCAATATCTTGTAATGAGATTGAAGCAGTGATGAAAAACCTCCCAAAACACAAGAGCCTGGGAACTGACGGATTCCCTGGGGAATTCTACCAACCTTTCAAAGAAGAAGTAACACCTATTCTCCTGAAGCTGTTTCAAATTTTGAAGCAGAAGGAAAACTTCCAGACTCTTTTTACGAAGCCAGCATTACCCTGATTCCCAAACCAGGCAAAGACCCTACCAAAAAGGAGAATTTCAGACCAATATCCCTGATGAATATGGATGCTAAGATTCTCAACAAGATCCTAGCAAACAGGATCCAACAGCACATTGAAAAGATTATCCACCATGACCAGGTGGGATTCATCCCTGGGTTACAAAGATGGTTCAACATTCGCAAATCATTCAATGTCAATCATTCATAGAACAAATCAAGAAGAGAAGAGAGAAGAACCACATGGTCCTCTCAATGGATGCAGAAAAAGCATTTGACAAAATCCAGCACCCGTTCCTTTTTAAAATGCTTCAAAGTATAAGGATAGAGGGAACATTCCTGAACTTCATCAAATCTATCTATGAAAGACCCACAGCAAATATCATCCTCAATGGGAAAAAGCTCACAGCCTTCCCGTTGAGATCAGGAACATGACAAGGATGCCCACTCTCACCACTCTTGTTCAACATAGTATTAGAAGTCCTAGCAACAGCAATCAGACAACAAAGAGAAATAAAAGGTATCCAATTTGGCAAGGAAGAAGTCAAACCCTCTCTCTTCGCAGATGGCATGATTCTTTATATGGAAAACCCAAAAGACTCCACCCTCAAACTACTAGAACTCATACAGCAATTCAGTAACGTGGCAGGATACAAAGTCAATGTCCAGAAATCAGTGGCTTTCTTATACACTAACAATGAAAATACAGAAAGGGAAATTAGAGAATCGATTCCATTTACTATAGCACCAAGAACTATAAGATACCTGGGAATAAACCTAACCAAAGAGTTAAAGGATCTGTACTCGAGGAACTACAGAACACTCAAGAAAGAAATTGAAGAAGACACAAAAAGATGGAAGACCATTCCATGCTCTTGGATTGGAAGAATAAACATGGTCAAAATGTGTATACTGCCTAGAACAATCTATACTTTTAATGCCATTCTGATCAAAATTCCACCAGTATTTTTCAATGTGCTGGAGCAAATAATCCCAAAATTTGTATGGAATCAGAAGAGACCCTGAATTGCTAAGGAAATGTTGAAAAACAAAAATAAAACTGGCAGCATCACATTACCTGATTTCAAGCTTTACTACAAAGCTGTGATCACCAAGACAGCATGGTACTGGCACAAAAAGAGACACATAGACCAGTGGAACAGAGTAGAGAGCCCAGATATGGACCCTCAACTATATGGTCAAATAATCTTCAACAAAGCAGGAAAAAATATCCAGTGGAAAGAAGACAGTCTCTTCAATAAATGGTGCTTGGAAAACTGGACAGCTATAAGTAGAAAAATGAAACTCGACCATTCTCTTACACGTACACAAAGATAAACTCAAAATGGATAAAAGACCTCAATGTGAGACAGGAATCCATCAGAATCCTAGAGGAGAACATAGGCAGTAACCTCTTCGATACCAGCCACAGCAAGTTCTTTCAAGATATGTCTCCAAAGGCAAAGGAAACAAAAGCGAAAATATACTTTTGGGACTTCCTCAAGATCAAAAGCTTCTGCACAATGAAGGAAACAGTCAACAAAACAAAGAGGCAACC
Source organism: Martes martes (assembly GCF_963455335.1). Taxonomy (NCBI): domain Eukaryota; kingdom Metazoa; phylum Chordata; class Mammalia; order Carnivora; family Mustelidae; genus Martes; species Martes martes. The sequence continues at coordinate 63,844,792 of NC_137897.1, forward strand.
CACGGAATGGGAGAACATATTTGCAAATGACAGTACAAACAAAAAGTTGATATCCAGGATCTATAAAGAACTCCTCAAACTCAACACACACAAAACAGACAATCATATCAAAAAATGGGCAGAAGATATGAACAGACACTTCGCCAATGAAGACATACAAATGGCTATCAGACACATGAAAAAATGTTCATTATCACTAGCCATCAGGGAGATTCAAATTAAAACCACATTGAGATACCACCTTACACCAGTGAGAATGGCCAAAATTAGCAAGACAGGAAACAACGTGTGTTGGAGAGGATGTGGAGAAAGGGGAACCGTCTTCCACTGTTGGTGGGAATGCAAGTTGGTGCAGCCACTTTGGAGAACAGTGTGGAGATTCCTCAAGAAATTAAAAATAGAGCTTCCTGGGATGCCTGGGTGGCTCAGTTGGTTAAGCAGCTGCCTTTGGCTCAGGTTATGATCCCAGCGTCCTGGGATCCAGTCCCACATCGGGCTCCTTGCTTGGCAGGAAGCCTGCTTCTCCCTCTGCCTCCATCTGTCAGTGCTCTCTCTCTCTCTCTTTCTCTGACAAATAAATAAATAAGATCTTAAAATAAAATAGAGCTTCCCTATGACCCTGCAATTGCACTACTGGGTATTTACCCCAAAGATACAGATGTAGTGAAAAGAAGGGCCATCTGTACCCCAATGTTTATAGCAGCAGTGTCCATGGTCGCCAAACTGTGGAAATAACCAAGATGCCCCTCAATGGACAAATGGATAAGGAAGATGTGGTCCATATACACTATGGAGTATTATGCCTCCATGAGAAATGACGAATACCCAACTTTTGTAGCAACATGGACGGGACTGGAAGAGATTATGCTGAGTGAAATAAGTGAAACAGAGAGAGTCAATTATCATATGTTTTCACTTATTTGTGGAACATAACAAATAACATGGAGGACATGGGCGATGGAGTGGAGAAGGGAGTTGAGGGAAATTGGAAGGGGAGGTGAACCATGAGAGACTATGGACTCTGAAAAACAACCTGAGGGTTTTGAAGGGGCGGGGGGTGGGAGGTTGGGGGAACCAGGTGGTGGGTATTAGGGAGGGCACGGATTGCATGGAACACTGGGTGTGGTACAAAAACAATGAATGCTGTTACTCTGAAAAGAAATAAAAAATTTAAAAAATATATAAATTTTCACCAGCTAACTAAAACTTTTTATTCATGAGACACCCACATTTATAACAGGAATTCAGCTTCTATCTTCAAAATTTGTTCAACAAACTATAACTTAAAGCAAAAAATAATCTACAGATTGAGAGCACATGGTTTGCTATCACGTTTTTGAGAAACTGGACATTTATTATTTGACCAACCTTATCTGCTTAATGTAGCTGAGGCTAAAATGAAAATAAAGTAATTAAGGGCACCTGGGTGGCTCAGTGGGTTAGGGCCTCTGCCCTCGGCTCAGGTCATGATCTCAGGGTCCTGGGATCGAGGCCCGCATCAGGCTCTCTGCTCAGTGGGGAGCCTGCTTCCTCCTTTCTCTCTCTGCCTGATTCTCTGCCTGCTTGTGATCTGTCAAATAAATAAAAATCTGTAAAAAAAAAAAAAGTGGTGAGGGTGACCATCTTTGTCTTAAAAAAAAAAAAAAAGAAAAAAGTAATTAAATCATTTAATAAAAAATCCTAGAACACTGAACATCATCATGGAGCTTTTTCAGTATTTGTAAAAAAATTCCCAAACTATTTAGAGAACCAAAATGCAACATTATATAACAATTATAGGAGAGGCAGCTCTTTAGAACCAAAGTGACTAGAGAGGAAAACACAATTTGAAATAGAAAATGACATACACTGGTAACTATGCTTGATTCTAAGTGTAACAAATAACTTCAGAATTATACTTTCAAAAATTGAAGTAATCAACTGAAAAAGTCTTCTTGTAAACTGTTGTGAGGGAAAAACAATGAAAGGGAAAGTTAGACACTATTTTTTTTAAGATTTTATTTATTTATTTGACAGAGGTCACAAGTAGGCAGAGAGGCAGGCAGGGTGGGGGGTCGGGAAGCAAGCTCCCTCCCGAGCAGAGAGCCTGATGTGCGGCTCTATTCCAGGACACTGAGATCAAGACCTGAGCTGAAGGCAGAGGCTTTAACCCACTGAGCCACCCAGGTGTCCCTTAGATACTATTTTTTACTCTCCTTTTTCTTCCTGAGTAGAACAGTTACCAGGTTTGTTGTTGTTTTTGTTGTTGTTGTTTTAAGGGAGGGGATTGGAACACATGGTTGTTTCAGTTGGTTAAGCAGCTGTCTTTGGCTCAGGTCATGACCCCAGGGTCCTCAGATAGAGCCCCACATAAGGCTCCCTGCTCAATGGGGAGTCTACTTTTCCTTTCCCCTCCACCCTTCTTATGTGCTCTATCTCTTTCTCTAAAATAAGTAAATAAAGTCTTAAAAATATTTAAAAAGAGAGGTGATTGTACTGGGTTAATGTTAAATGTCAGAAAACTTCAATACCTGAGTAATTAAAGAAAATACTAAAAAAATCAAGTCAGTAAGAAAAGATACCTCTAATTTCCAAGAAATGAAAAACACCCAACATGTTAATTGAATCTGTCATATGTGAAAAATATTAATCATTCACACAAATGAAATAACTTGTGCATATGTGACATATATATCAAAGTGGTTAAGAGCATGGTCTCTAGAGACTGATTAGATTCAATTCTAGCTCTGCTACTTCCTAGCCAGGTAATCTTGAGAAAATTATTTAATTTCTCCAGGTCTCACTCACCTGTAACATGGTGATACCAACAGTATCTATCTCATAAAATGAATATGAGAATTAATTGAAATAAATATACAAAACACTTAGATCATCAAAAATTGCTTTATTAATAACACTGCAGTGTTTTACAGGCTATAAAGATGTATTTTTATTATTCTTAACCTAGGCCTCTTAGTGATTTTTTCCCAAATGATTGAAATCTGTCAGAACAAATTAAAAATGTTAAAGCAGGCAGGTTGTTCTCAGCACATGAAAGAACAGAGAAAATCACTTATTTTGAAAACTAAGCATTTGATGGTCTTATACTTGACATTATATAAATTATGGGAAAATGGCATGTTTTTAATATTTTGAAACAGAGCAAGGTAGCTTGAGTAACAGAAATCCTGATTAATCTTCAAGAATTATCATGCAATTCTTTTCAAGTTAAATATATTACTCTTACACATTTCCTCCTTTAGAATTATTGCCTGTGATATGAGCATCACACCCTATATGGAAGTTAACTTTTCTCAAAAGTCCCATACCACTTCCAAGCACTTCATGAAGATATGTATCAGTGTCAATGACACTGTTTTCATGATCTTCCTTGGTGTTTCTACCACTGGAAATAACCATGAATAGAATTGGTCTTACATTTGTTTCACTGTCATTTTTTGTCTTATTGGAGGGCATTGGGTTTGGTGCATGCTGTTGTTTATGTAAAACATGTCAATTAAACTTGAGAAGCTAGACACTTAAAATTACAGTATGCTATATATTTTTTTCTTTTCATAAAAAGTCCGTTTTATATCTCTATTTATGTAAAGTGTGTAATAGCAAGGTTAAGAAACAGGCTCTGGAATCTGACTACCTGACTTCAAATTCTATCTTCACTCCTTAGCCTTATGACTTTGAGAAAGTTACAGAATCATGCTAAGACTTAGATTCCTCAACTGTAAAATAGAGGAGTGGTAATAATACCAACTTCTGCCAGCTGTTGTGAAAAATTGATGTGGAAATGTTCGAGTTTGGAGTGAATGGTGAAGAAAGAATTCTTGAGGTATCTTTGATGCAAAAAGTTGGGTTTATTTATTTATTTATTTATTATTCATTTATTTCTAAAGGTGGGTTGATTAAAGCATGGGAACAAGACCTGTGGGCAAAAAGAACTACACCGGGATTGTGAAAAGCAATTGATTATACACTTTCAAGTTCAGAGGAGGTTAGGGAATAGTCTCTAAGGAATTCTGGAAGCAAGATCTCTAAGACCTTGAGGGGGATAGCTATTGTTAAGAAAAGCTCATTTATTAGTATCTGGAAAAGCCTTAGTCATGAGACCCTTCAGATGTATATTAATGGGTCATATACTTGGAAGGTTATTGCTAACATATATTTTGGGCGGTAAAGATAAATGAAGTTTCCAAAGGAATTTTTATCTGTTAAAGGAGACTTAGAGGATCCTGGAGGATGAGATGATGTTACACTAAGATGGCCTTTTGCTAGGTATCATGGTGCCTGATTTCATGCTATATTATAAAACTGATCACCAAGACAGCATGGTACTGGCACACACACACACACACACACAAGACACATAGATCAATGGAACAGAATCAAATCTCCAGAAATGGACCCTCAACTCTATCATCAACTAATCTTCAAGGAAGCAGGAAAAAATATCCAATGGAAAAAAAACAGTCTCTTCAATAAATGGTGCTGTGAAAATTGTACAGCTATATACAGAAGAAGGAAATTCGACCATTCTATTACACCATACACAAAGATAAACTCAAAATGAATGAAAGACCTCAATGTGAGACAGGAATCCATCAAAATCCTAGAAGAAAACATAGGCAGTAACATATTTGACATTGGCTACAGCAACTTCTTTCAAGACATGTCTCCAAAGGCAAGGGAAATAAAAGCAAAAATGAACTTTTGGGACTTCATCAAGATAAAAAGCTTTAGCACAGCAAAGGAAACAGTCAACAAAACAAAGAGGCAACCCATGGAATAGAAGATACTCGCAAATGACACTACAAGCAAAGGGCTGGTACCAAGATCCATAAAGAACTTCTCAAACTCAACACCCAAAAAACAGATATTCAAGTCAAAAAATGGGAAGAAGACAGGAACAGACACTTCTCCAATGAAGACATAGAATGGCTAGCAGACACATGAAAAAATCTTCATCGTCATTAGCCATCAGGGAGATTGAAATCAAAACCACATTGACATACCACCTTACACCAGTTAGAATGGCCAAAATCAACAGGACAGTAAACAACAAGTGTTGGAGAGGATGTGGAGAAAGAGGAACCCTCTTACACTGTTGGTGGGAATGCAAGGTAGTACAGCCACTTTGGAAAACAGTACAGAGGTTCCTCAAGATATTAAAAATAGAGCTATCCTAAGACCCAGGAATTGCACTACTGGGTATTTACCCCAAAGATACAGATGTAGTGAAAGGAAGGGACACATGCACCCCAATGTTCATAGCAGCCATGTGTACAATAGCCAAACAGTGGAAGGAGACAAGATGCCTTTCAACAAGAATGGATAAAAAAGATGTGGTTCATATATACAATGGAAAATTACTCAGCCATTAGAAAGGATGAATACCTACCCTTTGCACTAACATGGATGTAACTGGAGGGGATTATGCTAAGTGAAATAAGCCAAGCACAGAAAGACAATTATCATATGGTTTCACTCATATGTGGAACATAAGAAATAGCAGAGGGGACATTAGAGGAAGGAAGGGAAAACTGAAGGGGTTGAGAAATCAGAGGGGGAGATGAACCATGAGAACCTATGGACTCTAGGTAACAACATGGGGGTTTCAGAGGGGAGGGCATTGGGGGGTTGTGGTATTAAGGAGGGTACATGTAATGAACACTGGGTGTTATATGGAACTAATGAATCATTGAACACTACATCAAAAGATAATGATGTACTGTATGGTGACTAACATAACATTAAAAAAAAATGATGGCTTAATATACTTGTGGTTACCAGGTTGGTAGGGGATGGGTGAAATAGTTGGGGGGGTTTAAGGAGTGCACTTATTGTGATGAACACTGGGTATTATATGTAAGTGTTGAATCACTTAATTGTACACATAAAACTAATATTACACTGTATGTTAACTAACTAGAATTTAATTATAAGTTAAAAATTTAAAAAATGATCTTTTAACCATCAAAAATAGAAATAAAAGGCATCTAAATTAGTAAAGAAGAAGTAAAACTTTCAATATTTGCAGACGACATGATAATAGTTATAGATAACCTGGAAGTATCCACAAAAAACACTATAATTGACAAATGAGTTCAGTAAAGTTACAAGATGAAAAATCAATGTATAGAATCTGTTGTATTCTTATATACCAATTATGAAGCAGCATAAAGAGAAATTAAGAAAACAATCCATTTTATAATCACACCCAAAATAATAAGATACCTAGGAATAAACCTAACTAAAGAGGTGAAAGACCTTTATTTAGAAAAGTATAAAACACTGAAGAAAAAATTGAAGATGACGCAAAGAATGGAATGACCTTCTATGCCCATGGTTTGGAAGAACAAATATGTTAAAGTGTCTATACTACCCAAAGCAACCTACACATTTAATTCAATCCTATCAAAATACCAACAGAATTTTTCACAGAACTAGAACAAACCATCTTAAACTCTGCACAACCACAGAAGTCCCCAAATACCCAAACTATTTCTGAAAATGAAAAGCAAAGCTGGAGGCATCACAATTCCAGACATCAAGTTATATTACAAAGCTGTTGCAAATAAAACAGTGTGGTATTGGAAAAAAAATAGACATATAGATGAGGGAACATATAGAAAAATATAATAGAAAATTATATGGTCAGTTAATTTTTGGCAAAGCTATAAGGAATATGCAATGGGAAAAACAGTCTCTTCAACAAATGGTGCCAGGAGAACTGGAGAGCAACATGAACAAGAAAAAAAACTGGATCAATTTATTACACTTTACACAAACATAAATTCAAAATAGATTAAAGACCTAAATATAAAAACTGAAATAATAAAAATTCCAGAAGAGAACACAGGGAGTGACTTCCTTCACACTGACAGTAGCAACTTTTTTCTAGCTACATTTCCTGGTACAAGGAAATGAAAAACAAATATAAGCTATGGGGAGGGACTACATCAAAACAAAAAGCTTTTCCACAGCAAAGAAAACAACCAACAAAACTAAAAGTCAACCTATGGAATGAGAGAAGGTATTTGGAAGTGATATATCCAATAAAGAGTTAGTATCCAAGATATATAATGAACTTAAAAAACTCACTCAACACCCAAAAAACAAACAATCCAGTTTAAAAATGGGCAGAAGGGGTGCCTGGGTGGCTCAGTGGGTTAAAGCCTCTGCCTTCAGCTCTGGTCATGATCCCAGGGTCCTGGGATGGAGCCCCACATCGGGCTCTCTGCTCAGCGGGGAGCCTGCTTCCTCCTCTCTCTGCCTGCCTCTCTGCCTATTTGTGATCTCTGTCAAATAAATAAATAAAACCTTTAAAAACTTAAAAAAAATAAAAATGGGCAGAAGACATGAATAGGGATTTTTCCAGAGAAGATGTCCACATGGTCAACAGACACATAAAAAGATTTTCATCATTTACCATCCGGGAAATGCAAATCAAGTATGCAATGAGATAGCACCTCACACCTGTCAGAATAGCTAAAATCAACAACATATGAAATAACAGGTTTTAGTGAGAATGTGGAGAAATAGGAGCCCTCTTGCATTGTTGATGGGAATGCAAACTGGTACAGCCACTGTAGAAAACACTATGGAGATTCCTCAAAATGCTAAAAATAGAACTACCTTATGATCTAGTAATCACACTACTAGGTATTTATCCAAAGAAAACATGAATAATAATTCAAAGGGATACATATGTCCCTACGTTTATAGCAGCATTATTTACAATAGCCATGATATGAAAGCACCCAAGTGTCCACTGACTTATGAATGGATAAGTAGGATGTGACATATATACGTGTATATATAATGGAATATTATTCCATCAGAAAAAAAAAAAAGAAATCTTGCCATTTGCAATGACATGGATGGAGTTAGAGCATGATGTTAAATGAAATAAGGCATTCAGGGGCACCTGGGTGGCTCAGTAGATTAAGCATCTGCCTTTGGCTCAGGTCATGATCCCAGGACCCTGGGGTTGAGCCCTGTGTTGGGCTTGCTGCTTGGCGGGGAAACTGCTTATCCCTCTCCTGCCTGCCACTCCCTTTGCTTGTGTTCTCTCGCTCTGTCACATAAATAAATAAAATCTTAAGAAAATGAAATAAATCATTCAGAGAAAAATAAATACCATATGATTTCACTTACATATGGAATTTATAAAACAAAGCAAATGAACAAAGGGGGGAAAAAGAGGGACAAAGGCAAACCAAGAAGCTGACTCTTAATTGTAGAGAAAAAACTGATGGTTACCAGAGGGGAGGGATGTGGGTGTTGAATTAAATAGGTGATGGGGATTAAGAAGTGAATTTGTAATGAGCACTGTGTATTGTATGGAAGTGTTGAATTTTTATATTGTACACCTTAAACTAATAACACTGTATGTTAACTAACTGGTTAACTAACTAATGAAGTAGTTAACTAAGTTTAAAATGAAAATTTAGGGGCGCCTGGGTGGCTCAGTGGGTTGGGCCTCTGCCTTCAGCTCAGGTCATGGTCTCAGGGTCCTGGGATCGAGCCCCGCATCAGGCTCTCTGCTCAGTGGGGAGCCTGCTTCCCCCCCTCTCTCTCTGCCTGCCTCTCTGCCTACTTGTGATCTCTCTCTCTCTGTCAAATAAATAAATAAAATCTTTAAAAAAATTTAAAAAAATGAAAATTTAAAAAGCCAAAAATCCCCACAAATTTTAGCTATGTATAGGCATCATGTAAAGATTAGTATCTTGAGTCTCCTGGGTCACACTGGTAACAATAACACTTTGTAAACACAAAATTCTTTTAAACTTATATGAGTATTTTGTGTTTACAATAAAACAAGCCTGAAATTCAGGTCCTGTATCCTCATAATCAAAAACAAAACAAAACAAACATAAAAACAAAAAAATGATACAGACTAATCAAAAACATATCTGAGATTAGAAAGGACATCAAGAATGAAGTTGTGATTAGCACCCATGTCTACTGATTTCAACTTCAGTACTCTTTTCCTCAAGAATCAACCAGGAGAAAGTCCAGATGACTACAGATTGCATCTACTATATCACAGGAAAAAAAAAAAAATCAAAGGACACTTTCTATTGATGGTCGGCCAGGCACAGCATCCACCTGAAGCACATCACAGCAATAACTGTAAGATTAAAGGAGAATCTGATTTTTCTTGACATATCAGAGTCACTAAGTAAGAATTCTAAAGGATATAGGAATTAGAAGTTAATTCTTCAAAAAACTTTGTATTACCTGTACAGTAATGTATGTGTATATATATATATATATATATATATTTTTTTTTTACTTTATATACTAGATATATATACATCCATATCTATCTATCTATACTGGTATAGATAGATAAATAGATATACTTTATATACTTTTTAAATATATATATGTATATATATATAATTTGATATATCGATATATTCACACCTTTCCTCTCCATATCTAGATATAGTATTAGATATAGTATTAAGACAAATTCTGATGTCAAGCTTATAGAGTTGTTGATATCTCATTACATATATTATATGTAAGTTTTCCTCTTCTCTCCCCATGCCAGAGATACTGATTAGGTACACATTATTGTTTAAAAATAAAATGGTATTGGAGACAGAATTTGTTTTGGCTCTTAAATTTTTACATGGAACTATCTATACAAATCTATAGAAATCCTAGCCTTTGTCTCTAATGTTTGCTATTTTTATAGCTTAACATTTTATGGAAAAAAAAATCTCCTAACTAAATTATCACTATATATTTTTTTCTGTTCTGCCAGCTGCTTTTCATAGAACATGGACACAAAGTAAACTATTTTTCTAGTTTTATTTAAAAGATGTTTAGATGGAAAAAAAAAAAACATTTTACAACCCTACTGAGATTTTCTAATGTGCTCAGCATAAACTAGAAATTGTCTTTAATGAAATTGCATTACATTTAACTGGTGATTTATTGTTAATGGCCAACCTAAATACATTTTAATGAATTATAACCCAAAACTTGGCTAGCCTTGTTATTCAACCCTAAGCAATTTCCCCAATGTGCCCCCTCAGTATTGCTAGAGTAAGTTTCATAGTCTTGAAAGAAGACTATAATGATTTTGTTCATTTGTGGAAGAGGAAGGAAGTAGGGATAAAAATGTCAAGAAAATATGATAAACTATAAACTGAATTCTAAAGCAGACTATAAAATGTAAGATTTAAGGGATGGTTCACTAACTAGCAATGAAGCTGAGAAGTTTTCAGAATGTAACTATGCTATATATATATATATATATGTATATGTATACATATATATGTGTATATATATATAGCATAGTTACATATATATGTATTTATATATGTATTTTTATATATTTATATATGTATTTATTTATATATGTATATATATATGTGTGTGTGTGTGTGTGTATATATATATATATATATACACTTTACTTCAATACCAATGGATTTTTTTTTTTATGTAAGCATAGGACTAAGAAGAGAGTTTAGCTGCAGCCAACACTAAAGGCATATAGCAGGTGTGATTTGGGGACACCAGATGTCACTCAATCTCACCAGAGTTTGGAGAAAAGACAGATGGTATTCATTTTGCTGCTGGAGTCAGCCTTTCCCCAAAGATACAGTCACTACTTCAGTAGCCTGGATGTAGACGTTAGCAAGGTACATACATATGAGTGCTAGAATGGGAAACTGGAACAACAGTGCTGAAGGCAGTGGTGATTTTTACTGCTTTGTAAATTGGGGTGAGTCAGGGAGATGTAAACATTCAGAAAGAGAAAAATAAGAGAAATTCCTTAGTTTTCATCTTAGCAACAACATTTTTAATTCTTAGTGGTAGCATTGGTAGTACCCATATATTTGTTATATTATACTATATTATAAACCGCTGGTATTTGTAATAGTAGTAGCAGCAGCAGTGTTCATTAGTAGCTTGTAAAAGCTAACATTTACTGAAAGCTTATGAAGTGTCAGACTCTATGCTAAGGTCTTTGACTGCAGTATGTCATGTAATTCTTAATGTAGGGAACAAAGACAAAGTAAACAATTAGATTTCCTCAAAACTTACAGCCCATTGCTAAGTCCTTGAGACAGGCAGAGTAACCTTCCTCTAGGAACTCAAATACCTCAATGTTGATATTTTGTGAAAGACAAGGGCAATATTTTTTTCAATGTTACATTAGTCATCATACAGTACATCATTAGCTTTTGATGTAGTGTTCAATAATTCTTTAGTTGTGTATAACACTCAGTGCCCATTACAACACGTGCCCTCCTTAATACCCATCACCTGGCTACCACAACCCCCATCCTCCTCCCCTATGAAACCCCCAGATTGTTACCTGGAGTCCATAGTCTCTCGTGGTTCATCTCCACTTCTGATTTCTCCACCCTCTCAGTTTTCCCTTCCTTTCTCTAACGTCCCCTGTGCTAGTCCTTAAGTTCCACATATGAGTGAAATCATATGGTACTTGTCTTTCCCTGCTTGACATATTTCACTTAGCATAATCCCCTTCAGTTCTATCCATGTTAATGAAAATGGTAGATATTTATCCTTTCTGATGGCTGAGTAATATTCTGTTATATATATGAACCACATTTTCTTTATCCATTCATCTCTTGAAGGGCATCTTGGCTTCCTCCACAGTATGGTTATTGTGGAACCTCCATAATTTTTTCCAAAGTGGCTATACCAGCTTGCATTCCCACCAACACTGTAAGAGGGTTCCCCTTTCTCCACATCCTCTCCAACATTTATTTCCTGACTTGTTAAATTTTGTCATTCTAACTGATGATGTTGAATATTTTTTTCATGTGTCTGTTAGCCATTTGTTTGTCTTCATTGGAGAAGTGTCTGTTCATGTCTTCTTCCCATTTCTTGACTGGATTATTTGGTTTTTGGGTGTTGAGTTTGAGAAGTTATTTTAGATCCTGAATACTAGCCCTTAATCTGTAGTGTCATTTGCAAATATCTTTTCCCATTCCATGAATTGCCTCTTACTTTTGTTGACTATTTCCTTTGCTGTGTAGAAGTTTTTATCTTTATGAGGTCCCCAAAGTTCATGTTTGCTTTTGTTTCCCTTGCTTTTGGAGACATGTCATGAAAGAAGTTGTGACTGATGTCAAAGAGGTTACTGCTTATTTTCTCCTCTAGGATTTTGATGGATGAGAAGTCTTTCATCCATTTTGAGTTTGTATTTGTGTATGGTGTAAGAGAATGTTTGAGTTTCATTCTTCTGTATGTAGCTGTCCAATTTTCATAGCACCATTTATTGAAGAGACTGTCCTTTTCTTCATTGGATATTTTTTTTTCCTGATTTCTCAAGGATTAATTGACCATAGAGTTGAGGGTCCATTTCTGGAGACTTGATTCTGTTCCATTGATCTATGTGTCTGTTTTTATGGCAATACCATGCTGTCTTGGTTATCACAGCTTTGTAATAAAGCGAGATGTCAGGCAATGTGATGCCTCCAGCTTTATTTTATATTTTTCCTTTCAACATTCCCTTGACAATTTCAGGTCTTTTTTGGCTTCATACAATTTTAGGATTGTTTGTTCCAGCTCTTTGAAAAGTGCCAATACTATTTTAAGAGGGATGACATTGAAAGTGTAGATTGTTCTGGGAAGGATAGACATTTTACCAATGCTTATTCTTGCAATCTGTGAGCATGAGATGTTTTTTTTTTCCATCTCTTTGTGTCTTATTCAATTTCTTTCATAAGTGTTCAGTAGTTTCCAGAGTATAGATATTTTACTCTTTGTTTAGGTTTATTCCTAGGTGTCTTATAGCTTTTGGTGCAATTGTAAGTGGAATCAATTCCTTAATTTCTCTTTGTACAGTTACATTATTAGTGTATAGAAATGTAACTGATTTCTGTGCATTGATTTTGTATCCTGCCACATTACTGAATTGCTCTATGAGTTCTAGTAATTTGGGGGTGGAGTGTTTTGGATTTTCCACATAAAGTATCATGTCATCTGAGAGGAGAGTTTGACTTCTTCTTCTCCAGTTTGTCTTTTGTCTTTTTGCTGTCTGATTGCTGAGGCTAGGACTTCTAGTACTATGTTGAACAATAGTGATGAGAGCAGGAATCCCTGTCATGTTCCTGATATTAAGAGAAAAGCTCTCAGCTTTTCCCCATTGAGAATGAAATTCACTGTAGGGGTTTCATAGATGGTTTTTATGAAATTGAAGAATGTTCCCTTTAACCCTACACTCGAGAGTTTTAATCAGGAAAGGATGCTATATTTTGTCAAATGCTTTTTCTGTATCAATTGAGAAGATCATATGGTTCTTGTCTTCTTTTGTTAATGTGCTCTATAACATTGATAGGTTTGTGAATGTTGAGCCACCTTTGTATCCCAAGAATAAATCCCACCTGGTAATGATGGATAACCCTTTTAATGTGCTTTTGGGGTCCTATTGGCTAGGATCTGGTTGAGTATTTTGGCATCTATGTTCATCAGTGATATTGGTCTGTAATTCTCCCTTTTGGTGGGGACTTTGGTTTTGGGATCAAGGTAATGGTGGCTTCATGAAAGTAGTTTGTTAGTTTTCCTTCCATTTCTATTTTTTGAAACAGATTCTGTAGAATAAGTATGATTTTTTTTTCTTTAAATGTTTGGAAGAATTCCCCTGGAAAGCCATCTGGCCCTGGAGATTTGTTTGTGGGGAGATTTTTTATTATTGCTTCAATTTCTTTGCTGGTTTTTGGTCTGTTCAGATATTCTACCTCTACCTGTTTCAGTGTTGGTAGTTTATAAGTTTCCAGGAATGCATCCATTTCTTCCAGATTGCTTAATTTGTTGGTATATAGTTGCTCATAATATGTTCTAAAAATTGCCTTATTTCCTTGGTATTGTTTCTGATCTTCCCCTTTCACTAATGATTTTATTAATTTGGGTCCTTTCTCATTCTTTGGATAAATCTGGCCAGAAGTTTATCAATCTCATTAATTCTTTCAAAGAACCAGTTTTTAGTTTTGTTGATCTGCTCTACTGATTTTTTTTTTTTTTTGGTTTCTATTTCATTGATTTCTGCTCTGATCTTTATCATTTCTTCTCCTGCTTGGTTTAGATTTTATTTGCTGTTCTTTATCAAGCTCCTTTAGGTGCAAGGTTAGCTTGTGTATTTGGGAATTTTCTTCATTTTTGAATGAGGCTTAGAAGGCTAGGTATTTCCCCCTTAAGATGACCTTTGCAATATCCCATAGGTTTTGGACCGATGTGTTTTCATTCTCATTGGTTCCCACGAATTGTTCACGTTCTTCTTTAATTTCCTGGTTGACCCAAACATTCTTTAGCAGGATGCTTTTTAATTTCCAAATGTTTGAATTCCTTCCAATTTTTATTCTTGTGATTGAGTTCCAGTTTCAAAGCATTGTGTTCTGAAAATATGCAGGGAATAATCTCAATCTTTTGGTATCAGTTGAGACCTGATTTGTGACCCAGCACGTAGTCTATTCTGGAGAAAGTTTTGTGTGCATTTAAGAATGAGTATTTTGGGGTGCCTGGGTGGCTCAGTGGGTTAAGCCCCTGCCTTCAGCTCGGGTCATGATCCCAGGGTCCTGGGATTGAGGCCCACATTGGGCTCTCTGCTCAGCGGGGAGCCTGCTTTCCCCTCTCTCTCTGCCTACCTCACTGCCAACTTGTGATCTCTCTCTCCTTCTGTCAAATAAATAAAATCTTAAAAAAAAAAGAATGAGTATTTTGTTGTTCTAGAGAGGGATGTTCTGTATATATCTACAAAGTCTGTCTGGTCCAATGTATCATTCAAAGCTCTTGTTTCTTTGTTGATATTCTGCTTGGATGATCTGTCCATTGCTGAGAATTGAGTGTTGAGGTCTCCTAGCACTAAAGTATTATTATTGATATGATTCCTTATTTTGGTTAACAGTTGGCTTATGTAGTTGGCTCCTCTCATGCTGGGAGCATAGATATTTTCAATTGTTAGAACTTCCTGTTGGATAGACATTTTAATATGCTATAGTGTCCCTCTACATCTCTTATTATGGCCTTCAGCTTAAAATCTAATTTGTCTGATATGGGAATTGCTACCCAAGCTTTCTTTTGAGGTCCGTTTGCATGATAAGTGGTTCTCTATCCCCTCACTTTGAATCTGGAGTTTTCTTTAGTTTCCAAATGAGTCTCTTGTAGATAGCATATAGATTGGTCATGTGTTTTTATCCAATCTGCAACACTGTGCTGTTTCATGGGAGTTAGGCCATTCATGTTGATAGTAACTATTGAAAGATATAATTTCAGTATTGCCTGTAAAGTCCTTGTTTCTATAGATTGTCTCTGTAAATTTCAGATCTAGATTACTCTTGGGTCTTTCTTCTTTTATATAATTCCCCTTAATATTTTTTGCAGGCTGGCTTGATGGTCACATATTCTTTGAGTTTCTCCCAGTCCTGGAAACTCCTTGTCTCTCCATTCGTTCTGAATGACAACCTTGCTGGCTAAAGTATCTTTGGCTGCATGTTCTTCTCGTTTAGTACCCTGAATACGTCTTGACAGCCCTTTCTGGATTGCCAGTTCTCTGTGGAAAGGTCTGAGATTTTTCTGATATTTCTCCCTTGGTACATAAGATATCTCTTCCTCCAGCTGCTCTGAGGATTGCTTTCTTGACTCTAATTTTGCAAGTTTTACTATTATATGCCAGGGCATAGGTCTGTTCTTATTGATTTTGGGAGAGGTACTCTCTGCCTCTTAGACAGGAATGCTTGTTTCCTTGCCCAGGTTAGGGATGGTTTCAGCTATGATTTGCTCAAATATACTTTCTATTCCTCTCTCTCTCCACCTCCCTCAGGGATCCCTATAATTTTGACATTGGAACAATTCATGGTGTAATTTTTCTCTCTAAGTCTGCTCTCATGTGCTTCTAGCTCTTTATCCCAGGCCTCTTCAGCTTTGTTCCTTTCTTTCATCTTATCTTCTAGCTCATTAATTCATTCTTCTGTCTCAATTTACCCTAGCTGTCAGGGTATTCAGTTTATCCTGCATCTCATTTATAGCATTTTTAAGTTCACCCTGATTTGATTTCTTTTCTGCCCATAGGGAATCTATGTTGTCACTAACATTTTTCTCAAGTCTTTATATTGACTTCATAATTGCTACTCTGAATTCTGTCTCTGACATCTTGCTTGTATCCATATCCATTATGTCTGTGGCAGAGGCCATAGTATATGGTTCTTTTCTTTGTCTGGAGTTCGTCCTCTTAGTTATTCTACTGAGGGATGGTGAAGGGAATGTACAGAGTCCAAAATATTATTCCCAACTGAAGCAAGGTGCACCTTTTATGGGGACCATAGGGTTGTCATCCCCTTGTTTTTCCAGCCTGTCTTCTGGGGGAGGGGCCTGCTTCTCTGTTGCTCAGGCAACCCTGCTTGGGCATAGTTGCCATGCCCCCTGTTGGGGGTGGGCTCAGTTTTTGTTTGTTTGTTTGTTTGTTTTGTTTTTTTTGGTTTTTTGTTTGTTTGTTTGTTTGTTTTTAAGCTTTCTCCTCTGGCAGCTCTCATTGTCTCTTCCAAGAATCAGAGCAAAAATGACCATACCCAAACCTCTGTCCCAGAGGAGAGAAATTGTAGTCTACTCTTCGCTGAACCCCCCAGAACACACAGTATCCATTTCTGTATGTGCTGTTAAAAACCGCAGATTCCCACAGTGATGCACACCCACAGTAACTCTCCCAGAGGTCACCTCCAGGGCCAGGATGTGTCTCTGCCTTTTGTGGTTCTAAAAACATACACTGCCCCAAGTTCCAGCATGAGCACCCAAAGCTACTAGATCCTGTGTGGGAGCTGCTCTAAAGTCCTTTCCCTATTGCTACTGCTCTGCAAGTCCCCCCCCCCCCCCCAGTCCCAGGTGCAGGATGCTTTTGTGCTCTGGTATTATATCACTTTCCAAGTACCAGATTATGGAGTCTCCCTTCCCCTTCTGTTGATCTTCTGATATTTGCCTGCGTATTCATGACTCCACCCTTCATACCTCATGACTGGTGGGGTTTTTTTGCTTATAGAGATCCAGATATATATCCTTACATCTCAGGCTGATTTTGTCAGTGTTCAGAATGTTTTGGTAGATATCCAGCTAAATTCAGGGGACTGGTTGAAACAGGGTCCCCTACTCCTCCAACTTTTTCTTTCTTTCTTTTTTTAAGATTTTATTTTTTTTATTTGACAGAGAGAGAAGTCACAAGTAGGCAGAGAGGCAGACAGAGGGGGAGGAGGAAGCAGGCTCCCTGCTGAGCAGAGAGCCCAATGTGGGCCTCGATCCCAGGACCCTGAGATCATGATCTAAGCCAAAGGCAGAGGCTTAACCCACGGAGCCACCCAGGCACCCCTCACATTTTATTTCCTTTTGTTGTCTGATTGCTGTGGCTAGGACATCCAGTACTATGTTGGATAAAAAAGGTGAGAGTGGACATCCTCATATTCCTGACCTTGAGGGAAATCTCTCAGTTTTTTTTTCCTTTAAGCATGAAGTTAGCTGTGTGTTTTTCATACATGTTCTTTATAATTTTGAGGCATGTCCCCTTTAGACCAACTTTGTTGTTGTTTTTTATCATGAATGCATGTTGCACTTTGTTAAATGCTTTTTCTGCATCTATTGAAATGTTCATAATGTTCTTATATTTTCTTCTAAGGATACGATGTGTCACAAAGATGGCTTCATGCATCTTGAACTGACTTGAAATCTAGGAAAAAATCCCCATCAATCCTGGTGAATGGTTTCTTGACTGGATTGTTGAATTTAGTTTGTTATTATTTTCTTAAGTTATTTTATATCTGTATTCATCAAGTATATTAACAATTATTTCTCATTTTTTGTATTGTCTTTATCCAGTTTTGGTGTCAGTCAGGATAATACTGGCTTCATAGAATGAAATTAGAAGTTTCCTTCCCCCTGCTTTGTTTGAGTAGTTTGAGAAGAATAGGTATTAACTCTTTTTTAAATGTTCTGTAGAATTTTCTGTGAAGTCATCTGGCCCTGACCTTTTGTTTGTTGGGAGTTGTTTGTTTGTTTTGTGATTTGATTTATTTGCTGGTTATCACTTTTTTCAATGTTTGCATTTCTTCCTATTTCAGTTTGGTGGTTAATATATTTCTAGGAACTTATTCATTTCTTTTAGTTTTTCATTATAGTTTCTTATAATTGTTTGTATTTCTGTGATTTTGGTTGTTATGTATCCTCTCTCTTTTCTGATTATGTTTATTTCAGTCCTTTCTCCTTTCCTTCCTAGATAAATCTAGTTAAAGGTTTATTTGATTTTTCAAATATCCATCTCCTGGTCTCATTGATCTGTTCTATTGTTGTTTTTCTTTTTGTTCATTTCCAGTTTTATTTAAATTCTACTTAGTTAATATATAGTGTAATATTGGTTTCAGGAGTAGAATTCAGTGATTCACCACATACATGTAACACCTAATGCTCATGACAAGTGCCATCCCTAATATCCATCACCTATTTATCCCATCCCTCCCCCACCTCCCCTCCAGCAACCTGTTTTTTTCTCTATAGTTAAGAGCCTCTTATGGTTTATCTCCCTTTTTTTATTCCTTCCCCTAAGTTCATGTGTTTTGTTTTTTAAATTCCATACACAAGTGAAATCATATGGTATTTGTCTCTGACTGACATATTTTACTTAACATTACACACTCTACTTCCATCCACAAGGCCGAAAAAGACAAGATTTCATTCTTACTCATAGCTGAGTAAATATATATATATTTATATATATATATATTTTTTATATTTTATATAAATATATTTATATATATATATAAATATATATAATATATTTATATTATATTTAAAATATATATATTTTATATATATTATTTATATATATATATATATATATATATACCAGTTCTTCTTTATCCATTCACCAGTTGAGAGACATTTGGACTCTTTTCAAAATTTGGGTACAGTTAATAAACTTCAGGGTGTATGTGCTCCTTCAAATCCAAATTTTTATATCCTTTGAGTAAATACCTAGTATTGCAAATTGTGGCTCATAGGGTAATTCTCTTTTTAACTTTTTAAGGAATCTCCTTACTGTTTTCCAGAGTGGCTGTGCCAAGTTTATTCCCATGAACAGTGCAAGAGGATTCCCCGTTCTCTGTGTCTTCACCAAAATCTGATGTTTCAAGTGCAGTTAATCTTAGCCATTCTAAGATATGTGAGATGGTATCTCATTGTAGTTTTGATTTGCATTTCCCTGATGATGAGTCATGTTGGGGATTTTTCATGTGTCTGTTAGCCATCTGGATATCTTCTTTAAAAAAATATCTGTTCATGTTCTCTGCTCATTTTGTAAATGGCTTATTTCTTCTTTGTGTGTTGAATTTAATACATTATTTATAGATTATAGATACTAAACATTTACTGTATGTCTTTTGCAAATATATTCTCCCATTCTGTTGTTTGCCTTTAGTTTTGTTGATTATTTCCTTTGCTGTGCAGAAGTTTTTATCTTGATGAGCCCCAATCATTCATTTTTGCTTTAGTTTCCCTTGCCTCTGGAGACATACCTAATAAGAAGGTTCTCTGAGTGCTGTCAAAGAGGTTCCTACCTGTTTTCTCCTCTAGGATTTTTATGGTTTTCTGTCTCATATTTAGGGCTTTCATCCATTTTTACTTTATTTTTGTGTATGGTACAAGAAAGCAGTCCAGTTGTATTCTTTTGCATGTTGTTTTCCAGTTTTCCCAACACCATTTGTTGTGACTTTTTTTCTTTTTGAAGTGACTGTCTTTTTTCACTGGATGTTCTTTCCTGCTTTGTCGAAGATTAGTTGACCATATAATTGTGGGTTCATTTCTGGGTTTTCCATCCTGTTCTATTGAGCTATGTGTCTGGTTTGGGCCAGTAACATACAATCTTGATGACTACAGCTTTGTAATATAGCTTGAGGTCAGAAATTGTGATGCCTCCAGCTTTGCTTTTTCTTTTTCAAGATTGCTTTGGCTATTTGGGGTCTTTTGTGGTGCCATACAAACTTTAATATTTTTATTCTAGCTCTGTGAAAATGCTGATAGTATTTTGATAGGGATAACATTAATGTGTAGATTGCTTTTGGTGCTAGAGACATTTTAACGGTATTTGTTCCTCCAATCCATGTGTGTTGAATGTTTTTCCATTTCCTTGTCTCCTCCTCAATTTCCTTCCTAAGTATTCTATGGTTTTCGGAGTCCAGATCTTTTAATTCTCTGGTTAAGTTTCCTCCTAGGCAACTTGTGCTTTCTCTTGTAATCAGAAATAGGATCAATTCTCTGAATTCTTTTTCTGCTATTTCATTATTGGTGTCTATAAATGCAAGTTTTCTATATGTTGATTTTGTATCCTGCAACTTTACTAAATTCTTTTATCATTTCTTACAATTTTTAGGTGGAGTCTTTAGGGTTTTCTACATAGAGTATTGTCTCATCTATGAATAGTGAAAGTTTGATTTCTTTTTTTTTATTTTGATGGCTTTATTTCTTTTTGTTGTTTGATTGCTTAGACTAGGATTTCTAGTACTATCTTAAATAACTACGGTGAGAGTGGACATCTTTCTTTTATTCCTTACCATAGAGAAAAGTTCTCAGTTTTTCCTCATTGAAGATGATATTAGCTGTGTGTCTTTTGGATATGGCCTTTATGATATTTACGTACCTTTTAACCACACTTTGTTGAGGTTCTTGTTTTTGTTTTTATCAAGACCGAATGTTGTACTTTGTCAAATGTCTTTTATGCATCTATTGAGACGATCATATGATTCTTATCCTTTCTTTTATTAATATATATCATAGGGATTGATTTGTGAATATTGAGCCACGCTTACAACTCAGGAATAAATTGCACTTGATTATGGTGACTATTTCCTTTAATGTACTGTTGCATTTGATTTTCTAGTATTTTTTTTAAGATTTTATTTATTTATTTGACAGACAGAGATCACAAGTAGCAGAGAGGCAGGCAGAGAGAGAGGAGGAAGCAGGCTCCCTGCTGAGCAGAGAGCTCGATGCGGGGCTTGATCCTAGGACCCTGGGATCATGACCTGAGCCGAAGTCAGAGGCTTAACCCACTGAGCCACCCAGGCGCCCCAATTTTCTAGTATCTTGTTGATAATTTTTGCACCCATATTTATCAGGGATATTGGCCTCTAGTTTTTCTTTTTAGTGGGATCCTTGTCTGGTTTTCAAATCAAGACAAGGCTGTCCTTTAGAATCAAATTGGAAATTTTCTTTCCCTTTCAATTTTTTTGAAACAGTTTGAGAAGTATATATATTAACTCTTTAAATATTTGATAAGATTCCCCTGTAAATCCACCTGGTCCTGCAGTTTTGTTTGTTGAGAGATTTTCTTTGCTGGTTATGGGTCTGTTCAATTTTTCTATTCTTTCCTGTTTCAATTTTTGGTTGTATCTATGTTTTTAAGAATTTATCTATTTATTCCAGATTGCCCAATTTGTTAGCATATAGTTTTTCTTTTTCTGTTTTTTAAACAGATTTTATTCTTTTTAAAAACTATTTATTTATTTACTTACTTACTTACTTACTTATGTGAGAGAGAGAGAGAGCAGAACAGGGGAAGCAGCAAGCAGAGGGAGAAGCAGACTGTTTGCTGAGCAGGGAGTCTGACATGGGATTAAATCCTAGGACCCTGGGATCGTGACCTGAGCTGAAGACAGACAGTTAACCAACTGAGCCACCCAGGCATCCCAGCATATAGTTTTCCATAATATTCTCTTATAATTACATTTCTGTGGTGTTTTTTGTGAACTCCCTTCTTCCATTTATTATTTTGTTTGTTTCCTTTCTTTTGTTTTTGATGAGTCTGGCTAGGATTTCCTTTACTTGGTCCTTTAAGTGTAAGGTTGGGATGTGTAGTTGAGAATTTTCTTCCTTCTTGAGGTAGGCTTGTATGGCTATATATTCCTCTTATGACCACTTTTCCTGCCTTCCAAAGCTGTGGATTGTTGTGTTTTCATTTATATTTGTTTCCATGTATTTATATATTTCTTCTTTAATTTTCTGGTTAACCCATTCATTTTTTGATAGGATGTTTTTAACCTCCATGTGTTTGTGGACTTTCCAAACTGTTTCTTGTGGTTGACTTAAAATTTCATAACATTGTGGTCTGAAAATATGCATAGAATGATCCCAATCTTTTTGCAGGTGTTGAAGTCTGAATTGTGACCCAGTATGTGGTCTATTCTGAAGAATGTCCCATGTGCCCTCATAAACAATGTGTATTTTTCAACTTTAAGATAAAATGTTCTGAATATATCTGTTAAGTCTATGTGGTCCAGCATATCATTCAAAGACATTGTTTCCTTGTTGATTTCCTGCTTAGGTAATCTGTCCATTGCTGTATGTAGGCTGTTAAAGTCCCCTACTATTGTAATAATATTAATGAATTTCTTTAAGTTTGTTATTCATTGTTTTGTATATTTGCTTTCTCCAAAGTTGTGTGCATAAATATTTACAATTGTTAGATCTTCTTGTTAGACCCCTTTATTATGATATAGTGCCCTTTTTCATCTCTTGTTACAGTCTTTGGTTTCAAATCTTGTTTGTCTGATGTAAGTATGGTGAGTTCAGAGTTCTTTTGACGTCCATTAGCCTTATAAATGATTCTCCACCTCTTACTTTCAGTCTGTAGGCGCCTTTATGTCTAAATTGAGTCTCTTATAGGCATCATATAGAATTTTTTTAAATCAATTTTGATACCTTATATCTATTGATATAGTCCATCTACATTCATAGTAATTATCAATAGATATGAATGTAGTGCTATTGTATAACCTTTATTTATCTTATTTTTTAAAGATTATTTATTTATTTATTTGAGAGAAAGAGAGAGAGAGAGCACATAAGCAGGGTGAAGGGCAGAGGGAGAGGGAGAAGCAGACTCCCCATTGAGTAGGGAGCTTGATGTGAGTCTTGGTCCTGGAACTCCAGGATCATGACCTGAGCCAAAGGCAGACACTTAACCCACTGAGTCACTCAGGTGCACAACCTTTGAAATTGTTTTTTTGGGGGGTGCCTGGGTGGCTCAGTGGTTTAAGCCTCTGCCTTGGGCTCAGGTCATGATCTCAGGATCATGTGATAGAGCCCTGCATTGGGCTCTCTGCTCAGCAGGGAGCCTGCTTCCCCCTCTATCTGCCTGCCTCTCTGCCTACTTGTGATCTCTCTCTCTCTCTGTCAAATAAATAAAATCTTTAAAGTTGTTTTTTTCTGGAGATTTTCTCTGTTCTTTTCTAGTCTTTGTTGCTTTTGGTGGGTTGTTTTTTTTTTTTCCCTACACAAATAATCCCCTTTAATATTTCATTGGTTTAGGGGCGCCTGGGTGGCTCAGTGGGTTAAAGCCTCTGCCTTCAGCTCAGGTCATGATCCCAGGGTCCTGGGATCGAGCCCCGCATCGGGCTCTCTGCTCTGTGGAGAGCCTGCTTCCTCCTCTCTCTCTGCCTGCCTCCCTGCCTACTTGTGATCTCTCTCTCTGTCAAATAAATAAATAAAATCTTTAAAAAAAAAAAAATATTTCATTGGTTTACTGGTAACAAATTCCTATAATTTTTGTTTGTCTGAGGAACTCTATTTCTAATTCTGTGCTTAATGACAGCCTTGCTAGATAAAGTATTCTTGTCTGCATAT
This sequence comes from Martes martes, assembly GCF_963455335.1. Lineage (NCBI taxonomy): Eukaryota > Metazoa > Chordata > Mammalia > Carnivora > Mustelidae > Martes > Martes martes. The sequence continues at coordinate 63,868,429 of NC_137897.1, forward strand.
TTTTCCCATTCAGCATGTTGAATATATCATGCCACTCTCTTCTGTCCTGACAAATTTCTGTGGACAGATATGTTGCTAATGTTATTTGCCCTCCCTTTTAAGTTAGGGATTTTTTCTTTGGGCTTTCAGGATTCTTTCCTTATCTCTATGCTTTACAAATTTTACTATAATGTGTCTTGGTATTGACCTATTTTCTTGATTTTGATGGAAGTTCCCTGTTTACTGGATTTGGATGTCTGTTTCCTTCCCCAGATTTGGGAAGTTTTCTGTCATAATTTGTTAAAAAAAACCTTCTGCCTCTTCCCCTCTTTTTTTCTTCTAGGACTCCTGTGATACAAATGTTATTACACTTTATGGAGTTGGTGAGTTCCCACGTCTACCTTCCTGATCCAATGTTTTTCTTTCCCTCTTATTTTCAGCTTCATTATTTTCTATAATCTTATCTTCTATATAACTGATTAGTTCCTCTTCCTCCATCCTTGTGGTCATTACATCCAGTCAGTTTTGCATCTCAGCTATAACATTTTTTAAAAGTTTTAGTTCTACTAGTTTTTAGGTCTTTTATCTTTGCAGTAAGGGGCTCCCTGGTGTCTTCTATGCTTTTCTGAAGCCCAGATAGTATCCTTATGATTGTTGTTTTAAATTATTTTTTGTTCATGTTACTTATACCTGTTTCCATTAGATCCTTTGCTGTGAGCTTTTCTTGTTCTTTCTTTTGGGATGGATTCCTCTGTCTTGACATTTTGTCTATATCTCAGCCTTCTCTGTGTTAGGAAAGTGTATTGTGTTTCCTGCTTCTAAATGTAATGGCTATATTAAGAAGAGGCCATATGCTCTCCAAGGCCTGGAACTTCAGGAAGTGTTTCTCGTGTATGCTGTGTACACTATGCTGTTGTGTTGTGGCTGTTCTTTCCCTCAAGTCAGTCCTCTGCAGAGTGTCTTCTTGTGTGCAATAGGTAGTGTTTGGATTTTGTCTTCTGCATGGTGAGTTTTAACTATTCTTTTGCCTTGCTTGTTAAAAGAGGCTACATCTTATTTCCCTGAGAGCTGAAGTTTTGCAGCACTCCATGGTCAGTAAAACTGGTGTGCTCAGGGTTTGTGCTGGTCTCCTGGGGGAGAGGGGTACTACTTATCACCCTCAGGCACACTTACCCTAGTAAAGAAGAACCTGTAGAGCACAAGGGAGCCAGACTTGGAGTAAACAACTCAGGCCTCTAATTTGGGAGTTTTGATGCTAACTGAGGTGTGTCCATGTTTATGATTGGGGAAGAAAAAGGGCATTAGCCCACTCCCTCATCCTTATCCCTCCTTGTAGAGGATCCTTAGCAGCTGAAGCTATTCAGGAAGCCTTCACAGAAGAATGGACGATCTCCCCTCATGTGTACCAGGCATTCCTTAGATCCCTTCCTTCACCCTCTCTGTATAACCAGGCAGTGAGTGCAGTGCTTCTGTGTCTTATCTCAGATGTGCTATCTCGGTTTCAAAACTCCAGATTTTAGGGACCTGGCATGGCACAGACTGGTGTTAATCCTGTTGGGGAGGGTCTCACTGCACTGTGTCTGGTGTAAGTGTTTACCAGAAGGGCAGTCACAAGAACATCTTGGAGTTTATGTTAAAGTACAGCAATAAGGCAGCAAACATGTTAGCTGATCTCAGGGGGTGTTTCTGCTCCCATGCTAACAAATAGCAGGAAAATGGCAATTGCTGGTGATTTTGTCCCCTGAGAGGAAGTGCCCTTTTTTACAAATGCACTCTAAGAACAACTGTCTCTCACAGTGTGACCCAGAGTATTCTAGACCACACTATCCACTCCCAGGCTTCTGACTTCCTTCTCCCCAGAGACATTCTATCCCCACCAGACCCTACCCCAGTGATGGCCCAGACTTCGAAAACTTCAGGTTTTGAGCTCCACTGCTTGTAAAATCTTGTGATAATGAAACCTTTTCAGAAGTGTTTTTCAGAAGTGTTTTTCCTGTGCAATCCCCTGAACATTTCTCTCTGTCCTCTCTCTGTGATCAGAGTTCCCACCCCTCAGCAGCACCTGTAGTTCTTTTCTACCCCAAATCACATATTCACACCTCCTACCTCCCACAGTATGGCCTTTTCTCCCTGTAGTTGTGCAGGTTTTTCTCAGTCCTCAGATCAATTTCCTGGGTGTTCAGGATGATTTGATATTTATTTAGCTGTGCTTGGGGGATGAAGTAAGTGTAGGGTCCCGCTACTTCTCCACTATCTTAACTCCTCTGCCTGTTCTATTTTTTTGTTTCTACATCATTTATTTCTGCTTGAATCTTTATTATTTCATCCCTTCTGTTGGTCTTTGGTTTTGCCTGTTCTTTTTCTACCTTCTTTAGGTGTAAGTTTAGGTTGCTTATTTGAAATCTTTCTTCCTTTTTGAGTCAACCTATGTTGCTATAAACTTCTCTCTTAGTATCACTTGTTTTCATTTTCATTTCTTTTCATGTAGCTTGAAATATTTCATTAATTTCTGGGGTGATCCATTCATTGTTAAGTAATATGTTAATTAACCTTCATATATTTGTGATTTTTTCATATTTTTTCTTGTGGTTCTCTTCCAGTTTCATAGCTTATGGTCTGAAAAAATGCATTGTATGACTGAGCTTCTCAAATTTGTTGATTCTTGTTTTTTTCTGCCTAATGTGTGAGTTATTCTGGAGAATGTTCCATGTACACTTGAAAAGAATGCATAAATTCTGCTGTTCTAGAATGGAATGTTTTAAAAATATCTGTTAAATCCATCTGTTCCAATGTGTCATACAAAGCCATTGTTTCCTTGTTGATTTTTCTGTTTAGACGATCTGCCTATTGATGTAAGTTGGGTGTTAATGTCCTCTACTATTACTATTGAATGGTATTGAATGGTATTATTATTGAACGGTGTCTTTAGTTTTCTCATTAGCTGTTGTATGTATTTGGATACTCCTATATTGGGAGCATATATGTTCATAATAATTATATCTTTTCATTGGATCATTCTGAATTTTATTACATAATGTCATTCCTTGTCTCTTGTTACATTCTTTATTTTAAAATCTATTTCATCCAATTGCTTTATTTTAAAGTTTATTTCATCCAATTGTAAGTATTGCTACTCTGGCTTTCTTTTGTCATCTATTTTCATGTTAGATGTTTCTCTATTTCCTCTCTTTCAATCTACAGGTGTTTGGGGGTCTAAAATTAATCTATTGTAGGCAGTATAAAGATGGATCTTGATTTTTTTTAATCCATCTTTCACCATATATCTTTTGTCTGGAGTTTTCAGTCCACTTACATTCAAAGTAATTATTGATAGATGTGTATTTATTGTTATTTTATTATTTTTTATTTCTTTTTAAAATTATTTTTCTGTAGATTTTCTCTGATCTTTCTACTCTTTTTCTCATTCATGGTTTGCTGATTTTCTTTAGTAATATATGTGGATTCTTTTCTTGTTTTTTTTTAATATTAATTACTGATTTTTGATATATGGTTGCTATTATGTTTGTATATAACCTCTGCAACGTATAACAATCTATATGAAGTTAATGGTTTCTTAAATATGAACCCATTCTTTACTCATCTCCTCCTCATGTTTTAGGTATATGTTGTCATATTCTGCATCCTTTTATTTTGTGAGTTCCTTGACTACTTTTTTACAGAAATACACAATTGTACTGCTTTTTTGTTTCCTACCTTTATACTGTCACTCTTGTTCTCTCTTTACCAATCGAAGAGTCTCCTTTAATATTTCTTACAGGGCTGGTTTAGTGGTGATGGACTCCTTTAGTTTTAGTTTTTCTGGGAAACTCTTTATCTCTGCTTCTATGCTGAATGATAACCTTGCTGGGTAGAATATTCTTGGCTACAGACATTTTTCCCCATTCAGTATGTTTAATATATCATGCCATTTTCTTCTGGCTTGGAAAATTTCTCCTGAAAAATCCTCTGCTAACCTTATGGGTTTTCTCTAGTAAAGCACTGTCTCTTGTCTTCCTGCTTTTGACATTTTTTTAAAATCACTATATTTTGCCAATTTAATTAAATGTCTTGTTTGGTTCTGTTTTCTCAATTTTCTTGGGGGTTCTTTGCATTTCTTGTATCTAGATATTGGTTTACTTCCTCAGATAAGGAATGTTTTTAGCTAGTACTTCTCCAAATAAATGTTCTGCCCCCTTTTCTCTCAATTGTTCTATAGTACAAATGTTATTATATTTGATGTGGTCACTGAATTTCCTAAATCTACTCTTCATTTGCATAATTCTTTCTTTTCTTATTCGTTCAGGTTGATTACTTTTCATTACTCTGTCTTCTTGGTCATTAATTCATTCCTCTGCTTCTTCCATTCTGCCTTCATTCCATCAAGCATGTTTCTCATTTCGTTTATTGTGCCCTTTACATCTCTTATTTTATTCCTTATCTCTATGCCAAGTGTCTCACTCATGTCTTCCACTCTTTTTCAAGTCTGCTTAGTATACTTATGATTATTACTTTAAATTTTATATCAGGCATATTACTTATATCTGTTTCACTAGATCTCTGGCCATGGCTCTACTGTTTCATTTGGTATAAATTTCTCTGTCTTTTCATTTTGTCTAAGTTTCTGTACTTGTTTGTCTCTGTAAGGAAAGTCAATAACATCTCCTGTTCTGAAAAGTAAAGGCCTTATGAAGAGCAGGTTCTGTAGTGCCCTGCCACATAGTGTCCCACTTCTGTAGGGCCTGACACATCCAGGAATATCTCCAATGTTTATTGAGTGTGCTCCACTATTTTGTCCTGACCACTTTATATTTCAGACCAGTTATCTGCAGAGGCTGTCTCTGCCTGTTGTGGGAAGTGTTTGGTGCTTGACCTGAATGTTGCATATTTTAACTAGATATGCTCTATCTAGTTTGTTTGTGTAGTGAGTCCTGCCCCCACTACTAACAGAACCGAGACTCCAGAAGATTCCTGTTTTGGTAGATGCAGTTTAAATAGGGGTTTGGTCTGATCTTCCATGGGAGGAAACTGTCACTTTCCAAGCCAATTGCTTTCAGGATTCATTTTCCTAATGTGTTACCTCATGTGTTAGTTTGTCTCTTGCCTTTCTTTGTACCAGTTTTCTTTTGCCACCTCATTGGTCACTATCTGTTTTTTTTTTTTCTTTTTTCCCCCAAACCACATCTCTGTACTTCCTACTTTCTTTTATGTGGCCTCTTTTCTACCTTTAGTTGTGGAGTTTGTTCTGCCTTTCTTCGGGTCACTTTCTGCGATATTCAGGATGATTTGACGTTTATCTAGTTGTATTTGTAGGATGAAGTAAGCCTAGGGTATTCCTGCTCTACCACCATCATCCAACCTCCCACTCCACTTGAAATTAAATTAAAAATTTGATTCTGCCCTCACTGTTCCACTGAAATTATTTTTGCCTAAGTCTCTGCTGGATTTTATATTGTCAAGTTAGGACACATTATTTTCTCCTAATATTATGAAACTTGTTAGTAGAGTTTCACACAGTGGACTACTTCCTCTTTCTTGAAATACTTCCCTTTTGCTTTTCTTAACATCCTATTGTTTCTGAGCTTCTGGGCATGTTCCTTTCTTCTTTGAACATCATTCTTCCTCTATTGAACCTCTAAATGTGAGAATTCTCCAGAGGAATGTTGTAGACATTCTCTTCTCATTACACTTTTTCATTAGGTGATTAAATTAATTCTCTTGGTTTCAAAGGCAGTATAACTTCTGGTGACTTCCAGATACTTTTCTTTAGTCCAGATATCCACTCTGAGGTATAAATGTATATATTCAACTATTTCATAAATTCTCTTGAACGTCTCACAAGAACATCATGGCCAATATGTACACAAAGGGCAGATCTGATTCTAATCTGTTATTTTTCTTGTCTTAGCTAATAACACTAGCATCTATCCAGTTACTAAAGTCAGAAATTTAGATTGCATCTATGATTATTTCCTTTGTCTTATGCCTCACATCAAACTTCATGTTTTCTAACTCCATATATGTATTCAATTCCTTCATTTAATTAAAAAAAGGTTTCCAGATATATAGAATGTTATTAATAGTATGTTTTGATTTATGACATTAACATTGTTATGCTGTACATGGAAGTCATTCATTCATTCATTCATTCACATATACATATACATATACATACATAGAACTATGAACCCAGAACTCAACCTGAGAAATAAAAAGCTAACAATATCTTATGTCGTGCATTCCTAACCTGTACTCTTGCATCTCCATCTCACAGATAACTAATATCCTGAATATATCATTTATTATAATCTTTTAAAATTTTTTTAAGATCATATATTATACACAGAGACACACAAATAGTATATTCACTAATTCAAATTGTTTTATAATTTTATAGAAGTAGTCTTGTATGAGGGTATGTGTGTGTGTGTGTGTGTGTGTATATGTGTGTATATATATATATATATATATATATATATATATATATATATATAAATGTTTGGCGTGTAGATGTCTGGGATTTCTTGGTCTGTTAACATTATATTACTAATATTTATTCCTAAAGTTGTGAGTAATTGTAGCTCATTCTTTTTTAAACGTTCTTTTTTTGTTTGTTTACTTTTAAAAGATTTTTAAAATTTATTTGACAGAGAGAGAAGTCACAAGTAGGCAGAAAGGCAGGCAGAGAGAGGGGGGAAGCAGATTCCCTGCTGAGCATAAAGCCTGATGCAGGGCTCCATCCCAGGACCCTGAGATCATGACCTGAGCCAAAGGCAGAGGCTTAACCCACTGAGACACCCAGGCACCCCAATTATAGCTCATTATTTTTCACTGTTCTACAATATTATATTTTATGATTCTAAACTGATTTATTTATTTATTGTCCTTTCAATTGATATTTTTGCTTTTCTTTTCTTTGCTCTTATAAATGATGTTACCATGAACATCCTTGCACATGTCTCCTTGCAGAATCTCTACACTAGTCTCTATTCCTATCACCATTATCTTTGTCTAAGCAACTATCATCTGTTTCCTGAACTGCCATGAAATTTTTTTCCTGTTTATCTATCCTCCTTCCATCTATTATCCACAAAGGAACCAAAAACAATCCTTTTAAAACACAATTTTCTGACCTTCCAAAAATATCCTATTGCTTCTTTTTGAACTTTTAATAATACCCAAAACTTGACATGACTATAAGTGACAACAAATATTGCTCATGTCTGTTTGAAACCTCATGCTTTTGACTATAAGCTGCAACAAGTATTTCCGATGTCTGCCTTTGAAACCTCATGATTTTAAGCCATTCTCACTCTATGTTTTAACAGCCTCTTTAACCTCTTCAAATGTGAAAGGTTTTTTTTTTTTTTTTCTCATCTTGAGACTTTCAGATATAGGATCCTCTCTCTAAAATAGTATTTCCTAGTATTCTTGCATGGTTGGTTTTCTCATATCATTTAATTCTCTGTTAATATGTAATCTCCTCAGAAAAGTCTTCCCAGATCACTCTGTGTAAGTGGATTTCCACCCCCTTATTGTTCTGTATCATTTCACCTTGGATTATTTCTTTTTTTTTTCCTTTCATTGAAAAAAAAAATTCAACTAAGGAAATTTGTTTTCAACTGAGTAGATTTTAAAGATCTTATTGTTTGTTTAATGATTCACAAATTGAACAGCTTCCAATCTAGCAGATAGAAAGACACTTTGAGGAGTTGTACAAATTGAAGACTATTATAGGTAGAAGAGAACAGAAGCCAAGAAATTATACTAGACAAAAAAAGTGGATTGATTATTGCAATGTTACTTTCCTTTAGGGGTCCATCTGGCCTATTACTTAACTGATGCTGATCAGGTAATTCTTGATTGACTGATTCATGGTTCCATATCAGACCAAGCCAAAACTGTAATTAAGTTGTATTGGTTAGATGATGTGTAGTTAACAAAAGCATATCCATTGGAGCTTTCTGTCTTCTTTTTAATACTTTCATTGGATATAATGCTACATCTGTCAGTTATTTTTTTCTTCACTTTTGTGATGTCTGTCTCTTCTACTAGACTATGGGTTCTGTGAATGCAGGAAATATATAAGGCTTATTTACCACTATATACTCAGAGTCTACTACAGTTGGCTTCAATTAAAAATGCATAAAAATCTGTAAAATGCGTATAAATAAAGAAATGAATAATAAAATTTAATTTGGGAAAACACTTTTCAGGAGGTTGGGAAGATGGTAGAGTAAGAGAACCCTAAGCTTTCCTCCACCTATGAATACAACTACATAACACTCACATCAGCACAAATAAACCAGAAAATGACTGAAGAATGGCAGAACAAACTCCACAAATAAAGGTAGATAAGAAGCTACACTGAAGATGGGCAAAAATGTGGTTTGGGAGCAAAACAGACCCTGGCCATCTGTGGTTGGGAGGGACTGGTGGTGAGGAGAAGGGTGATAAACAGACTATCACTCTGTGGAGGCCACACAGGGAATATGATTCCCCATAATATTTGACTTTGAAAGTAAAAGGGACAGAATTTTGGGTTCTTAGAACCAGAAATGTTAAAACTTGGGATTTTAAAAATCAGCAGGCTCTGCTCTGGGAGAACTCAGAGGGCATTAGGAGGCAGAGTCCTTATCTTTAAAGAGATACCAGGAAAGACAACCAGCTGAGATACAAGGTGGAAGCTGAAGTTTGAAACACATCAGGGGTAGACAAGAAAGGTTTTTTTTTTTGGTTTTTTTTTTTTTTTTTTTTCATCTCAGAGTGTGGCCTGGAGACACAGGGAACTAGGGAGATACCACCAGGAACAAAGGAGCTGGCTGGCAACTAAGCTGAAAAAAAGACAAAAGAATTACGCAAAATGAGAATGAATATAGAGAACTCAGTGACTCTATTAAACATAATGACATTTGTATTACAGGAGCTCCAAAGACTAGAGAGAAAAAGGGGCAGAGGATTTATTTGAATAATGGCTGAAAATATCCCTAATATGGTTGGTATAAAAGTTAGGTATTCATCAACTTGGATGGGGCTGAAGGAGATTATGCTAAGTGAAATAAGTCAAACAGAGAAAGTCAATGATCATATGGTTTCACTTATTTGTGGAACATAAGGAATAGCATGGAGAACATTAGGAGAAGGGAAAAATGAAAGGGGAGAAATCAGAGTGGGAGATGAACCATGACAAACTATGGATTCCAGGAGACAAATGGGAGAGTTTTAGAAGGGAGGGGGTGGGGGATGAGTGAGCCTGGTGATGGATATTAAGAAGGGTATGGATTGCATGGAACACTGGGTGTTATATGAAACAATGAATCATGGAACACTACATGAAAAACTAGTGATGTACCATATGGTGACTAACATAACACAATAAAAAAAAATCCTTAATCTGGAAGGAAACATCCAGATACAGCAGGCACATCAAATTCCCATCAAAATCAACAAACGTAGATCCACACCAAGACACATGTAATTAAATTGGCAAAATATAATGAAGAAAAAAAATGAAAAAAATTAAAAGCAACAAGACAAAAGGTCTGTAACTTACAAATGAAAACCCATTGGGCTATCAAGAGAGTTTTCCACAGAAAATTTGGAAACTAGAAGAGAGTAGTGGAATTACACAGTGTTGAATGGGAAAAATCAGCAAGCAAGAATACTCTATCCAGCAATGCTATCATTCAGAACAGAAGGACAGATAAAGAGTTTCTCATACAAATGGGATTTCATGATCACTAAACGAGAGTTGCAAGAAATATTAAAGGGAACCCTTTGAGTGGAAAAGAGAGAAGAAAAGTGACAATATAAAGGTAGAAAAACACAAATGTAATAAATATGAATATTTCTGTACAAATCAGTCAAGGAACTCACAAAATGGATATGAAATATAACAACATATACCTAAAACATGGGGAAGAGAGGAGAAGAGAATGGTTTCAAACTTAAACAACAGTCAACTTAATAGATACTGCCATATGCAGAATAACTTATATACAAGTCTAATGGTAATCATATATCAAAAACCATTAATAAATATGCAAAGAATGAAGAGAAGGGAATTCAAATATACTGATAAAGAAAATAAACCATGAAAGAGAGAAATACAAGAAAGGATCAGAGACAAACTTCAGAAACAACTGCAAAACATGTAATAAAGTAGCAATAAATGTATATACATCAATAACTGTTGAATGCCAATGGAGTAAATCCTCCAATCAAAATAAATAGGGTGAAACAATGGATAAAAAGCAAGACCTGAGAGAAGAGTTAAGATGGCAGAGTAGTAGGGGGACCTGGGCTTGCCTCGTTCCTCAAACACAGCTGTTTGATCTGATGTCAGATCATTTGGAACACCTAAGAAATCAATCTGAGGATTGGGTGAATTATCTGAATATTGGAGGTCGAGAGCATGGCAGGTGTGAGGCAGGTGAATGTGAATTGTGGGACAGAAAAGCCCTATTGCCATGGATGGCAGGGGGCCCTTTCAACAGAGAGAGAAAATGGCAGGTAGAAAGAGGGGAAAGAGAGAGTGGAGTGTCAGATTCATACAAGAAAAACACCTTCCTGGGACCAATGAGTGGGGAGTTGAGGAGAATCAAGTGTTGTTCCCGGTCTTTGCAAGCAGCATGTGGAGCTCAAATTCCAAGGTTGTAGAGGTCCATGACATTCCCTGGAGTCTAGCTGTGGTGTATGCTTCTGGGAAGAAGGAAGGTGTAAGCATAAGAGTGGACAATCTGATGTAGGATTTCCAAGTTGCACTGGGAGAGAACTTTCCCCTTCCAGGAATACATTTGGAAGAGGATATATTACCTCTCCAAGGACAAAAGACCCTGAAGGTGCCATTGAGTGGCAGGGGACAGCAAGAGTGGATAACCTGCTTACTGCTTTTCACTCTGCTTCACCACAGATTCCGGGCCCCCACACAGGTCTGCAACTGGCTTTCTGAGACAAAATGTCACCAAACACAGCATGGCGAGACTTTCCTCTAGAGGAAGGGAACAGGTCTGAACTGTGTTAGGTTCTTTAAGATTTGGAGTTTTGAATCCCAGCCACATGCCAGAGATAAAATACAGGACAGCTGGGTGCTGGGTACACCAGTGGCCCTGGGCACAGACAGGTGAGGGCAGAGATCTGACAGAAGACTGGGACACAAGAGAGAAGATTGTTCACTTTTCTGTGAGGGTTTTCTGAGCAGTGACCACAACCAGTTTGCCTCCCATGAAAGTGCATAATTACTAGGGCATGTCTGACTGTGAGGCAGCATTTCCCCCAGAAAACCAGCACAGGCTTCCTACATGCACCAAGTCTACTGATCAGAGTGCTCTAAAGCATCAGCATCAATTCTGGTGGAAAAGGACCAGGATTTTTTTTTCTTTTTTTTTTCTTTTTCTTCCATCAAAGCAGGCTTATAGTTTTTTTGTTTGTTTCTTTTTTTCATTTCCTTTTCTCTCTCTTTCTTTCTTTTTTTTTATCTTACCAATTAGGTTTCTTTTGTTCTTTATTTTTTAAATCCCCTTTCTTTTTCTATGGAATCAAATTATAGTTTTTTTTTGTTGGTTTGTTTGGGTGTTTGCATTCCTCTTCCATTTCTCTCTCTCTCTCTCTTTTATTAGATGAGGCTTTTTTTCCATTCTTCTGTTCCACGCCTATTTTGTTTTTATTTATTTTTTAAAATATATTTCAAAGGTAGAATTTAGTGTTTCCTAAGTTGGGTAAAACATCTAGTACTCATTACATAAGTGCCGTCCTTCAGTACAGACAAAGGTTGATATCCAGGATCTATAAAGAACTCCTCAAACTCAACACACACAAAACAGATAATCATATCAAACAATGGACAGAAGATACGAACAGACACTTCTCCAATGAAGACATACAAATGGCTATCAGACACATGAAAAAATGCTCATCATCACTAGCCATCAGGGAGATTCAAATTAAAACCACATTGAGATACCACCTTACACCAGTTAGAATGGCCAAAATTAGCAAGACAGGAAACAACGTGTATTGGAGAGGATGTGGAGAAAGGGGAACCCTCTTACACTGTTGGGGGGAATGCAAGTTGGTGCAGCCACTTTGGAGAACAGTGTGGAGAGTCCTCAAGAAATTAAAAATAGAGCTTCCCTATGACCTTGCAATTGCACTACTGGGTATTTACCCCAAAGATATAGATGTAGTGAAAAGAAGGCCCCTCTCTACCCCAATGTTTATAGCAACAATGGCCACGGTCACCAAACTGTGGAAAGAACCAAGATGCCCTTCAACGGATGAATGGGTAAGGAAGATGTGGTCCATATACACTATGGAGTATTATGCCTCCATCAGAAAGGATGAATACCCAACTTTTGTAGGAACATGGATGGGACTGGAAGAGATTATGCTGAGTGAAATAAGTCAAGCAGAGAGAGTCAATTATCATATGGTTTCACTTATTTGTGGAGCATAACAAATAACATGGAGGGCAAGGGGAGATGGAGAGAAGGGAGTTGAGGGAAATTGGAAGGGGAGGTGAACCATGAGAGATTATGGACTCTGAAAAACAACTTGAGGGTTTTGAAGGGGCAGGAGGTGGGAAGTTGGGGGAACCAGGTGGTGGGTATTAGGGAGGGCACGTATTGCATGGAGTACTGGATGAGGTGCAAAAACAATGAATACTGTTACTCTGAAAAGAAATAAAAAATTTAAAAAAAAGAAAAGTCTTTTATCGATTGTAAATTAAGAGGCTTTGCATTTTCTGTAAAATACATATAATCCAAACATTAAGAAAAAAATAAATAAGTGCCGTCCTTAATGCCCATCATCCAATTATGACTATGTGCCACTCACTTACCTTGCAGTAACCCTAAGTTTCTTTCCTAGATTTCATCATTTCTTATGGTTGCCTCCGGCTCAAATTTTGTCTTATTTTAATTTTCCATCCTTTAGCCTATGTTCATCTGTTTTGTTTCTTAAATTCCACATGTGAATGAAATCGTATGGTATTGGTCTTGCTTTGACTGACTTATTTTGCTTAACATAATACCTTCTATTTCTGTCCAAGATGTTTCAAATGGCAAGGTTTAATTTTTTGATGGCAGAGTAATATTTCATCTTATATATATATATACCACATCTTCTTTATTCATTCATCAGTTGATACACAACTGGGATCTTTCAATATTTTAGCTATTGTGGACATTGCAGCTATAAACATTGGGGTTCATGTGTCCCTTTGAATCACTATGTTTATATTATTTTTTAAAGATTTTATTTATTTGAGAGAGAGAGAGATAGGCCACAAGTGGGATGAGAGGCAGAGGGAGAAGCCAACTCCCCACTGAGCAGGAAGTCTGATGCAGAACTCGATCCCGGGACTCCAGGATGATGGCCTGAGTCAAAGACAGATGCTTAACTGACTGAGCCACACAGGAGCTCCTGTTTGTACCCTTTGGATAAATACTTAGCAGTGCAGTTGTGGGTCAGAGGGTGGCTCTATTTTTAACACTCTGAGGAACCTCCATACTATTTTCCAGAGTGGCTGCACCAGTTTGAATTCCCACCAAGAGTGTAAGAGAGTTCCCCTTTCTCCACATCTTCACCATCTGTTCTTTCCTGAGTTGTTCATTTTAGCCGTTTTGACCAGTGTGAGATAGTATATCATTGTGGTTTTGATTAGTATTTCCCTAGTTGTAAGTAATGTGGAGCATTTTTTCATCTGTTTGTTGGCCATTTGTATGTGTTCTTTGGAGAAATGTCTGTTCATGTCTTCTACCCATTTCTTAACTGGATTGGTTTGTTTGTTTTTTTGGGTGTTGAGTTTGATAAGTTCTTTATATATTTTGAATATAATATTTTGAATACCTGCCCTTTATCTGATAAGACATTTGCAAATATCTTCTCCCATTCCATAAGTTGGCTTTAAGTTTTATTGACTGTTTCTTTGGCCGTGCAGAAGATCTTTATCATGTAGAATTCCTGAAAGTTTAGTTTTGTTTTTGAAAGTTTTAGTTTTGCTTTTGTTTCAAGGGAACTTTAAGACATTCTTGAAAGAAGTTTTTGAGGGTGATGTCGAAGAGACTGCTGCTTGTGTTCTCCTGTAGGATTTTGATGGAATCCTGTCTCATGTAGAGGTCTTTCTTCCATCTTGAATTTGTATTTGTGTATGGTGCAAGAAAATAGTCCCATTTCATTCTTCCACATGTGGCTGTCCAATTTTCACAGCATTGTTTATTGAAGAGCCTGTCTTCTTCCCATTGGATATTCTTTCCCATTTTCTTGAAGATTACTTGACCATAGCATTGAGGGTCCATTTCTGGAGCTCTATTCTGTTCCACTGACCTATGTGTATGTTTTTGTGCCAGTGCCATGTTTTCTGGATGATCACAGCTTTGTAATAGCGTTTGAAATCAGACTTTGTGATACCACCAGCTTTGGTTTTCTTTTTCAACATTATCCTGGCGTTTTGGTGTCTTTTTTGTTTCCACACAAATTTTAGGATTGTTTGTTCCAGCTCTATGAAAAATGTCAATGTTATTTCTATAAGGATTGCATTAAAGGTGTAGTTTGCTCTGGGCAACATAGATATTTTAACAATGTTTATTCTTCCAATCCATGAGCATGGAATATTTTTCCATCTCTTTGTGTCTTCCTCGATTTTTTCATAAGTGTTCTGTAGTTTCTAGTGTGCAAATCTTTTACCTCTTTGATTAGGTTTATTCCTAGGTATTTTATGGTTTTTGGTGCAATTGTAAATGGGATTAGTTCCTTATTTTATCTTTCTTCTGTCTCATTGTTAGTGTATAGAAATGCAACTGATTTTTGTGCTTTGACTTTGTATCCTGCTATGTTGCTGAACTGCTGTATGAGTTCCAATAATTTGGGAATGGTCTTTTTTGGGTTTTCCAGATAATGTCAGCTGCAAAGAGAGAGAGTTTGACTTCTTCTTTGACAATTTGAATACCTTTTATTTCTTTTTGCTGTTTGTTTTGCTGATGCTAGGACTTCTAGTACAATGTTGAACAATAGTGACGAGAGTAGGTATCTCTGTTGGGTTCCTGACCTTAAGGCAAAAGCTCTCAGTTTTTCCCCATTGAAAATGGTATTCACTGTGGGCTTTTCATAGATGGCTTTTATGATATCGGGGTGTCTTCCCTCTATCCTTATACTTTGAAGAGTTTTAATCAAGGAAGAAGGCTGTATTTTCTCAAATGCTTTTTCTGCATCAATTGAGAAGATCATTTGTCTCTTCTCTCTTTTTTTTATTAATGTGCTCTGTCACATTGATTTCCAAATGTTGAACTACCCTTGCATTCCAGGGATAAATCCCACCTGGTCATGGTGAATAATTGTTTTACTATAGTGTTGGATCCTATTGGCTACAAACTTGTTGAGTATTTTGGCATCCATGTTCATCAGGGACATTGTTCTGCAATTCTCCTTTTAGATGGGGTCTTTGATTTTGGCATCAGTGTAATGCTGGCCTCATAGAATAAGTTTGGAAGTTTTCCTTTGATTTTTTTTTTTTTTTGAAATAGCTTTAGTAGAATGGATACTATTTCTTCTTTAAATGTCTCGTAAAATTCCCCCTGGGAAGCCATCTGGCCCCGGACTCTTGTTTTGTGGGAGATTTTGGATTACTTCTTCAATTTCCTTGATGGCTATTGGTTTGTTCAGATTGTTTATTTCTTCCTGTTTCAATCTTGGTAGTTTACAAGGTTCCCAGAATGAATACATCTCTTTCAGATTGCTTAATTTGTTGGTGTATGGTTGCTGGAAGTAATTTCTAATAATTGTGCCTGTTTCCCCAGTATTAGTAGTGATCTCTCCCCTTTCATTCATAATTTTATTAATTGGGACTTTTCTCTTTTCTTTTGGAAAAGTCCAGCCAGAGGTTTATCAATCTTATTCATTCTTTTAAAGAACCAGTTTGTAGTTTTGTTGATCTGTTCTACTGTTTTACTGGTTTCTATGTCATTGATTTCTGCTCTAATCCTTATTATTTATCTTCTTCTGCTTGGATTTGGCTTTATTTGTTGTTCTTTATCCAGGCCATTTAAGTGTAAGATTAGCTTGTATATTTGGGATTTTTCTAATTTTTTGAGAGAAGCTTGGCTGGCTATGCACTTCCCTCTTAGGACTGCCTTTGCAGAATCCCATAGGTTTTGAACTGGTGTATTTTAATTCTCATTAGTTTCAATGAATTGTTTAAGTTCTTCTTTAATGTCCTGGTCAACCCATTCATTATTTAGTCAGATGCTCTTTAACCTCCAAGTTGTTTGAGTTTGTTCCAAATTTCTTCTTGTGATTGAGTTCCAGTTTCAAAGCACTGTGGTCTAAAAATACACAGAGAATAATTTCAATCTTTTAGTATCAGTTAAGACCTGATTCGTGAGCCAGTACATGATCTATTCTGGAAAATGTTTCATGTACACTCAAGAAGAATGAGTATTCTCTTGTTGTAGGAAGCAATGTTCTGTATATATCTACAAAGTCCATCCAGGCCAATGTGTCCTTCATAGCTCTTTCTTTGTTGATCTTCTGCTTAGATGACCTGTGTATTGCTGTGAGTGGAGGTTTGAAGTCTCCTACTATTAATGTATTATCTTCAGTATGTTTCTTTGTTTTGATCATTAATTGGCTTATATAATTGGCTGCTCCCATATTGGGGGAATAGATATTTATAACTGTTAGATCTTCTTGTTGGATAGACACTTTAAGTGTGATACAGTGTCCCTACATCTCTTACTACAGTCTTTGGTTTAAAATCTAATTTGTCTGATATAAGGATTGCTTTCTTTGGAGGCCCATTGACATTGTAAATTGTTGTCTATCCCCCCACTTTCAATCTAGAGGTATCCTTAGGTTCAAAATGATTCTCTTGTACACAGTATATGGATAGGTCCTGCTTTTTATCTAATCTGAAACCCTGTGTATTTTCATGGGAACATTCAGCCCATTCTCATTGAGAATAACTATTAAAATATATTAATTTTTGCCATTGTATTGACAGCAATGTCCCTGTTTCTGTAGATTTTCTTGTTTCTTTTTGTTCTATGTGACTCTTGTGGTCTCTCTTTGCTTACAGAATCCCCCTTAATATTTCTTGCAGGGTTGGCTTGGTGGTCACATATTCTTTCAATTTCTGCCTATCCTAGAATCTCTTTATCTCTCCATCCATTCTAAATGGCAGCCTTATTGGATAATATATTCTTGGCTGTATGTTCTTCTCATTTAGTACCCTGAATATATCTTGCCAGCCCTTTCCAGTTTGCCAGGTTTCTTTAGATAGATCTGTTGTTATTCTGATGTTTTTCCCTCCAAATGTAAGGAACATCCTCTCCCTAACTACTCTCAAGGTAATTTCTTTGGCTGTAAGTATTGGAAGCTTCACTGCCAGGGTGCTGATCTATTTTTTATTGATTTTGGGAGTGGTCTTCTCTATACCCTGGGCATGAATATTTATTTCCTTCCCCAGATTGGAGCAATTCTCAGCCATTATTTGCACAAATACACCTTCTAGCCCTTACTCTCTCCCCTCGGAGATCCCAATAATTCTCACACTGGAACTTTTCATGGCATCATTAATCTTTCCAAGTCTTTTTTTTCATGTGTACTAGCTTCCTATCTTTGTTTTCCTCAAGTTCCTTCCTTTCCATCAGCTTATCTTCTAGATCACTAATTTGCTTTTCTGCCTCATTTACCTTGGTTGTTAGAGTATCATTTAGACTGCATCCCTTTTTTATAGCATTTTTTAATTCATCCTGATTAGATCTCATTTCTGTCCTTAGAGAGTCTATGTTGTCAGTAATGCTTTTTTCAAGCCTAGCTATTGACTTTATGGTTGCTATTCTGAGGTTTATCTTTGACATTTTGTTTATATCCATATCCATTATTTCTGTGGCAGAGTACGTTGTCAGGTTCTTTTCTTTCTTGAGAGTTCCTCCTTCTAGTCATTCCATTGAGGGATGGTTGAATGAAAGAACAGAGTACAAAATATCAACCACAATGCAAGGAAAAGGGACCCTAGAAAAAAATCCGAAGTGGTCCAGTGTTATCATAGATGTGCAAACAAAGCCAAGATGATCCAAAACATTAAAAAAAGGGGCAGGGGAATGAGAGAGTATAATCTTTCAGGGTGGACAAGCAGGGTGATCTGCCTATTCCTGATTGATTTTTGGTCTCTGTTAAAAGATACTATATCACAAAATTGCAAAGAAATCAGAACTTTATATACATATAAAGTTGAATAGCATGAAGAACAGACTAGTATGGGGCATAAATCTATAAAATGAGATGTGGAAAAAAAGTTAAAAAAATACAAGTTTAAAAATGACTTAAAAATGTAAGTTGGGAAATAATCTATTTGAAAGGGGAAGAGGGTAAAAAAAAAAAAAAGGAAAAAAGAAAATAATGAAAAAAAGAAATGTAAAATTTTAGCCTGAAGTATAAATGAGTCATGAGGGAACACCTGGAACTCACTATATTATTTTCCCCCGGTGCTGGAGTTTTACAGTCCTCTGGAAAATAAGCTTGTCATTCAGCTGTTCTTCCAGTCTGCCTGTATGTCATACTTATCAGACAAACTATATTTTAAACCAAACATTTTAATAAGAGATGAAGAAGGGCAGTATAGAAGATCTATGAAGATCTATGAATTGTAAATATTTATGCCTACAACTTCGGAGCAGCCAAATATATAATTCAATTAATAAGAAACATAAAGAAACTCATTGATAATAATACAATAGAATGCAATTATAGTAGGGGACTCTAACACTTCACTTACGGCAACAGACAAATAATTTAAGCAGAGTATCAAGAAAGAAACAATGGCTTTGAAGGATACACTGGACCAGATGGACTTTACAGATATAGTCAAAACATTTCATCCTAATATAGCAGAAGACACATTGTTTTTGAGAACACATGGAACATTCTCCACAGTAAATCACAAACTGTGCCACAAATCAGGCCCCAACCAGTATAAAAAGACTGAGATCATGTCATGCATATTTTCAGACCATGATATTATGACACTTGAAGACAACCACAGAAAAACAAAATTGGAAGGACCACAAATTCATGAGGGTTAATGAACATCATACTTAATGAACATCATACTTAAAAATGAATGTGTTAATCAGGAAAATAATAAAGAAGAAAACAATACATGGAAACAAGTGAAAATGAATACAAAATAGTCCAAAACTTTTGGGATGCAGAAAAGGTGGCCCTAGGAGGGAATTTTATAACAATACATGCCTTTCTTAAGAAGTAAGAAAAATCTCAAATACACAACCTAACCTTACACCTAAAGGAGCTGAAAAAAACTAACAACAACAAATAAAGTTTTAAGCCAACAGAAGAAGGGAAATAGTAAAAGTTAGAGCACAAATAAATGATACAGAAAAAGAACAGTGTACAAAAAAAAGAAAAAAAAAGAAAGAAAGAAAAAGAACAGTGTGCAAAACAAGCAGCTGGTTTTTTGAAGGAATTAACAAAATTGATAAGACCCTAGGCAGACTTATAAAAAAGACAAAAGAAACCCCCCCAAAATAAAATCATGAATGAGAGAGGAAAGATCACAACAAACAGTACAGAAATAGAATTAGAAGAGAATATTTTGAGCGACTATATGCCAACAAATTGAGCAACTGGAAGAAATGGATAAATTCTTAGAAACATAAAATACCAAAACTGAAACAGGAGAAAGAGAAAATTTGAATAGACCCATAACCAACAAAGAAATTGAATCAGTAATCAAAAGTCTCCAACAAGCTAGAGTCCAGGGCCAGATCACTTTCCAATGGATTTCTACCAAACAGTTAGGGAAAAGTTAATACCTATTCTTCCAAAATGGTTCAAGAATTATAATAAATAAGTAAATAAATAAATAATAAAAATTATAAGGAAAGCTTCCAATCTCATACTATGAGGCCACAATTACCTTAAATTCAAAAGAGGACAAAGACTTCACTATAAACTATTGTAGATCAATATCCCTGATGAACATGGATACAAAAAATTCTTAATAAAATGCTAACATACTGAGTCCAATAATACATTAAAATAATTATTCACAATGATAAAGTGGCATTTATTCCATGTCCACAGGGGTGGTTCAATATCTGCAAATCAAAGAAAACACTACACCATAATAATTAAAGGAAGGAGAAGAACCATGTGATTGTCTGAATAGGTGTAGAAAAACCATTTGACAAAATACAGTACCCTTTCCTGATAAAAACCCTCAAGAATGTAGGGATAGAAGGAACGTAACATCATCACAAGACTGTATACAAAAGACTCACAGATAATATCATCCTCAATGTGGGAAAACTGAGAGTTTTTCCTCAATGGTCAGAAAGATAACAGGGATGTCCACTCTTACAACTGTTGTTCATCCTAATATTGGAAAACCTAGACACAATAATCGGACAACAAAAAATAAATAAAAGTCCTCCAAATCAACAAGGAAAAAGTCAAAATTTAACTATTTGCAGATGACATGATACATTATGTGAAAAACCCTAAATACTTTACGCACCAAAATATTGCTAGAACTGATACATGAATTCAGCAAAGTTGCAGGATAAAAAAAATATATAATCTACAGAAATCTGTTGCATATCTATACACCAATCACGAAGCAGCAGAAAGGGAAATCAAGGAATCAATACCATTTACAATTGCACCCAAAACAATAAGATACCTAGGAATCAACCTAACCAAAGAGGTTAAAGATCTGTACACTGAAAACAATAGAATAGTTTTGAAAGAAATTGAAGAAGACTGGAGGAAATGGAAAAACATTTTGGGCTTATGGATTGAAAGAACAAATATTGTTAAATTGTCTATACTACCCAAAGAAATGTATATATTCAATTCAATCCTTATCACTTTAACACCAGCATTCTTCACTAAACTAGACAAGTAACCCTGATAGTTGTATGGAACCAAAAAAGACCCTGAATACCCAAAGCAATGTAGATAAAGAAAAGCAAAGCTGGAGCCATCACAATTCTAGACTTCAAGTTGTATTACAAAGCTGTAATTACCAAGATAGATTGGTACTTTCACAAAAACTGTCATAGATTAATGTAATACAATAGAGAACCCAGATCTGTACCCACAATTATATGGTCATCTAATCTTCGAAAAAGCAAGAAAGAATATCCAATGGAAGAAAGACAGTTTCTCCAACAAATGGTGTTGAGAAAACAGGACCATGACATGGAGAGAATGAAACTGGACTACTTTCTTATACCACACAAAAAAATAAATTTAAAATAGATGAGATACCTAAATGTAAGACAAGAAACCATACAAATTTTAGAGGAGAACACAGGCAGCAACCATGTTGACCCAGGCAGCAGCTACTTCTTACTAGGCATGTCTCCAGATGCAATGCAAATGAAATAAAAATTGAACTATTGGGATCTTGTCAAGATAAAAGCCTTCTATTACAACAAAGGAAACGATGAAAAAAACTAAAAAGAAACCGTCGGAATGGGAGAACATATTTGCAAATGACTTATCAGATAAAGTGCTGATATCCACAATCTATATGGATCTCATCAAAATCAACATCTAAAACATAAATAATCCAATTAAGAAGTGGGCAGAACACTTGAGCAGATGTTTCTCCAAGGAAAACATAGAAATACCTAAAACACATGAAAAGAAACTCAACAACACTCATCACCAGGGGAATACAAATCAAAATCACAAAAAGAACACCTCATATCTGTAAGAATGGCTAAAACTAACTCAGGAAACAACAGATGTAGGCAAGAATGTGGAGAAAGGGGAAAACTTTTGCACTTTTAGTGGGAACACAAACTAATACAGCCACTCTGTAAAACAATATGGAGATTCCTCAAAAATTTAAAAATAGAACTACCCTATGATCCAGCAATTGTGCTACTGGTATTTATCCAAAGGACATAAAAATGCTGATTCAAAAGGGCAGATGGACCTCAATGCTTATAACAGTTTTGTCAACAATAGCCAAATTATGGAAAGAAACAAGCTATCCATCTAATGATGGATGGATAAATAAATGTGGTATATGGGTGCCTAGGTGTCTCAGTCAGTTAAGCAGCCAGCTCTTGTTTTTAGCTCAGGTCATGGTCCTGTGGTGGTGAGATCAAGCCCTGTGTCAGGCTCTGGGCTCAGTGCAAAGTCCGCTTCAGAGTCTCTTTCCTTCTTCTCTCTATAGTTCATATAGCTCTCTTTCTTTAATTCATAAACAAATATTTTTTAAGGAGATGGGCTTGTTCATTCATGAATAAATAATCTTTTTTTTTAAGAAGATGGGAAAGATTAGCCATAAAAAAGAATGTAATCTTGCCATTTGCAAGGACAGGGATATAGCTAAAGTATATTTGCTAAATGAAATATGTCAGAGAAAATAAAATACTACATGGTTTCACTTGTTTGTGGAATTTAAGAAACAAAACAGATGAACTTGGGGAAGGGAAGGAAAAATAAAATAAGATGTGAAAAGGAGAGGAAGTCAAACCATAAGGGACTCTTAACTATGAGAACAAACAGGATTGCTGGTGAGTGGTGGCTGGGATGATAGGCCTAATGGGTGATGGGCATTATGGAGTCTATATAACACTGGGTGTTATATGTAAGTGATGAATCACTAAATTCTACTCCTGAAACCGGTACTACACCTTATGTTAATTAACTTGAATTTAAATTAAAAAAAAAGCAGTATCTATCTATATGCTGCTTATAAGAGATGCAATGTATTTCCAAAGGATACCTACAGATCAAAGTCAGAGAATGGAGAAACATCTATATTTCAAGGGAACGTCGGACTGAAAATACATATATCAGGCAAAATAGACTATATTTATTTTTTAAAGATTCCATTTTTTTAAAGAGTATTTATTTACTTGACACACAGAGAGAGATCACAAGTAGGCAGAGAGGCAGGCAGAGAGAGAGGGGAAAGCAGGCTCTCCACTGAGCAGAGAGCCCCATGCGGGACTCGATCTCAAGACCCTGAGATCATGGCCTGAGCCGAAGGCAGAGGCTTAACCCACTGAGCCAAGCAGGCGCTCCTTAAAGATTTCATCTTTAAGTAACCTCTACGCCCAAGGTCGGGCTCAAATTCACAATCCCAAGATCAAGAGTCACATGCTCCACTGACTGCACAGTGAAGCTCTCCCAAATAGATTTAAAAAAAAAAAAGGAGTGTAACAAAAGATGAAGAAGGGCACCATATGGTAATAAAGGGGGCAACCCAACAAGAATATATAATGATTGTAATTATGCACCAAACATAGGAGCACCCAAATACATACAATATTTAGTAACAAACATAAGAATCTAATTGGTAGTAATACAATAATAGTAGGGGGCTTAACATCCCCCTTACATAGATGCACAAATCATCCAAACACAAAATCAAGGGAACTGTGGCTTTCAATGACATACTGGTCCAGATGTACTGAACAGATATATTCAGAACATTCCAACCTAAAATAGCAGAATACACATTCTTTTCAAGTGCACATGGAACATTGTGCACAGCAGATCACATATTAGGTCAAAAAACAAGCCTGCAGAAATTCAATATTGAAATCATACCAGGCATCTTTTCTGACCACAAAGATATGAAACGAGAAATCAACACGAGAAGTCTGGAAAGAGCGGAAATACATAAAGGTTAAATAACATACTACTAAATCATGAATGGGTCAACCAGGAAATCAAAGAATTAAAAAAAAAGCACACGAAAATGAAAACACAATGTATTCAAACCTCTGGGATAAGGCAAAAGCAGTTCTAAAAAGAAAGACTATGGCAATACAGGCCTACCTCAAGAAACAAGAAAAATCTCAAATAAACAACCCAACCCACTTAAGGGAGCTAGAAAAAGAACTATATGCAAGAACTTAAACCAGCAAAAGAAAGGAAATATTAAAAAATATAAATGATATAGAAACTAGAAAAATAATAAGTTAATGAGACCAGGAATTTGTTCTTTGAATATTTCAATAAAATTTATAAGCATCTAGGCAAACTTATCAAGAAAAAATAGGAAGGATTGAAATAAATAAAATCACAAATGAGATATGAGAAATAACAACCAACACCACAGCAATACAAATAATTATATGAGAATATTATGAAAAAACTATATGCTAACAAATTAAACAACCTGGAAGAAATGGATAAATTCCTAAAACACATCAACTACAAAAACTGAAACAGGAAAAGGTAGAAAACTTGAACAGACTATTACCTAGCAAAGAAATTGAATCAGTGATTAAAAAACTGCCAAGAAATAAGACTAGGACTTCATGGGTTCACAGGCAAATTATACCAAACATTTCAGGAAGAGTTAATACCTATGCTTCTGTAACTATTCTAAAAATAGAAATGGAAGGAGAACTTCCAAATTCATTCTTGGGGCCAGCATTACTCTACAAAACCAAATAAAGATATCACTAAAAAAAACCTATAGGCCAATATCTCTGGTGAACATACATGCAAAAATTCTCAACAAAATACTAGCAAACTGAATGGAACAATACATTAAAATCATTCACCCTGATGGAGTAGGATTATTTCCTGGGGTGCAAGTGTGGTTTAATATTTGCAAATCAATCAATATTATCCATCACATAAATAGGAGAAAGGATAAGAACCATATGATCAATTCAATAGATGCTGAAAAAGAATTTGACAAGATACAACATGTGTTCATGATAAAAATCCTTAACAAAGTAGGTTTAGAGAGAACATACCTCAACAAAATGAAGGCCATGCATGAAAAACCCACAGCTAACATCATGCTGAATAGGGAAAACAGAGCTTTTCCATTAAGGTCAAGAACAAAGCAACAATCATCACCCTCACTACTTTTATTCAGCATAGTACTGGAAGTCTGAGCCACAGCAACCAAACAAAAGAAGAAATAAGAAGTCAAGCAAAAAGAAGTAAATGGCATCCAAATCAGTCAGGAGAAACATTCCCTATTTGCAGATAATATGATATTCTATGTAGATAACCCAGGAGACCACACACACAGACACACATGCGTGTCCCCACGCGCACGCGTGCACACACATACACACACACAAACCTGCTAAAGCTGATAAATGAATTCAATCGTCCTAAGATAAAAAATCAGTGTATACAAATATTTTTCATTTCTGTATACCAATAACGAGGCAGCAGAAAAATAAATTAAGAAAACAATCCCATTTACAATTGCTGCAAAACTTGTAAGATCCTAGGAATAGACTTAAGATGTGGAAAGTCCTATACCTTGAAAACTATAAAACACTGAGAAAAGAAATTGATGGTGATACAAAGAAATGGAAATACTGTCCATGTTCTCAGATTGGGAAAAAAAAATATTGTTAAAATGTCTATACTACCCAAAGCTAACTACAGATTTAATACAATTCTTGTCAAAATACTAATGGCAATTTTCAATAGGACTAAAAGGAACAACTGAAAAGATTTATGTAACCATAAAAGACCCCAAATAGTCAAAGCAACCTTGAAAAAAGAAACATAAAGTTGGAGGCATCATAATTCTGGACTTCTAGTTATATTACAAAGCTGTAGTAATCAAAACAGTGATACAGGCATAAAAATAGGTCAGTAGAACAGAGTAGAAAGTCCAGAAATAGATCACAATCAAATGGTCAATTAATGCTCAACAAAACAGGAAAGAATATCCAATGAGAAGAGGACAATCTGTTCAACAAATTGTGTTGGGAAAACTAGACAGTTTCATGCAAAGGAAAGAAACTAGGCCATTTTCTTACACCACAGAGAAAATTGAAATCCAAATGGTTTAAATATTTAAATATGAGACCTGAAACCATCAAAATCCTAGAAGATAATACCTGCAGTAACCTCTTTGACATAAGTCTTATCAACTTTTTTTCTAGATATGTCTCCTGGGGCAAGGGAAAACAAAAGTATAAATAAACTTTTGGGACTATATAAAAAACAAAAAACAAACAAACAAAAAAAGACTGCACAGCGAAGAGCAATCAACAAAACTAAAAGGCAGCCTATGGAATGGGAGAAGATATTTGCAAGTGACAGGTCCAATAAAGGGTTAGTATCCAAAATATACAAAGAACTTATAAAACTCACCACCCAGAAAAATGAGTAATCTAGTTAAAAAAATGAATAGAAGACAAAAACAGATATTTTTCCAAGGAAGACATACAGGTGGCCAAAAGACACATAAAATGATGTTCATCACTTACCGTCAGGGAAATGCAAATCAGAACTGCAAGGAGATATCACCTTACACCTGCCAGAATGCCTCAAATCAACAACACAATAAATAACAGGTGTTGGCAAGAATATGGAGATAAAGGCACCCTCTTACACTGTTGGTGGGAAGGCAGAGTGGTGCACCTAGTGTGGAAAACAGTTTAGAGGTTCCTCAAAAAGTTGAAAATAGAACTGCCTTATGATCCAGCAATCTCACTACTAGACATTTATCTATAGAATACAAGAACACTGATTCAAAAGATACATGCACCCCTGTATTTATAGCTGCATTATTTACAAGAGTGAAGTGATGGAAGCTGACCACAAGTGTCCATAAATGGATGAATGGATAAACAAGATATGGTATGATATGTATACATGTGTGTGTGTGTCCACACACACACACACACACACACATATATATATATATATAATGGAATATTTATTCAGCCATAAATAATGAAATCTTGCCATTTTCAATGTCATGGATGGAGCTAAAGAATATAATGCTAAGTGAAATAAATCACAGAATGATAAATACCATATGATTTCATTCATATGCAGAATTCTTTTTACAAAAAAAAAAAAAAGAAATGAGTGTAGTTAAAAGAGAGAGAGGGACAAACCAAGAAGCAGACTCAACTATAGAAAAAAAAACAAAACAGAACAAAAGAAAAAACAAACAAACAAACAAAAAACTGATGGTTACCAGAGGGTGGAGGTCAGGGTGGATGGGTTAAATGGGTTAAATATGTGATGGGGATTAAGAAATGCACTTGTGATGATCAATGGCTAATCAATGGATTCTTGAAACAGCATCTTGTGTAGCAGAAACTAATATCACACTGCATATTAAGTATACTGGAATTAAAAAAATAATTAAATGTTAATTTAGACTATGAATATAAATTTGTAACATATGGTAAAGCTTTAAAATCAAGAGTACATTTTTGTTCTTTGTTTTTTTTTTTTAGCCATGACCTTGATTTACTCATTACTTCATATAGCCAGATATACTAGTTAAAACAGAGATTCAACCATATGTAATGAAATTTTGTCTCTTAACTATAATTTGCACCTTGAAGCGGACAGAGTATAATAGTATAAAATACATAAAATGGGCTATGTGAGGAGATGTCATCTTGTTTGGTTGGTTTGACATCTTTATTTCAGAAGTAGTAATTTTGATCTATCCCTGGTAGACTGAGTAGAATGAATTAAGGTAAATGAAAATGGATACTCCTTTGATGGGTTTAAAAATGCAAATATGGGGTTAGCTTTATAAAAGAATAGGTCTTTAGGCAAACCTACTAACACTGGGAAGCTTTCTGCCTGTGATAAGTACTGTTAAAAGGATGTAGTTCTATCCCACAAAAGCAATGTATAATAATTTTTCAAATGTCAGAATAAATTTAGTGGAATGTCAAAATTCAAAAGTTACCTAAAAAGTGAGAATTACATAAAATTACTTCTGAAATTGTGTGAATAAGTTGCTCCCCTGACATTGGGCAATTCGGATGCAATTATTTAAAAATTGCATAGTTCCAAATTGGAAAGGAAACTCTTGGGGGTGACATGTTTTTTTTGGTATGTTAAAGAAACCAGTGTCACAGAAAGCCATTTCTCTCATTGAAAAGCATCAAAGAGCTAATGAACAGCTAATGAACAGAACCCCTGACTTTCCTTGAAGTTTCAACCTTAACATTAATGGAATTTATTACCTGCTTTTTTCTACATTTCTGAGATAATGTGAAAATACTAACTTTTGGGGGATGCATTTTCAAAGTGTTTTGAAAATGACCAAGCAGTGTGCAAGATCACTTGAAAGCAGTAGATTTTGTGGTTATTTGAAGCCATTTTTTCCATATTCCATCTAATTTTTTATTTGGCTTAATAGCTTTCTTTCTTAAAGCCCTTGTTCCTACATGTAAAATTTAGGACAAATCTCACCTCCTCCTCTTACTCTTTGTTCAATCATACTTTTGTTTAACAAAACAAAACAATATTTTGGACAACTTCTCACTCTCCATTTTCTCTCCTCCCTTACGTTTATTATTTTAACCTCACTCTTGCTATATCTTCTCTCTTTCTATAGAAGGTGAACAGATATCTCTCACCCTTGCTGTTAGATCATGTAATGGGATTGTTAGGTATGCATGCATTAAAAGCCTATAAAACTGTTATTCCATTGACTATCTTTCCATGTTGGCACTGATATGTTAAGTCCAGACAGGAAAAATCAAATATTAAATGAATTTAGACTGTGTAGTCAGTTAGTATGTTTAGTTAAGGATTTGAGAATAAATAGGGGAGTGCCTGGGTGGCTCAGTAGGTTACATGTCCAGCTATTGATTTCAGCTCAGGTGATGATCTCATGGTTGTGAAATCAAGCCCTGTGTGTATCTATCTCTCAGAACAATGTATTACTTAAAATAAAACCAATGAGAAATGATACTAGTTACGAAGCATGTTTAGATATACCCTTAAGAAAAACATATACTGGCAACAGGCCTCTGGGAGAGAGGATGATACATGTCCTTGAAGCCGAGCAGCTTCGGATGCCCAGCTCGCTCAGGGTGGAACACCACCTACTTCATTTTTCCATTATCTCCCCTT